>NC_139222.1:265000549-265548429 GCF_055691185.1 Crinia signifera
GGGGCCGCAGCTTCTGATGCCTGTCTCCCCGCCAGCCCTCCTTCTCCCCCCTGCTGCTGTTTGCAGTGTGCGGCGCATGCAGGGAGGCTGCCATCTCCCTGCTTTCCACCAACCGCCCGACTCTATGTGGCATTCACTGGGGGGGCTCGCTGAGATGAATAGGGGGATAGGGAGGGCTGGCGGCGAACAGGGAGGACGGAGAATCACGGCAAGTGCACGGTGAATCCAAAACAGGCCTTCGTATTAGAATGTATTACAATGCTCAATGCTCTCTCCCGGGTGACCGGGAAGTATTTGGGAAGTTAGGAAGTGCATATTTTCAGTCCTGTCATTAGGGGTGAGTAAGAGTTGCCATCGCGCAGGGCGCAGAGTCAACGGGGGCAGCATTTCCACTGCCCCATGGCGCGTGCATCTGACTCTGGGATGGCACCCGGCAGCCAGTATTGGGTCAAATTCAGACCTGATCACGCTGATGCGATTTCACAGACTGGGCGATTATCGATAGACTGCGCATGTGTACGTCTGGTAGTACGCACACACATGGTCATCCTGCGATAAAATCCGGCTACTTTTTTTTATCGCTGGCCTTACGCAAGTAGATTGACAACAAGCTGGCTTTTGGGGTGTGGTAACCGGTCATTATATGGGATGTCAGGGAAAATGCAGGCGTGGCCAGGCATTTGAAGGGAAGTCATGTGACGTCGGCTCCGGCCCTGATCAGCCTGTTTCTATCGCAGCTGCAGAGTTAGTCCTGGGCTACACACAGACTGCACACAATGGGAAAATCATTGATGGTGAACGGATTGTGAATGGATTTGCAGCTATTCGCCGATCCAGCTTATTTTCACAAGCCATGCTAAGCAAATCACAGGCTTGCACAGGGCGGGATTTCACTCTGGCTGTGCGGAATATACCTGATCGCAGGGCTCCAAAAATTGGCAGCCCAATGATCAAGTCTGAATTAGGCCCATTGTCCTCTGGATGTTCCATGTACAGCCTGTTCTGCTGACAGCGCTCCAGGCAATGCCTTACATCCTGTTGCTCTCAAACCCATGACATGATGTCAACCGCCCTAAGAGGGATTTCTGACCGCGGCAGAAACCAAAGTCTCTGTGAGGGTTAATACAGATGGAGCAGCTTCTGGAGATTCTATGGCCAATCGTTGCTGTTCACCATCTGCCAGAAGGGGGCACGCGCACACGAGACGCTCGCACGCCCTGTTCTAATGGAGCTCACCGCCGCCCTCAGCTGCTCTCCATTGTTCTCCCCCGTAACTCCCTGAAGCGGAGATGGGCAGGGAATCCACTCCTCGCTGCCGTGTGAAGGGGACGCGCGAGTGTGTGGGGCGTTCGCACATCCCCATCAGATGGAGCACCTCTCCGCCAGCCTGCACCAGCTCAGGGAATCTGGCCATGGTGAACACTTTGCCTTTGAGGAAGATCCCAAGCAGGCTCGAAACGTGTCAAGCAGTGAGTGACCCCCCGGTCTAGACTGGGAGGATCGTATTCAGTGCTTGCTATTTGGAGCTTGGCGCGCATTCAGATTGCACCCTGTTTTTCTTGGCATCCCCACAAGCTCCAAATACCTATCTGGGTAAGATCTTTTTCCTATTTAAGCTTTTGGATTAATTCCATTTTTATGTATGGGTTTACACATCCTCTATATGTATTACATTTGTGGTACGTTACTTGAGTGCCTGATTTTTGTCACAACCTTTCTATTTGACCAGCCGTTCCTGTTCCGTGGTCTGAGGGAGACCTGGTCACTTGTAAAAAGGATGCAAGAGGTGGTAGCGCCGGGAATTAGTATTCAACCCAATTTTCCTTTGCCATCTCGACTGTGCACATAGAAGCAGCATCGATGGCACTAATAGGTAATGCAGCGGGAGGCGCCAGCTAACCTGCATGCATTACTGATTGGATGGGTTGCGGGAACCGGGGAAACGTGGAAGCCTCTGGAGGGGCCCATGCCACCCCCCCCCCCCCATCCCCGCAGCCACACACCGCCTCTCCCACCTGGCGGCCCACCAGCCAGACATGAACAATACACAGTGCAACCTGCAGAGTGCCGAGCCTAGGACACAGAGGGGCTCGGCGCTCTGCAGGCTGCACTGTGCAGTGTGCGCTCCAGAGGAGAAGCACGCAGAGAGTGGAGGCGTGCAGGATCAAGGGCGATGTCGCGCCGCCACAGCTAGGTAAGTAATGGTACTCGGGGGGGGCGTAATGTTACTTGGGGGGGGCGTAATGGTACTCGGGGGTGCAGACTGAAGGTCAGTCCTGGGCCCCACAATTACTAGTGGCGGCCCTGGCCACACATCACGGAGGCCAGGAAATCTGTGTGTAATGACGGAGATCCATGGCCTCTACCCTCCCCTAAACATTGTAGCATCAGACGCCCTTTATCCTAGCTCAGGGATGGGGAACCTTTGGACGCCAGCTGTTGTTGAACTACACATCCCAGCATGCCCCGCTACAGTTTTGGTTTTTGGTCATGCTAAAACTGTTGCATGGCATGCTGGGATGTGTAGTTCAACAACAGCTGGGAGCCAAAGTTTCCCCATCCCCGTCCTACTGTAGCTTGAGGCTCCGCTGTGAAGCTTGTTATTGTTTACTGTTGCAGACATCATAACATTACAATCAATGATTAAATATCTTAAATGATAATCATAAGAGAACAATTGGATTTCACTTATAGGAATGAAAAGGAGTTTGAGCTTAAAGTCTCTGGCAGTTGCTTTTTCCGGTACACTTAATAAGATATGCTACACTGATTGTTTCATGCTAATTAATATTTTCAAAGAGTCCCATAAGCTTCTTTTAAAAGCAGTCTTGCCTTTAGCTAATGATTTTTCTATTGCAAGTTTAAAGATCAATCATTCAGCATTCCCCAAAACAACTGATAAAATGCTCTACTGGTTCAGGGCTGGGAATCCAGAGTTTCTCTCCGAACGATCTCATGCAGACTATTAATAATAACATATATTTAGTAGGACTTATGCGCAACTCCATAAAGGCACCTAGAAGTTGTTGGAGTGCGAAGTGCTTGGTCTACATGTTTAATGCATATGTATACAGAATAGGGCTGAAGGGGTGAGTGGCTTCTATTTAATATACTGCATACGGAATAAAGGCCCTTATTCAGATCTGATCGCAGTACAAATTTGTTCTCAAAATGGGCAAAACTATGTGCACTGCAGGTGGGGCAGATGTAACATGTGCTGAGAGAGTTCAATTTGGGTGGGGTGTGTTGAAACTGAAATCTAAATTGCAGTGTAAAAATAATGCAGCCCAGTATTTACCCTGCACAGAAACAAAATAACTCACACAAATCTAACTCTCTCTGCACATGTTACATCTGCCCCACCTGCAGTGCAGCATGGTTTTGCCCATTTTGAGAACAAATTTGTACTGTGATCACATCTGAATAAGGGGCATAATATAGTCAATATACTATTCGACACAAGCATTAGGTCGACTATGGAAAGGTCGACAGTAAAAGGGTTGACGTGAGGGTTTTGTTTCTAATTGAGCCGACATGTGCCGACAGGCGGTATTTTATAGCCTACCATCCACTATGGCATGGTGGAAGGCAGCGAAGCACCGTGCCCAAAGCATTGCGAGCCCAGATAGCTTAGCAAAGGGAAGCAGTACACTTAGACCAGTGTTTTTCAACCAGTGTGCCGTGGCACACTAGTGTGCCTTGAGCTGTTCTCAAGTGTGCCCCCACATCTAGAGATGCCGAAACCAGTTTACAGTCACCATCAGTTCAAATGTTATTTACTGGTCTCTTCTTTTCATGTAAAGGGCCAATGTGTTTTATTTTTGTTACCTGTGGGGACCAGTGTGATTGTTTTTAATGTGGGGGCCAATAGGTTTGTTTTTTTCCTGTGAGGGTCAATGTGTTTTGCCCTGTGGGGATCTCATGGTGTGCCTTGGCAATTTTAAAGTCTTATTTAGTGTGCCGCAAGGTAAAAAGGTTGAAAATCACTGACTTAGACGGTGCCCATGTCGTCTATGTTGACATTAAGGACAAAATTTTTTTGAAAAACTCATGTCCACCTTTTGACTGTCGATCTGCCCTAATGCTTGTGTCGACCTTCCAACCGAGTTGACCGTAGCCATGTCGACCTCTAAATTCTACACACAATCCCAAATAATGACAATGTGAAAAAATGTTTTTGCTATTTTTTAATTGAAGAATAAGAAATCACATGTACATAAGTAGTCACAGCCTTTGCCATAAGTATTCACAGCCTTTGCAATGACGCTCAAAATCGAGGTCATGTGCGTCCTGTTTCCACTAATTATCCTTGAGATGTTCCTACAGCTTAATTGGAGTCCACCAAAATTCAGTTGAATGGACATGATCTGGAAAGATACACGTCTGTCTATGCATGTCAGAGCACAAACCAAGGTTGAAGCCAAAGGAATTGTCTGTAGACCTCCGGGACAGGATCGAGGCATACATCTGGGGAAGGGTACAGAAAAATATCTGCTGCTTTGAAGGTCCCAGTGAGCACAGTGGCTCCATCATCCATAAATGGAAGAAGTTCGGAGGACTCTTCGTAGAGCTAGCCGGCCATCTAAACTGAACGATCTGGAGAGAAGGGCCCTAGTGAGGGAGGTGACGAAGAACCGGATGGCCACTGTCAGAGCTACAGCATTCCTCTGTGGAGAGAGGAGAATCTTCCAGAAGGACAACCATCTCTGCAGCAATCCACCAATCAGGCCTGTATGGTAAAGTGATAAGGCAGAAGCCACTCCTTAGTAAAAAGCACATGGCAACCCACCTGAAGTTTGCCAAAAATCCATCTGAAGGACTCTCAGACCATGAACAAAATTCTCTGGTCTGATGAGACAAAGATAGAACTCTTTGGCGTGAATGCCAGGCATAAATTTAGGAGGAAACCAGGCTCCGCTCTTCACCAAGACAATACCATCCCTACAGTAAAGCCTGGTGGTGGCAGCATCATACTGTGGGGATGTATTTCAGCGGCAGGATGAAAATCTGCTCTAGACCTCAGACTGGGGTGAGGGTTCATCTTTCAGCAGGACAATGACCCTAAGCATGCAGCCAAAATATCAAAGGAGTGGCTTCAGGACAACTCTGAATGTCCTCAAGTGGCCCAGCCAGAGCCCAGACTTGAATCCGATTGAACATCTAACGAGAGATCCGAAAATGGCTGAGCACCGACGCTTCCGATCCAACTTGATGGAGAAAATGTGCCCAAACCTAGGTGTGCCGAGCTTGTGGCATCATATTCAAATAGACTTGAGGCTGTAATTGCTGCCAAAGGTGCACCAACAAAGTATTGAGCAAAGGCTGTGAATATTTATGTACATGCTATTGCTTAATTTTTTATTTTGAATAAATTTGCTAAAATCTCCCAAAGACGGTTTTCACGTTGTTATTATGGGGTATTGTATGTAGAATTTTGAGGGGGGATTTTTTTTTTTTTCATTTTGGAATAAGGTTGTAACATAACAAAATGTGGAAAAAGTTAAGTGCTGTGAATACTTTGCCAGAAATAGATGGAAAGGCCGCGGGTAGCCACAATGCAGTATTACAGTGGTGATTTTGGGAGCGAGTTTCCAAGAAATGCTTGACGCTAGTTGACCCTCAGTGCCCTTATATTCAAAGTACAGTGTATAGTATGTGTTTGTGCACTAAGGAACTGATTCAGAGTTGATCACAAGAGCAAAATCTTTTTTTAAATGGGTAAAACCATGCTGCACTGCAGGTGGGGCAGATGTAACATGTGCAGAGAGAGTTAGATTTGTGTGTGGGGTGTGTTTAAACTGAAATCTAAATGGCAGTGTAAGAATAAAGCAGCCAGTATTTACCTTGCAGAGAAACAAAATAACTCATCCAAATCTAACTCCCTCTGTACACGTCAGTGTCGTAACTATAAAATCATCGCCCCCTCGCCCCCCCCCCCCCCCGACAGCCACCTCCCCCAAACCCTGCCTCATCCCTTCCGTAACCAGCTGACGCTGCTTGCCGCCACCGCTGGGTGTGTGGCCAGGACCCGCATATCTACTTATCTGCGGTCCCGGGTCTCCTCCTGGCTGGCTCCTGCTAATGAAAAAAATATCTCACACAAAATGTCCGCCCAGCAGACACTTTTTGAGGATGCTAGAGGAGACGGAAAACATTTTTGTGGGCTATTTATTTTTCATTATCAGCTGACATCCACTTCCCCCCAAGGGAACACACATATGTAAGGTAACCTTACATATGCGTGCACATTCCACAAAGATGTGGGTGTTCCCACACTGGCTGTCAACAGATGTTTATGTAAAACATCCATTGGCAGCCAGTGTGAACGTATGCACCTTGCGAATGGTGTGCCGGCGTACCACCATTCGCAAGGCGGGATCTGGTTCACTCGCACGGATGCGAATTCGCATTCGAGCGAATGAACGAGAATAACCCCTTTAGTGCTGGTCTGCAATGGCAACTGAAGGGTTAATGCTGCAGGCGCTGTATACACTGGATCTCTCCTGGATGGTGAATGACAGCTCTCCCCCCAGCAAATTAACACAGCGCCTGGCACCATCTCTCTTGGCAGAGCAGACGCCACACACGGACAGGGCGGGACATTTCTCTGAGGAAAAGACGCGCTGTCTCTCACTCCCCTTGTCACACAGTAAGCGCTTGCTGGTAACAGGCACAGGGACACAGAAGGCACGCTGGTAAGGGATTCGCTGGGCACGCTGTCACTCAAAGGAGACAGCGCGCAGGGACCAAGGGGGGTGCCCACATGCAGGGATGGGGAGCGCAAGGGGACGCAGTCATGGAGGCTGATGCTGCTGCTGGCCAATGTAATAATCAGCCCTGCAGTAGAGGTGATGCACACACATCACTGTAGTCACATACACCAGTGTGTTATACTTGCAGCATACACCTAAGAATATGTGAAATAAGTCACTTTGATTATAGTTACTGATAGCTGGCTTCTGCGGTTGACATGTCTCAATATAAATAGATCATTTCCCTTTAAAACATGTTTCCGGGTCAGGGGTGACCTGTACTGTGAATCACTGCACGTTATTTATTAGTGAAATACATCAATTATTCAGCACAATTGGTCACTTACCAATTACTCTTGGAAGTGCTTTAAAAGCAATATCAATTTTTCACTGGCCGCATTACCACCCAGTGGTCTGATGTATCAAAATCAGTTCCGGAATGACTTACAGTATTCCTGAGATGTTTTTCTCTATTTCTCTATTTCTCTATTTCCAACTACACACCCGGAGATCACAACCAACAAATGTACCAATGAAACATAACAGGACAAAGCGGAGGCGGGGCTCTGCGCTTTTGTTAAAGGTGCTATATATTTAAAAGTGCAAACTAATTCCTAAGCCCTATTAAGCGTTCAGCGTTTCAATATGTAATGGGCTGGCATTATGGTGTACGCAATCCTGGCACAGTGGCCCTTATTCTGATTGAGTCGGATGGCTCCGAATGTGGACGGACGGCCGATGGTTGGTGTTTGCGCATGTGCAGAGGCATATCTGCGCATGTGCGAATGCTGCGCACGTCCAAATATGGCGTAAATTCTGGAGAGGGGCGTGAAGGGCTGTTTGGGCTCATTACCATATGCGTACGCCCCGCGTTTCATGAGCGTTCCCATGAAAACGCTGGGCGTACGTATGGTAAGGCGGCCGTGACCCACGTGTGTGGGGCGGACATATGACATAGCTGGATGCCAGCTGCCCGCCCATATCCCTGTTTTCGCACGGAGAAATGCCCGAGTGGTCTGGAGCAATCGGTGCTGCCTGACCACTCGGTCCAGCATTCGATGGTCGGCGAAGGGCTGTTTGGGCTATTCTTCCTCCAACGTGTTTCGGCCTTGTGTCGGCCTTCTTCTCCCTTCTTCGCCCCTTCCCAGCGGCGCACACTACCACTCCCCACTACAACGGAGAATGGTCCCCACACCATCTGCAGACCTCAGCGACCACCGGCATCCTTTGAAAATCAGCGCAGCATCTGAAACCCGGCACAGCGGGACGCCGCAGCCGGGTCACGTCCATCAGTCAGAACTGCGCCCCCCTGAACCCTTCCATACGGACAGTCTCCCTACCCCACACCTCCCCCATACCCTCACAAAACCAGGCTTACAGAAGCCGCACCATTTGTTCAGTGTTATTTAAGAATACTTAATTGCATTTGTCTCAGCAATACTTAGTTGCATTTGTCTCAGCAATCAATGTATATGTTATGTTATGATATGTAACACTTGTTATTAAATGTTGCACCATTTATGTATTTATCCTTTGCACTGCTAAGTAAAACGCCTTACGCAAGTAAAGCCTATTTATTAACACTCGCCTACTCAGTTATTTACCCCGCCGTCGCAGACATCCTATCTAAAGGGGCGGAGCGCTGCACTTAACCCCTACACTACTGTTCAACCCCGAACCGGGCCGGTCACAAGGATAGTGAAGCAGCTAACCCCGAACAACGGGGACCAGTGCGCAGGGACTACAAGAAATAGATTATCTATTTCTAGAGTCTCCAAAACACTGCCATCTGCTGGCAGAGAGATAAACTACTTCTCTTTCTCACAGATGCACAAACACAGAAGTTAGCAGACTAGCTTTCAAAGCTTTTGCTTTCAGTGGGCTTACTAGTGTATGTATATATATATATATATATATATATATATATATATATATATAAATATCAGTGATGTGCAGTCAGGGTTGACAGTGTAGGCAGCATATCAACTGCCAAACTCCAGTATACATGTTTAGGATAATTTAAAAAATCTATTTATAACTTATAATGTCATCTTTGTATTATCCTGTATAAGTCAGTCATCTTTGTATTATTCTAATTATTTTTATAGTCATAGTTGTAATATTCTAATACTTTTTTTATGTTTCAATCTGGCTGTGATACTAACTAGTGCTTCCTCAGCCAGTGACCTATCTGCATTATACAGGTTGCGTATCCCTTATCCAAATATCCATTATCCAAATTATTCCAAAAACCATACATTCCAGAGAGTGGAAAAAACATTTTTTTTTTTGCTAAAAACCTACTTGGGACATCTGTAACAGCACTATTGAGGACATGATATGTAACTGGCACTACTGGGGACATGATATGTAACTGGCACTACTGGGGACATCTGTAACAGCACTACTGAGGACATGATATGTAACTGGCATTAATGGGGACATGATATGTAACTGGCACTACTGGGGACATGATATGCAACTGGCACTAATGGGGACATGATATGTAACTGGCACTACTGGGGACATCTGTAACAGCACTACTGGGGACATGATATGTAACTGGCACTACTGGGGACATGATATGTAACTGGCACTACTGGGGACATCTGTAACAGCACTACTGGGGACATGATATGTAACTGGCACTAATGGGGACATGATATGTAACTGGCACTACTGGGGACATATGTAACTAGCACTACTGGGGACATGATATGTAACAGGCACTACTGGGGACATGATATGTAACTGACACTACTGGGGACATCTGTAACAGCACTACTGGGGACATCTGTAACTGGCACTAATGGGGACATGATATGTAACTGGCACTACTAGGGACATGATATGTAACTGGCACTAATGGGGACATGATATGTAACTGGCACTACTGGGGACATGATATGTAACTGGCACTACTGGGGACATCTGTAACAGCACTACTGGGGACATGATATGTAACTGGCACTACTGGGGACATGATATGTAACTGGCACTACTGGGGACATCTGTAACAGCACTACTGGGGACATGATATGTAACTGGCACTAATGGGGACATGATATGTAACTGGCACTACTGGGGACATGATATGTAACTGGCACTAATGGGGACATGATTTGTAACTGGCACTACTGGGGACATGATATGTAACTGGCACTACTGGGGACATCTGTAACAGCACTACTGGGGACATGATATGTAACAGGCACTAATGGGGATATGATATGTAATTGGCACTACTGGGGACATGATATGTAACTGGCACTAATGGGGACATGATATGTAACTGGCACTACTGGGGACATGATATGTAACTGGCACTACTGGGGACATCTGTAACAACACTACTGGGGACATGATATGTAACTGGCACTACTGGGGACATGATATGTAACTGGCACTACTGGGGACATCTGTAACAGCACTACTGGGGACATGATATGTAACTGGCACTACTGGGGACATGATATGTAACTGGCACTACTGGGGACATCTGTAACAGCACTACTGGGGACATCTGTAACAGCACTACTGGGGACATGATATATAACTGGCACTACTGCGCACATCTGTAACAACACTACTGGGGACATGATATGTAACTGGCACTACTGGGGACATTTGTACCAGCACTACTGGGGACATCTGTAACAGCACTACTGGGAACATGATATGTAACTGGCACTACTGGTGACATCTGTAACTGGCACTACTGAGGACATGATATGTAACTGGCATTAATGGGGACATGATATGTAACTGGCACTACTGGGGACATGATATGCAACTGGCACTAATGGGGACATGATATGTAACTGGCACTACTGGGGACATCTGTAACAGCACTACTGGGGACATGATATGTAACTGGCACTACTGGGGACATTATATGTAACTGGCACTACTGGGGACATCTGTAACAGCACTACTGAGGACATGATATGTAACTGGCATTAATGGGGACATGATATGTAACTGGCACTACTGGGGACATGATATGCAACTGGCACTAATGGGGACATGATATGTAACTGGCACTACTGGGGACATCTGTAACAGCACTACTGGGGACATGATATGTAACTGGCACTACTGGGGACATGATATGTAACTGGCACTACTGGGGACATCTGTAACAGCACTACTGGGGACATGATATGTAACTGGCACTAATGGGGACATGATATGTAACTGGCACTACTGGGGACATATGTAACTAGCACTACTGGGGACATGATATGTAACAGGCACTACTGGGGACATGATATGTAACTGACACTACTGGGGACATCTGTAACAGCACTACTGGGGACATCTGTAACTGGCACTAATGGGGACATGATATGTAACTGGCACTACTGGGGACATGATATGTAACTGGCACTAATGGGGACATGATATGTAACTGGCACTACTGGGGACATGATATGTAACTGGCACTACTGGGGACATCTGTAACAGCACTACTGGGGACATGATATGTAACTGGCACTACTGGGGACATGATATGTAACTGGCACTACTGGGGACATCTGTAACAGCACTACTGGGGACATGATATGTAACTGGCACTAATGGGGACATGATATGTAACTGGCACTACTGGGGACATGATATGTAACTGGCACTAATGGGGACATGATTTGTAACTGGCACTACTGGGGACATGATATGTAACTGGCACTACTGGGGACATCTGTAACAGCACTACTGGGGACATGATATGTAACAGGCACTAATGGGGATATGATATGTAACTGGCACTACTGGGGACATGATATGTAACTGGCACTAATGGGGACATGATATGTAACTGGCACTACTGGGGACATGATATGTAACTGGCACTACTGGGGACATCTGTAACAACACTACTGGGGACATGATATGTAACTGGCACTACTGGGGACATGATATGTAACTGGCACTACTGGGGACATCTGTAACAGCACTACTGGGGACATGATATGTAACTGGCACTACTGGGGACATGATATGTAACTGGCACTACTGGGGACATCTGTAACAGCACTACTGGGGACATCTGTAACAGCACTACTGGGGACATGATATATAACTGGCACTACTGCGCACATCTGTAACAACACTACTGGGGACATGATATGTAACTGGCACTACTGGGGACATTTGTACCAGCACTACTGGGGACATCTGTAACAGCACTACTGGGAACATGATATGTAACTGGCACTACTGGGGACATCTGTAACTGGCACTACTGAGGACATGATATGTAACTGGCACCACATATGTGCAAGAAAATGATTGGTTGGCATTCAAATTCAGTACCTGAGATGGTATGCAAACTTTGTTTCATATTTTGAAACCTTGTTTTATGCACAAATAAAACATATTTGTGTGTATTTCATGTACAACATAAATGCAAGATACCTCAAGATACCACATTGGAATATAAAAATATTCTGAAATACGGAATAATCCATTATCCAAAATGTTTCTGATTCTGAGCTTTTGGATAAGGGACACTCAACCTATGTATACAGTATAGGGCAGTGGCTGCTCCAGATGTGGGACTGTAGCAAAGTTCAAAAATTCAAATGGGGGAGTGGCAGCAACTGCCACCATCTGCCATTCCACACTGACTCACTGGCAGTTGGTGCTGCTCCACTATTTGAATTTTGAACTGTCCTGCATCCCCTCCTCTCAAGCCGCCCCTGGTATACGGTCTTATCGGACCAGCTTCCTAAATCGGCAAAAATTAACTTCCATCAGTAAGAATTATGTGCGATTGTGCCCAAATAGAATAGTTAGCACCAGGGGCACCAACAGGTCGGCTGGGCTCATGGCTACTGGGCGGGGGCATGGCTATACCCCATGAGAAATTAAACAAGAGGGAGGGAGATTACAGGCTGCTGCTGCAGCTGTCTCTCTCCCCAGCTCAGCACATAGCACTGAGCAGCGTGTGCTGAGCTGGGAAAAGAGGCTGTGCTGTGGTGGCAGCCTGACATCTCCCTCCCCACTGCCTGGCTCACTGCAAGGGGGGAGAGGAGAGCGGGACACAGGTGCCTCCAGCAGACCTGGGCCTGGGTATAAAGTAACACACACACCCCCTCTCGATGCCACTGGTCAGCACCGCAGAATAACTAAAATATTAATTAAATATATTTTAGCCTTATCTGAAGATAGAGATGAGAGAGAATGAAGACACTCTAGGTGTGGGATATAAAGTTTCCATACAGTTACTGTAACCCTTGCACCGTTAATCTAGTCTTCAGAGGCTATGACAGTAAATATATCAGACAGCCAGTTATAGGATATATAAGTGCAGACACTGCTTTATTAACAAGAAAAGGAAATGGGTCAGTTCTGCCCATCAAACCTTGCAAACGGTTTCGTTCTAGCAATTTCTCCATACAATGCGAGATAATGAAGATACAGAGGGTGTTGTATGACAGAGTGCTTTCACTTGATCATAAAAAGCAATATCAGCTGCTAAGTGGCTCTGTAGATATTTTCCCTCTGAGAAAAGGGGACTTAGGGAGGTTGCGTGCACTTATTATCCAGCTGAATGCCCATTCTCTGGGGTAAAATACAGTGTAGTTCAACTAAATAGGAGAATTCAGCTTGCAAAATATGTGCAGTTGGTTGACAAAATGAGAAAAACTAGTATACATTTAAAATAAATACAAGAAACAGCAGAGATGTGGGAAATGGTGATTGTATTGTGACTGTGCTCAAAGGTCAGTGCCGAACGGAAGGTGCCCACAATACATTTGTAAACATCTAGTGGCTTATGCGCTGTATTTATTTATAATCGAACGGTTCATCAGTTTAATTATCGCAGCATATCGCGCCGCTTAGAACATATTGTAGTTTGGAATGCAGTAAAATTCCTTTTTGCTCGAGCACACTATCAGATAAAAGTCCACCTACACAGAGTTAAAAGAACACTTCTAGCTTACTGTCTTTATGTAAACCCTAGCTCAGGGCCAGATAAAGGTCTGGGGGGGCCCTGGTAAAACAAAATTGCGGCGTGACCCCCCCCCTTCCCGATGGAGGTAGATCTCCCCATCTGGTACCTGGGCAGCAGGGATCTGGGCAGCGCCGCAGCGGGGGTCCCTGTGGTGGATTGACAGTCAGCGGCAGGGTCCCTGTGGCAGATGGGAACTAGTAGTGCTACTGGTTCCCATCTGCCGCAGGGACCCCGCCGCTGACTTCCCATCCACTGCAGGGACCCCGCCGCTGACTGCCCCTCTGCAGCACTGAACGGATCCCTGCTGCCCAGTTACCAGGAGGGGAACCTGCCACAGCAGTGCCGGTGTGGGGGCCCTGGATGTGGGGGGGGCCCTGGGGCGACAGCCCCTGTCGCCCCATAGATAATCCGGCACTGCCCTAGCTTCTGCAAGAAAAGTATAATATGTAGCCGATATGCTACAATGAATAACATCATCTAAAGATGGCATTTGCTAGGTCAAGCTCTAAATGTTAGAGAACATGCACTCTATGCTGCATCTGTCTTTGTACTAAAACATGCTGGGAACTAGGACCCAGAGTCCATAGGGAGGTGCAACCTTCGACCTGATGTGCTACTTACTACAAATGTGCAGGCTGCATAGATCTGCTAAATTGTGTAGTATGACACACTGCTGTATAGACTCACAGTACTTAACTCCGGAGGTAAAACACTCAGGTCATACTTACCTACTTGTCCCAGACTTTGCTAAAAATGATTTTTGGGTAGTCCGCTGCACCCATTGGAAGAGTGGGCACTTCTCTCACATCTTTCCCACCTAGGGGCCTTATTTTGGTTCATTCTTTCTGACAAAATCCTTCTTAGATGGAAAAAACCATGTGCACTGCAGGGGGGCAGATGTAACATGTGCAGACAGAATTAGATTTAGGTGAGTTATTTTGTTTCTGTGCAGGGAAAATACTGACTGCTTTATTTTTACACTGCAATATAGATCTCACTTTGAAGTAAACCCCACCCAAATCTAATTCTCTCTGCACAAGTAACACCTGCCCCACCTGCAGTGCACATGGTTTTGTCCATCTAAGAAGGATTTTGTCAGAAAGAATGAACCAAAATAAGGCCCCTAGTGAAGTGAGAGGTCTTATTTGCATTTTTTTTTATTAATACGAACATTCTTGTTCAAAACACATACAGTAGGGTGAGATGTACTAAGCCTTAAAAAGTGATAAAAAAACAGAGTGATAAACCACCAACCAATAAGCACCTAACTATCAATTTTCAAACACTACCTGTGACGTGTCTGTTAAGGTGCCCATACACTAGTAAGATTTATCTTCAGATCTGGCTGGTTGGAACAAAAACATGGTTATGGATGAGTGACAGTTTGTCGGTTTTCCAGCATTTCCAAGCAAATGGTCAACTGTCATTTTGGAACCAAAACATTTGAGGGTGGATTTGAAAAACCAAAAAAAAACAAAGAAATTAGAACCAGAACCAAAACATGAGACTTACATATCTTATAGATGCACCAATGACCACAAGGAGTGCCAACAGGGGGGGACTACCGGGACTGCAGTACTGGGCATGGACAAAGAGGGAGCCACCTCTGCAGATGCAAATGAGGATATCTGCATAGAAATGTCCTAAACAAAATGGCCACTGCAATTAAAGAGACAAAAGTCCATACAATATGAATGAACAAATACATAGGAAAACAAGGAAGCATCATGTTTAACATACATTAGATAGAAGGCAACATTATGGCTGCAGGACCATGGTAGAACAAGTAGCATACTGGAAAACTCCAGCCAACAGCAGTGAGGTATTGATACAGTATCTCTATATGTGTGACAGGAAGGTGGCTGGAGCAGGGATGAAGTATAAATATGGGAGAGATAGAGGGAGGTGGTTGGAGCAGGACTAGGGCATAGAGTGTTGTGGCTGGAGTAGAGCTGGGCCATATATGAGTGGCAGGCAGATGGCTGGAGCAGGATTGGGTTAAACATATTCTGAGAGGTAGAGTGAGGTGGCGGGATCAGAGCTGGGGCTTATATCTGTGGCAGGTAGGTGGCTGGAACAGGGATGGGATAATTTGCACCCCTGATATATATATATACTGCTCAAAAAAATAAAGGAAACACTCAAACAACACAATGTACAGTAACTCCAAGTCAATCACACTTTTGTGAAATCAAACTGTCCACTTAGGAAGCAACACTGATTGACAATCAATTCCACATGCTGTTATGCAAATGGAATAGACAACAGGTGGAAATTGTAGGCAATTAGCAAGACACCCCCAATAAAGTAGTTGTTCTGCAGGTGGTGACCACACACCACTTCTCAGCTCCTACGCTTTCTGGCTGATGTTTTGGTCACTTTTGAAAGCTGGCGGTGCTGTCACTGTAGTGGTAGCATGAGACGGAGTCTACAACCCACACAAGTGGCTCAGGTAGTGCAGCTCATCCAGGATGGCACATCAGTGCGAGCTGTGGCAAGAAGGTTTTCTGTGTCTGTCAGCGTAGTGGCCAGAGCATGGAGGCGCTACCAGGAGACAGGCCAGTACATCAGAAGACATGGAGGAGGCCGTAGGAGGGCAACAACCCAGCAGCAGGACCGCTGCCTCCGCCTTTGTGCAAGGAGGAACAGGAGGAGCACTGCCAGAACCAAACAAACAAATGTGCATGTGTCTACTCAAAAGGTCAGAAACTGACTCCATGAGGGTGGTATAAGGGCCCGACGTCCACAGGTGGGGGTTGTGCATACAGCTCAACACCGTGCAGGACGTTTGACATTTGCCAGAGAACACCAAGATTGGCAAATTCGACACTGGCGCCCTGAGATGAAAGCAGATTCACACTGAGCGCATGACAGATGTGACAGAGTCTGGGGACGCCAAGGAGAACGTTCTTCTGCCTGCAACATCCTCCAGCATGACCAGTTTGGCAGTGGGTCAGTAATGGTGTGGGATGGCATTTCTTTGGTGGCCGCACAGCTCTCCATGTGCTCGCCAGAGGTAGCCTGACTGCCATTAGGTACTGGGATGAGATCCTCAGATCCCTTGTGAGACCATATGCTGGTGCGGTTGGCCCTGGGATCCTCCTAATGCAAGACAATGCTAGACCTCATGTGGCTGGAGTGTGTCAGCAGTTCCTGCAAGACAAAGGCATTGATGCTCATAGGCAAACGCAGGGTGGGGAGGGGTTTCTGGTTACCCAGAAACCCCCATCCTCTTGGCAAGTGGTTCAAATTATGACAATAGCTATGGTATATAGTCCATGGGTCTTCAAACTGTGGCCCTCCAGATGTTGTGAAACTACAAATCCCAGCATGCCTTGCCACAGTTTTAACACTCCCTTATAGCAAAACTGTGGCAAGGCATGCTGGGATTGTAGTTTCACAACATCTGGAGGGCCGCAGTTTGAAGACCCATGGACTGTAATATGATTACCGGAGTTGTCACCACATCATCCAGTGTAAGGGACAGAGCAGAACTGCTGCACATGCCCAGTGGTAGTAACTTCTACTGCCAAGTTTGCTCAGTCAGTGCACTGGACCAGAGAGCAGCTGCCAGGAAAAAGAGACAGGAGCCTTACCATGAGACAGGAGCCTTACCATGTATGTTTAACCATTTCCTGACAACTTATTTATATTATTTAAATGCTTGATACATCCTAAACTATAGTATACACATATATAGTGTTAAATATTAGTACTGTACTCCAGACCAGTGTGTACATTAATGTCAAGGGTTGTTACTGGGTTCTACTAGCGCTCCCCCAGACTCATGATCTTGCTCCAATGTTCCAGTGGAAAATCTGTGGACTGCATTTGGAACCGCCCCCCCCCCCCCCCCCCCCCCCTCTAGGACTCCTGCATTTGCCACTGATGCTATGGACTGGCCCGCCCTTTCCCCAGACCTGAGTCTCCAATTGAGCACATCTGGGATATCATGTCTCGCTCCATTCACCAGGAGTTGGCGGATGCTTTATTCCAGGTCTGGGAGGAGATCCCTCAGGAGACCATCCGCCACCTCATCAGGAGCATGCCCAGGCATTGTAGGGAGGTCATACAGGCACGTGGAGGCCACACACTACTGAGCATCATTTTGACTTGTTTGAAGGACATTACATCAACATTGGATCAGCCTGTAGTGTGTTTTTCCCCTTTAATTTTGAGTGGGACTCCAAATCCAGGCTCTTATTGCAGCAAAAGAAAACATTTTCTCGGAAATTTACCAAACAAATAAAACTAAATCAATTTGGGCCAGAAGCAGTATATACGGACCACAGCATAGGTGCATAGGTGCTACATTCCCTGAAAACTACGGGGTCTAGTTACTAAGGGCCAGATGTATCAAGCTTCAAAAAGTGGGGAGTGATAAACAACCAGCCAATCAGCTCCTATGTGTCATTTTTCAAACCCAGCCTGTAACATGGTAGTTGGCAGCTGATTGGCTGGTTGTTTATCACTCTCCATTTAATCACTTTTTTGAAGCTTGATACATCTGGCCCTAAACTCTGGAGAGAGATAAAGGGCGAGATGTACTAAGCCTTAAAAAGAGATAATATGGAAAGGGAATAACCACCAACCAATCAGCTCCTACCTGTCATTTTTCAAACACATCCTGTGACATGACTGGTAGGAGCTAATTGGCTGGTGGTTTATCACTCTCCATGTTATCACTTTTCAAGCTTAGTACATCTGGCCCTAAGTGATGAGAGTACCAGAGTACCAGTCAGCCTCTAACTGTCCTTTTTTCAAACACAGCCTGAAGCATGACAGTTGGGAGCTAATTGGCTGGTACTTTATCTCTCTCTAATTTTCTGTTATCCAAGGCTTATTAAATAGACCCCTATGTAATACAGTTTATGAGGAAGAAATTGCATGAGAATTCCCTTAGATTGCCTCCACCACTGAAAAAACGTTATCACAGGCTGTGGGCATCAATAAGTGGGGAAGATACCTAAATTCTGTGAAAGCAGCCATTTTGTACTCAGCTCCTTATAGTGTGCACATTGGGTCAGTGGTGGCGATTCGAGTTAAACACAAGGGGGCGCTATGGTACAGCTCTCAATGACCACTTTAGCAAGTTTTACCTCACACTGAAAATCATGACTGCAGAAAATTGGGACTGCTGGCTTCATGCTATAGGGTCACGCTTTAGTCCCACTGCAGCCCTGTTTCACACCCATATGTCTAGTTATTCATGGTTAATCTGGCATCCCACAAATATATATATATATAGGCTTATTTAATACCACAGAGCAAATAGCAGAAATTTCCTATAATCCGCAGTAACTAATTATACATTATATTATATAATTACAGCTTTGTTCAGTCAGTTCAAGTTAGACTAATAAAAGCACATTCTTATTGGCCTTTATGGGATGCAGCACATTTTACAATTTCTCCCTCCTTATTAAATATGCCTTCTGGTTACATATCTGCAGAACCTGGAGCATCGTAAAACTATTTGTTCATTGACATATTTGCAGGCTTCAAGGTGATTGAGACGTCTCATATAAATTTGTGCAGCGGTAGGCGTTTTTACTCATAAGGTTTTTCGGTACTTGTTTAGTTTCACGGCGGCCGATATATCGGATGCCATATCGGCCGATAAGGGTAAGGGTGGCGACGGGAGGCGGCAAGAGGGTGTGGGCGGCAGCAGAAAGGAGGACGGCGCTGTGTAAGCTGCTGCTGCTCACCCGGTGAGGGGAAGCGGCTTACTGTGCTCACCACACTATATGAAATAAACTACATGCGTAGTGGATAGTGGGGTTATGAACAGGTAAAAAAATCGCATCGGATCAGCCGATATATCGGCCGATATCGCATCCGATATATCGTCCGCCGTGAAACTAAACAAGTACCGGTTTTTCTTAATCCTTAAAGGGGTTCTCCATTTTGTTTTCATGCTCACTGCCAGGGGATTCTTGCTCGCGCAAGCCATCATGGAAGCCAGCACTTCCAGGTACGGATATACCAACTGCACTTCCCTGACAGACACTAGAGGTCCAAGGTGTCGGCCATTTTGTAAGGGCCATTACCAGCAGATTCCATGCCGACGACCGGACCACATGTAATCTGTATTGACCCTGCACCCATCCAGCACCCCAATGGCATTGCTACGCCACTGGGCTTGGACTGAGCACTTAGAGAGGGCATGTCCAAACTATGGCCCTCCAGCTGTTGTGAAACTACAAGTCCCATCATGCCTTGCCACTTTTTGCTATTTAGGGAATGCTAAAACTGTGGCAAGGCATGCTGGGATGTGTAGTTTCACAACAGCTGGAGGGCCACAGTTTGGACATGCCTGAATACTGATACAGGTACTGGTAATTCAGTAAGGCTCCCAAAAGCTAAATCTTTCTCTAATGGGCAAAACCCTGCACTGCAGGTGGGGCAGATGTACAATATGCAGAGAGAGTTAGATTTGGGTGAGTTATTTTGTTTCTGTGCAGGGTAAATACTGGCTGCTTTATTTTTACACTGCAATTTAGATTTCAGTTTGAACACACATCACCCAAATCTAACTTTCTCTGCACATGTCACATCTGCCCCACATGCAGTGCAGCATGGTTTTGTTCTTTTGAGAAAGATTTTGCTTTTGAGATCCTTACTGAATAGCCCCATTAGAACTTTTATTGGGTAAGCATTGATAACTTCAATTATCCATATTTTTCTACAATGAACAACGGGGTGCTTTGGGGGCATAGAGAACTGTGGGGCAGATCTGCTAAGCCTTGGAGATTGATAAAAAGGAGCGTGATAAACTATCAACCATTCAGCTCCTAGCATTTTTCACACATGGCAGTTAGGATCTTATTTGCTGGCACTTTACCTCTCTCCACTTTAGAACTCTCTAAGCACAATGGGGTATATTCAATCACTGTCAAAACTGCCATCTGGCCGAAAAGATGGCAATTTTCGACATGAATAGATTGGAAGGGGTTTCCGACCTATTCAGTGCTGGCTGTTTTTTGTTCGTCAGGTCGAAATGTTCCGACCTGCCAAATAGCAGGTGGATTGACGGAATAGCCGTTAATCCACCTGCTTTTGGCAGAAACACAGCCAAAAAACGAAAGGTTTTGCCCATGTTTCAGGCAATCTCAATCCGACATGAAAACATGCCGGATTGAGTCAGGGAGGACAGCGCCGGGTGAGCAGCAGCAGCTTACACGGCGCCATCCTCCTTTCCACCTCCGCCCGCACCCTCTTGCCGCCTCCCGTCGCCACCCTTACCCAGCCCTCCACACTCACTTGTCCCGCCACCGGGCCGATTGAGAGCAGCTCACCTGCCCCCATCCAGCCTCCCGTCGCTGCACTCACCGGGGTTCCCACGCCGGCCGGGTGAGCATTAACCAGCGGCCAAATCTGACATCCGGATTTGGCCGCTGATTGAATAATGGATTCCCGGATCCATTCCGGCAAAAGAACATCAGAATGGATCTGGCACCAACTGATTGCAAAAAATAAGTGACCCTTTCAACCTTTTCCAGAACAAGGAACATATACTGTGTAGTGTGCAAAATCTGACCCTGATATTAAACCTATCAATTGTTGGCTTAGAATTATGAAAAATCCAGCTAAATAAATCATTCACAGAACCAAATAATTCTGTAAATGATTCTGTGAAAAAATACAAATTTGGGATAAATTGTTACAGTTGTTTTTCAATCCAAAATGCAGGAAATTCATGGCCATAGTGAGCCCCAAATGTTGGACAAAGCTCATTTCAGCCAGTTAAATAAATACCATTTCTTTTATCATTTATTAGATCATCAATTCCAAACAAAATCTTATGATAATATGTTTAAATTGCCTGGCTATCCCGACAGTACAGAATCTTAAATTACATCTGGCAACAAGTTCTCTAATCTTGCACGGAGTCTTCCTAAATGACTACATGTTTGGATATTATGAGAGATGCAATTCATCTAAAAGCAATCAATATCAGAAGCATTCCAACAAATGTTCACTTTGCGAGTTTCATATTTTTTTTTTAGATTTCTCTTTAGAAATCATTTTATCAACAGCGCGGCCATTATACATTCATCAAAAGTATACATAAAAAATGCAAGTCTTCTTCGTAGCTAAGCTGAAAGCAAAAAAAAAAAAAAAAGGGAGCAAATGAAACAATCTTTTGGAGCCCAGAAAAATCTGCTAAACGATAGGGCATCAATAAAAACTGATTTTAAAAGACGTTTCACCTCTAGCAGATTTACAAGAGTTAATAAGTGCGTTTTATTTTATTCCGTAGCTTGTAAAGCAAAAAAGAAAAAGAAAAAAGAAAATCTATATTAAATAAAAAATGAACCTACATTGAGTTATGCATTGTGTTTCTTCTTTATGAACTTTGGAATCAATACGTTTATTTACAAACTCAACGCCGAATATATATTCCCATACATTATTCAATTAAATTATCATTTTGACCGGGTTGTGTTTTCTTTTTTTTTTTTTCATCCTCTTTTTGTTGTTGATCTTTTTTGCTGAAAGGTGTTTTCTGTTATTTTATTGATACGTTTCGTCGCATTTATTGAGTAAATAAAATAATAGATCCGCCAACAGGACTACGGCTGATTTTGCCGCGAGTCTTCTAGCAAACTTATGAATGAGTGCAGTTGGGAACGTGGAGAACCGATGACATGTTGATGAAATCCTTTATTGTCTCGGGGAAATCAAAGTACGCTATAATGCAAAGTCATTTTAAGGACATGTAAAATAAATAAATAAAATGACCATTTTGGCTTTGGTAATGATTTAGATAAAATGGTGGAGGCCGGAGCCAAAAGCAGAAGTTGGCAGGGCCATTAGTTTGCTTTTCGCAGGTAAATTCAGTCCAAGGTTTTTATTTTTTTTTTTTTCCTCTCTCTCTCTTTCACTTTTTTTTTTTGGCCGAGTAAAAATGAGCCCGTTTCAGCAGAACAAGGGAATGTGCTCCGAGCTATTTGGAAGACTAAGAGTGCCATCTCCTGGTCAATGTGAAAAGTGACTGTTGTTGGTTAAATTGGAGCCTAAAATTAAAATTGTACTTTATAGTGGTTGATGTTTCTGAGTATTTCTAAACTCAATATTTAAGGGTTGTGGAATAACCCAACAATACCCTCAAATAGGAGATATAAAAGTACCTGATGAAACTCACCTACAGGCTGGATAATGATGGAACGTGGAAGATGTGAGGTAGAGGAGGATAATCCCTTCATAGAAGAGGTAAAGAATTATGATTTAGAATTATGCAAATAAGCAGAGGTGCCCTGGATTCGGAGAAAGGTCTTTAAAAACCTGGAACAAAACTATAAAGAGGAAAAGAACAGGAGATAAGGGTGTGTAAGGTGGAGGATGTAAACGTTATAAAAACAGGAGAAATGAACAACATGACAAAATGTATAACAATGTATAGCTTGATAAAGATTTGAATGTAGTTCAAGATAAAATAGAAATGATGGGGCAGAAAAGGAGAAATCAGACCAATCCCATGGTCCAAGTGATACTTTTTTATTTCGCTGTACTGACTTGTAGATATTACAATAAATTAACCCAAATCACCACCAATCATGGGGGGGGGGGATACATGAGTAAGTAAAGCATACTGTATGCCACATACAAAGCGGAGACTTGTTACATTTCACACCAATGAAAACATCATTTAGGTATAACGAAAACTTTTTGGGAATACAGTAAAGGACCTCCAACAAGGATGATAAATCCGTAGAACCTTTTGCAGAGCAACCTTGAGGCCTCCTCCGCTTTATGCCCCAGGCTGCTTAACACCTCTTGTCAAGGCCCTGACCATTCAGCAAACATATGTACAGTATATTAAATAAAAGGTGAATACAAGTGTTACTTTTTGGAGTTTGCCAACTAAATCCAGCGACTTACAAACAGCAGATACTGTGCTCATTGTCATAAACGTGTTTTTTTTATTTAAAAATAAAATAATGTTTATAGTTTGTCTAAAGAAGAGCATGCACCTTATTTATATTTGTGCACTTTTCTGCATAATACTTTGGTGCTTATTTATCACAATCCACATCTTGGTGATCGTTGGCTTCAGTCATTTGGGGCCTTATTCTGATCTGAGCTCAGTACAAATTTGTTCTTAAAATGGGCAAAACCATGTGCACTGCAGGTAGGGCAGATGTAACATGTGCAGAGAGAGTTACATTTGGGTGGGGTGTGCTGAAACTGAAATCTAAATTGCAGTGTAAAAATAATGCAGCCAGTATTTACCCTGCACAGAAACAAAATAACTCACACAAACCTAACTCTCTCTATACATGTTACATCTGCCCCACCTGTAGTGCACATGGTTTTGCCCATTTTAAGAACAAATTTGTACTGAGCTCAGATCAGAATAAGGCCCTTGGTCCGGTGCTCCTGCTGTGACTCCCAGTGCAGTAAAGTGAGATGCCATCACAGCATCTGAGCTCACTTTACTGCCCACAGTTACACAGTGCAGTGATCAGCTGCCCAGGTGCCCTCGTCTGATCACCAGTTCCTGGGTGCAGCTGTATTTTATCCTGTGACCAGCCTGTGGCCTATCAAACACAAAGTTTGCAAGGCAATTATGTATGACTCAGAAACAACCCCGTTATGTTCTACAAGAAAATGGCCACCAGTTTCCAGCAAACGGATGGCTCCATGACTGCGTGCCCAAGGCTGTGTGATGAATTACTGGTGGTTTGTGCTTAGAGAACTGTGCTGATTTATAGGAGATGTGTTCTCTGTTACAGTTCATGTGTGTTTCATTACAGGACATTTGTCCTTCATTACAAGGGGTGTTTGCTGCATTATAGTTCACGTGGGTTTCATTACAGGGGTGATCTTTGCCCAAGTATGTGTGCTGTAACACAGTGGATGTGCTACAAATTGTATGAACCTGGTGGAAGACGGAAATTTGCAGGGGGTCTTGAAGATTCTGGGCAAGATGCACTAAGTATCAAAAGTGAAAAAAGGGAGAGTGATAAACAATCAGCCAATCTGCTTTAAACAAAGGTGCTTTAGGAGAGGGGGGAGCCTGTGTGCAGGCTCTGATTGGACCCCCTCCTCTCCAGGGTTGCAGTAGACTCTGACATTGTGTGCCCTCATCACATTCCTGAGGTCACCTCTATTAGCCATCTACCTCAGCCGCCATTTTCCTAGTGATTTTAGCTGCTGTGCTGACAGCCCCTGACTGACAGAGAGGTGAGTATAATTAAATGGGGGCAGATTGTGCAGTGTGTGGGCCCCCCTGGGGCCCATATGCACTGTACACCATGCACCCATTATAGATAAGCCAGTGGTCTGCTATTTTCTGCCATCACATCATTCCCTTGAGCTGCAAGACTTGGTCCTCCACTGCTGCAGGGACTGACGTGAATGTTCAAATATTCTCTGTAAAGCGCTGCGGAATATGTGTGCGCTATATAAGAAACTGTTAATAAATAAAGAAATGAGAGCAGTTACGTTATAAATGGTTATATGTATCACAATGTGCATTGTTAATGTGGGTGTGATCCTTTTTTGTTTGGGTGTACATTCACCAAGGGAAAGAGGTACAGAAAGAGAAAGAAGAAAGGGAAGGCAAAAAAGAGGAGGGAGACACAAAGAGAATAGAGAAAAGAGGGGGGGAGAAAAAAGAGGGGACAGAGAAAGGAGAGAGAAAACAGTGAGAAAAAGAGGGAGCAAAAAGAGTGGACAGAGAACAGAAGGGGAGCGAGAAAACAGAATGAGAGAGAAAAGATGGGACAGACAATAGAAGGGGAAGATTGTCTCCTTCTTGGTGCACAAGTTTTTTATTTTGTATTATTAAAATGGAATGTTTAATATGTGTCTTTTAAACAGTTTAAATATAAAATTGAGTATAACACTTTCACACTGAGGGAAAGAGGAAGAGAGAGAGAAAGAAGAAGTGGAAGGCAAAAAAGGGTGTGAGAAAAAAGAGTGGACAGAGTATAGGAGAGATGAACAGTGAGAAAGAGAGGGAGCAAAAAGAGGGGACAGAATAGAAGGGGAAAGAGAAAAGAGGGATAGAAATAGAAAGGGAAGAGAAAAAAGGGAGAGAATAGAATGGAGAGAGAAAAGAGGGGACAGAGAATAGAAGGGAGAGAGAAAACAGGGGACAGAGAATAGAAAGGGAGAGAGACAAGAGGGGACAGAGAAAATAAGGGAGAGAGAAAAGAAGAGTCAGAGAAAATAATGGAGAGAGAAAAGAGGGGACAGAGAAAATAAGGTAGAGAGAAAAGAAGGGTCAGAGAAAAGATTGGAGAGAGAAAAGAGGGGACAGAGAATAGAAGGGAGAGAGAAAAGAGGGGACAGAGAATAGAAGGGAGAGAGAAAAGAGGAGACAGAGAATAGAAGGGAGAGAGAAAAGAGGGGACAGAGAATAGAAGGGAGAGAAAAAAGAGGGGACAGAGAATAGAAGGGAGAGAGAAAAGAGGGGACAGAGAATAAAAGGGAGAGAGAAAAGAGGGGACAGAGAATAGAAGGGAGAGAGAAAAGAGGGGACAGAGAATAGAAGGGAGAGAGGAAAGAGGGGACAGAGAATAGAAGGGAGAGAGTAAAAAAGAGGGTATAGAGAATAGAAGGGAGAGTGAAAAGAGGGGACAGAGAATAGAAGGGAGAGAGGAAAGAGGGGACAGAGAATAGAAAGGGAGAGAGACAAGAGGGGACAGAGAAAATAAGGGAGAGAGAAAAGAAGAGTCAGAGAAAATAATGGAGAGAGAAAAGAGGGGACAGAGAAAATAAGGTAGAGAGAAAAGAAGGGTCAGAGAAAAGATTGGAGAGAGAAAAGAGGGGACAGAGAATAGAAGGGAGAGAGAAAAGAGGGGACAGAGAATAGAAGGGAGAGAGAAAAGAGGAGACAGAGAATAGAAGGGAGAGAGAAAAGAGGGGACAGAGAATAGAAGGGAGAGAGAAAAGAGGGGACAGAGAATAGAAGGGAGAGAGAAAAGAGGGGACAGAGAATAAAAGGGAGAGAGAAAAGAGGGGACAGAGAATAGAAGGGAGAGAGAAAAGAGGGGACAGAGAATAGAAGGGAGAGAGGAAAGAGGGGACAGAGAATAGAAGGGAGAGAGTAAAAAAGAGGGTATAGAGAATAGAAGGGAGAGTGAAAAGAGGGGACAGAGAATAGAAGGGAGAGAGGAAAGAGGGGACAGAGAATAGAAGGGAGAGAGAAAAGAGGGTATAGAGAATAGAAAGGAGAGAGAAAAGAGGGTATAGAGAACAGAAGGGAGAGAGAAAAGAGGGGACAGAATAGAAGGGAGAGAGAAAAGAGGGGACAGAGAATAGAAGGGAGAGAGAAAAGAGGGCACAGAGAATAGAAGGGAGAGAGAAAAGAGGGTACCGAGAATAGAAGGGAGAGAGAAAAGAGGGCACAGAGAATAGAAAGGGAGAGAGAAAAGAGGGTACAGAGAAAAGAAGGGAGAGAGAAAAGAGGTGACAGAGAATAGAAGGGAGAGAGGAAAGAGGGGAAAGAGAGTAGAAAGGAGAGAGAAAAGAAGGAGAAGTGGGAGATGTCAGGCAGAGACAGGGAGACAAGTTTGCATGCTCACGACGTAATGAGTGGCAGGTCTAAAATTCTAGAACATTACTATTGAAGGATCATCTCATAGATCTGAGTTTTAATTCAAAATATAAATTGTGTATTATATGGAATAATGTTTAGGCAAAACCCAGAACAGTCCGGCCCCCAGAACCCTGGATCAAATATAATTTTGTGTCGCAGTTCATAGTATGAAGTGATCCTCATGTCTTGGTCTCTTTACCTTCATCGATATTCAATGTTCCATCATGAAGTAAAACAGTTGGTACAATATTCTCTATACATTACATAATTATATTTCAACTTTGTATAAGTATAGATCAGCCATACATGATCCCAAGCTGTGTACATGCAGGAATATAACAGCCATGTATCCTGTACGATAGTTGCACATTAACTGTCAGCGTCTCAGGAATATTTGCTTTAACCCCTTCATGCAAAGTGACATTTGGAAATGCCATGCCACAGAATGAGGCTGATAAACATCCGATGGGGGCAGTGACAGGGTCAGGGAGAATGTCACTCAGTTCTTGGCCCCATGACAGTACCGTGTTCAGAGTTAAAGACCTCCAGAGGGCTTCAGTTTTGTCAAAGACGACTCCAGCTAAATAAACCTGAGATGACGCTGTGGGATTTCCCCCTGGTGCCAGCTAACTTACATGGGATAACGGAAACAGCTATCCGAGGTACGGTACTGTATTGCTGACACGGATATTGTGGTGACTCACGCTCACAAAGGGCCAGATGTATCAAACTTCAAAAAGGGATAAAATGGAGAGAGATAAACTACCAGCCAATCAGCTCCTATCTGCCATGTCACAGACTGTGTTTGAAAAATGTCAGGCGGGAGCTGATTGGCTGGCTGTTTATCACTCTCCAGTTTATGACTTGTAGAAGCTTAGTGCATCTGGCCCAAAGTCTTATTGGATGGCTGTTAATCATAATAAAAAAGAAAAAAGTTGAAAAACGAATACACTTCTCCCAAAGGGGGAGATTCTCTAAGCTAAAAATGCGGGGAAAAAAACGTTATTGGGGTTTTTACCGCATTTTGGGATGCACTAAGCATCCCCCGCCGGGTTACCGTGGCGGGGGGCATCGCCAGAAAAATCTGGTGATGCCCCATAGAAGTCATAGAAACAACCCTCTGCTGCCCCGCACCGACCCACCGCCGCCCCGCACGGACCCCCGCCGCCCTGGAAACACCCCCACATCTGTGTCCGTGCAGCACAGAGCTGTGCTGCCCGGACCTGTGACCTCCTCCCTGCACTGATCCTCTTCCGGGTGCAGGGAGGAGGAGAGCCCAGCGCAGCAGCTGCAGTGCCGGGTAAGGGAGGGAGGGGAGAGCCAGCCATTCTTGTTATCGGTCATCACGAGTGTTGCTGCAGCCAATCAACTCCAAACTGACATGTGCTTGAAAAATGACAGTTAGTGGCCAATCGAGTACAGCACTGTTTATCACTTGTGAGGAGTGATAAGAATATCGCTATTTGGTAACCCTTTGAGTGCCAAGTGAATTTGTCAAAATTGGTGTGAAAATTGCCAAGCATACATTCTTATTCACCATAATGGCCTGTAATGATACCTTATATAGGAAATATAATCTTTTTTTACACAACATTTTTGTTACAAATGTGAGCGACGCTGGCATTTTTAGCGGATATTTTGCACATCTCTGGCAGAGATGTTGGCACTCAAAGGGTGAAATCTTCCCCCTAGTAAGGAAAATGTCACACATTTTTATAGCCATGGAATTTGACCGCAAGTGTTCTCATTTGCACCCCCAAGTGGCAGAACCAATCATCTTCCCAATTTATAGGATAGTATTCGTGATGGTGGTGGCACTCGCTTCAAAGAAGTTTAGACGGACATCAGATCGGCCAACATACTGTGTTCTGAAGAAGAAGCGTGTAATAAAGGCTTCGAAACGTTGGCAGATCTGATGTCCGTCGAAACTTCTTTGAAGCGAGTGCCACCGCCATCACGAATACTATTGCAGGCCCTGGTTAGGGTCCTACGGTAGGCACCGCACCTGACTCCTTGATAGGAGAGCTGCTCCAGATTGTATACTGCAATTTATAGGATATCAAATCTTGGAAAAACAACATAGGAGGTGTTTAACACACAGCACCCAATGTATAACCTTTTTACATATAGTAATAATAAAATCAGAGTCACTGTATTCCTCGAGTAGACACTGATTCAATTAACAGGGTTCAAAACCTGAAATGATAACCACCTGTCCTGACAACAATTGAGGGGAGGGTGGTAGAATAGAGAACAAGAATAGTGCAGATTATCTTTGGATAAAAGGGTGTTTAATAAAGGTCCACACTTACAAGGGTAGACGATAAAAACAGCATGAAATAGATATCCCCACAGAGGCAAAACAGCTAGATCAGATGGATTAGAGCAGGCTCAGTCACAGGTCCACCAACCAGTCCGGAACAGGAGATGGAATCCTTTTCTGCAGGTGTCAGCTTCTCTTCCAGGGGACAATCTAAGAACACTCAACGCGTTTCAGATGTACCTTCATCAGGAGGATATAAATTCTGCAAAACTCTAATTTTAAATATAGGTCCTGATTCTGAGCAAGTCCAAGGGCAAAATGTAGTACTGTAGCCTGGCAAGATGTTCGGCAGGTCTTCCTGTATTTTAAAGCCGCAACCATTTACAAGGCAAAACGATGGCAATTTAGGATCATTTAATCCAGGGATAGCCACCTCCAGTCCTCGAGAGCTAACAACAGTTAAAGTTTTTCAGTTCTCATCCAAAAGCACAAGTGAAGCAATTGGTTCCACCTGTGGATCTTTTGAAATCTGTTAGTGAATAATGAATACACCTGTCCGTCAGCTAGGTGATCTGGAATATATGGCCTGTTGGTAGCTCTCAAGGACTGGAGTTGGCTACCTCTGATATTGTCCCCTCGCTATATATACAGTCAAAAATTCCAATATTATCTCCAGATCTTGGCCCTGATTCAGGCTCCAGCGCGAAAGTGTGGAAATCGCTTATCTTCGACGTCCGCACTTCTACGCATGCATGCACGTGGCAGCACACATGCACAACCTGTTAAATTGTGGCCGCATTTTAGAAAATGCAATCACCGTCTAAGTCACGGGGCAGCCTAAGTGCCGGGGGGGGGGGGGGGGCAGAAAATGCAATCACAGCCTAAGTGCCAGGGAGGCAGCAATGTGACATTAAGAAAGTGGCAACGTGGCATAGGGGGAGCGGGGAAGCACACAACGGCAGAGTGCCTGGACCCTTTTGCAAATCGACCCAGCCAAAAGGTTTTTCCTCCGCAACACAAGAGCCCTTTCCCTGGCAAACTCCACTGCTGGGACATAAGGACAAGTGTCTGTGTGTAAATTGTGACATTTTTGCAGTTTTGTAAATTGCTTTTCATATATTCCGTTTCAGGAAAACATTTACTTTCTGCTGCAAATCATCCTTTGGAATAGATTGGCTTACACAGAGAGTCACTGCAACACCACCGACAGCTAAATCAATGTACAGTACGATCATTTACACCACATTTCAGCACAGATCTTTCTCCTGGTAATTCCTCTTTAAGTGATAACAGGAAGTCACAAGAATTTTACACCAGGGAAATCACAACACTCGGGTAGCTAATTGTGCATTAGCGTTACATGTCTCAAGTGTTAATAAAGGAAACGAATGTTTGACTGTGTAGTAGAAATTAATAAAAATGTCACATTACAATTCAATATGTAAACGTAGGAAATACAAAATGTGCATCTGTAACCTGCAAAACGGCAGATCATTAAACAGTGGCAGAATGAGCAGCCTGGCCTATATGATGTGCAGTTGCTGTATAGTTACTTAAGTTACTCAATTATTAGTGTTCTACTGAAAGTATCTATACTGTAGTCATAGTTGCATACCCTCCTGCATTCTGCAGGAGACTCCCTGAAATAACAGCAATCTCCCTCTCTCCCTCATTAGTCTACCAATCTCCCTCATGTCACCTAGCCCACATTACACTGTTCCATATTTGGTGGAAAAAGGAATGAGAGAAAGATACAGTTACTGTACATTGAATCATGAGCACCATTTCCCAGCACTTTACCAAGTATAGTATCTCTTACTAACTGCTTTGGGGCTCATCTACATTTGGATATAAGTCATTTTACAAGATTCCTCTCAGATGTAGCAGTACACACCCATGCTTCTAGGTGCCACGTTCACAATCTCTTTTCACAATCTCTCCATATATGGAACTAGACACGCCCTTTGGGTGGAACATGACACGCCCCCTCAATGGGGCACTGTGCAAAATTCTACTACCAACAATAATCTTCTTGAAACTAGTTTTCAAAAGTTTGCAAGTATACTATGGATATTACATTCACCCATCCGTTATTTTAGGTATTTACTAATACTATGTGTGTGTATGTATGTATGACAACAACAAATGGTGTTCTAATTGGCGCTTTAGTCCCCTCTTTTGGGTGATAAAGATAGTCACCACTATAGGAATAGAGCTTGGCAATTCTTCTGTCTGGTCTTCCCTAAGTATTTTAAGAACTGACCTTGGAGAATGGCCCTATATGCCCGTAATAGAAACTGTTACGGGCATATAGGGCCATTCTCCAAGGACAGTTCTTAAAATACTTAGGAACGACCAGACGGAAGAATTGCCAAGCTCTATTCCTATAGTGGTGACTATCTTTATCACCCAAAAGAGGGGACTACAGTGCCAATTAGAACACCATTTTGTTGTTGTGTATGAGTTGGAAGATCCTAGGAGTCTTTAAGTGGATCTAAGGCTGCAGTAGTCCAGGCGCTGTCACTATTTTCCTTGTTCTCTTCGATAATGTATGTATGTATGTATGTATGTCACTGGAGACAGACACATTACTGATACAGTTATTTGTTCCTACATAGTAAGCATGCAAATTATAATTATATGAAGTTGATACACAGCTCAGCCTAATAGTAATGGTTTTGGTCTAACAATTACACATAGTCAGAATCTGCACACTTATACCTCTTTCACACCAGCCTAATTTCCCATGTTGGAACAACCCATGACTAGCACTGGTGTTTAAAAATTGCCAGGATGTCAACCTTGGTATGGAGCAGGGTTGTTCCCAGGGTAGGGAGTACTTACCTGGGTTGCAGTGGCGTAACTAATATTTTTGCGCCCCCCTGCCGAAATTGACATCGCCCCCCCCTCCATAGCCCCTGCCCGCCCACCCAAGTAAAGTTAAGACCCCCCCTTACCCCTCCGCATGCCGCCGCCGCATTCCTGGTCCGGCACCGCAGATATCCTCCTGGCTCCGTCTCCTGCAGTTATGACAAATTACACATCAAAATGGCTGCTCCCTAATAGCAGACAGTTTTTACGGATGCTAAAGAAGGAGGCCGCCTCCTCTAACATTCCTAAAAAACTGTCTGCTGTATGGGGGCAGCCATTTTGCCGTGTAATTTTTCATTACACGACAGGAGGATATCTGCGGTGCCCGACCAGGCAGGAATGCGGCGGCGGCATGCGGAGGGGTAAGAGGGGCGGCTCTGAGCAGTGTGCCCTGATGAGCACCGGTGGCGCCTTGCTGGTGCTTTCTCCCCCAAGCAGCCGTACGGTAGCTACGACACTGCTGGGTTGCCAGTCCTCAGTGTGCTGTCAGGCCGGGGATCCACACAAGCGACGGGCGCAAATGACAGGACAGGCGGCGGATGAAGATGATGCAGCTCTCCGTTACCCTCGCTGCCACCAGAGAGCTGCGTCATCTGCACCTACCATCTGACCTGTCATCTGCACCCGCCGCCTGGGTGTATCCCCGACCTGCACTGAGGACCAGCAACAGGGGTGAGTACTTGCCGCCATCAAGTCACCTGCATGCTTCCTCCCTGCCTCCATCCCTCCCTTCACACACCAGAAAATGCAGGGACTTTTCTGGTGTGAAAGGGGCCAACTCGAGAATGGCCCGGCATGATCCCTGGGTCATTTTCCTGGGTGGGTCCCTGCATTTTCTGGTGTGAAAGGGGTATTACAGTGCAGGAGCCAATAGCTCTATCATTAAGGTGTCTGCCTCTAGTGAGACAGGTCACAGCTTCTAATCCTGGGTATGAATGCTAAGCAATGTATTTGTTTATAATAAATGATCATGTAAATAAAAGTGGTGCAATGTAAAAAGATTTATAGAAACAATTTCTGGATTATTCTATTATATACATAGACAGAAGCTATATCGACTTCCAATTAACTAATTCAAACTTGCAGGGGAGGAGAGGTGCCCCCTTGGAAGCAGGACCCCGGCAGCAGATGACTCCATTGTCTCCCAGAATTACACCTCTGTCTGAGTCAATAAAGCACAAAAAGATGACAGAGCGCTGATCTATTCATTTATACCTCTTCCAATATGCAGCTGTTCTACAAGGGTTACTCTACCCTTGATAAATACAGTATAGCCAATAGGAAAAAATGAAGAAACAAATAAAACAGCACTTTGGAATTAGAAAAATATACTTTCATTAATTAAGCAATAATACAATTTATACCAGCTGATGTTAAAAATATATTTCCATAACCTTAAAATTACTTGTACATTAAAATATTATCCCCAGAGAATACTTTTGAGTGGACTTCAAGACCTTACTGCATTGCAGGTGGGGCAGATGTAACATGTGCAGAGAGAGTAAGATTTGGGTGAGGTGTGTTCAAACTGAAATCTAACTTGTAGTGTAAAAAGAAAGCTGTCCGGTATGTGTGGGCTACATGCAAGAGCAGCCAGTATCCACCCTGCACCGAAAAAAATATAACTCACCAAAATCAAAATCTCTTTGCACATGTTACATCTGCCTAACCAGCAGTGCAGCATGGTTTGGCCCAGTTGTGTACTTTTTTGCATTGCTTGCAACTCTGAATCGGGCTGTAAGTACATGCCTAATGCAACACACACATTTACTCATGACGCCTCAGAAACCATGTTTAGATTAGAAGCAGAAGCCAGGAGGGGACAGGGGAGCCGGGACCGCAGACAAATCTGCTGCGGGTCCTGGGCTCTGGCCACAGACGCTGCAGGTGAGCTCCCAGCAGGCGGCAGTGGCATTACAATAGCCCCGACACCCACACTTATTCAGCGCCTCCCCGCCACCGGGGGGTCTGCTGGGCTATTGTTATGCTACTGAACCCATCAGCTTTTCTTCCAGAGCCCTTACTGAGACAGTGCTGGTTGAGACAGGCCACCAACACCTGATCACTATCCCCCTCCTCTAGCTCCACAGTTACCGAATGGATGTTGTATACAAACATGGCAAAGACTTATATGTCACTGATGCCTTAGCGTTTGCTTACCTCAGGTGTCTCTAATGCTAATGATGGATGTCGTGGAGTTTGATGCCCTCTCCTCAAGGCACATAGAGGAGCTCCATGAGGTGATACTCAGAGATCACCACTGCAGGTCTCCTTTCTCCAGGAAACTGTCTCGACTTCAAGTCTTTCTTTACCCTCACAGATGGCATCCTCCTGCATGGTCATTGTTTTGTGACACCTTATGTCTTCAATGCTTCTATGCTCAGTAGTCCTACCAAGGGCACCCCGGATGTGAGGCCTTCATATGGCTGGCTAAGGATGCCCTGTTGCTGCTGCTGACATTGAGTTGTCTCTGGCTTTAACCCCAGGGCCAGCCCAAGCCTAATTTTATGATAAGCAAACAAAGATTTTAGCACATCTCCCTGTGGATATTATGGGGACAGCACATGCCTCAGAGAGCGGGGACAGCCAGGCAGAGAGCGGGGACAGCTGGGAGGGCGGTGGGCAGCCCGGCTGTATTCAGAGCAGGTCCGCGGCTATTTCAAATCTTGTGCTGGCTCACCATCCAATCGGAGCTCAGGGTACAGCAGCCAATCAGGAAGGCAGAGGTGGCTTCTAATTGGCAGCCGGATCACAAGCTCCGGTTGGCCGTCGAGTCGGCGCAAGATTTGAAATAGCCGCGGATCTGATCTAATTACAGCCGGGCTGACCACCGCTCTTTGCCCGGCTGTCACCGCTTTACCCAGCTGGGGGCTGGCCCCTTTACCATGAGTGGCAGCGCACAGTAAGGTGCCATAGTAATCAATCTGCTGACAACAATGAAGAAGACACTGTCAGCACCTTGATTACTTTGGCACCTTACTAAGCTGCCTACTCCACATAACGGACAGGCCAGCCCTTTGCACACCCTATAATGCCAAGGAACTGCTCACTCTCCATGATATACCTCCCTTGGCCCATTATTGCTGCAAATCTCTCTGAATGGAGGCTGAAAGAACACCTTCATTTGCAAGTGGATATTTTTGCCGGATGGCTCAAGTCAGTTAAATGCCATTGTCCAAGAGTGAGCACATTGTGCCACCGAACACACCACTAGCCTCTTTCTTTGTCACCAGGTCTGGGGAAATGATATAGGCCTAATCCAGAATGTTACTTAAGCTTCAAGATTTTATAGTTTATGATTTGTTCTTTTATTACACACTGTCCCTGCATCTAACACCTGACACAGCTACCTACACCAATGTATTGCTTTGTATGTTAATAAAAAAAACAATGGCTGTAGATGTATTGTATGCTGTATGTGATACAGGAAGTGCTTGTGTAGAGCAGGAAGTATTTTTACAGGAAGTACTTCTGCAGTGATTGTTCACTTACAGCATGCCTGCAACATGTAAAGACACATTTCTGCAGTTCTCCAGAATCCTGTGGTAATGTACAGAACAAACAGACCACTTTATATCTCCCTGTATGTATATACAATTCTGAATCTCCAAGACACCATATACAACTAGAAATTAAATACAAGAACAAGGGGCTGATTTATCAGATGTGCTGTGATGATAATCCAATTCGTAATGCAATACTTGAATACATCGCATCGGATGTATCAATTACTAAATACAGAGACACAGTTTGCAAGAAAGCTGCGATGGGACTTTGCAGCATTATCAGGGTATCTTTCAGAGAAACTGCCCAGATCCTTCCGGCTGCTGGTTCCCCTTCCCCATTATGATCAAGACATACTTATCTACCCAGGGATCGGCTCCTGAAGGGTAATCTGGGCTTTCTGCTTTTGTGACCCTCTGCTGCTGTAAAGTGAACTACTGTTTTGCAGCATCACTTTACTGCACCGGGGTCACAGTAGCAGAGCCCCAATGGCTGGCAGCCATCACTAGAGCACCGATCAGCTGACCCTGGGTATAATTGTTTTTAAATATATATATTTTTAACAATGTAATCAGCTTATGTGCCCATTGCACACAAATCACACTGCCTGCGTTCCTGCACTGCTTTCGCTGCCTAGGGGAAGCTGTGCAGGGGTAGGGTATACGTAGAGATTCTTTAGCTGAAGCATTGTTATTATCACAAGAATCACTGTGTTTTTTTATTTTGCTTTTCCCAATATATTATATATTGTTTCCCAGGTATATTTATTTATTTATTAACAGTTTCTTATATAGGTGCCCCCTCCCCCTGGATCCGCAACTGGCCCCGGACATCACTTTTATACCTTCTCTTGGGCTTTGCCTCCAATTTTCCTCTCTGTACATACTTGCTTAGAACCCAGAATGTGCAGGGAGGCGGAACCTCCAGCGGATATGCTACTGCATGTGCAGACTGCAACCATTTTTCTGTGTAAGATTCATGTCATGCAGGCCCCTGAGGTTAACCCACTACCCCTATGTTCCTGTATTAATCCTGTTCCTACTGTTTACCAATACACCCAGCATCATGGATAAGAAGTCTCTGGGCAGTATTCAATGAGGCTGATTCGCCATGTATTATGGCGATTTTGTGCTATTTTCGTGCTGTAAGGCGATTTTTTTGACTAAAACGGTGAATCACCCTATTCAATGACCAGATGGCGAATACATTTCAAGGTTTTTATCGCCATGATTCACCGAGTAGCAATCGCTATCTTTTTATGGAAAAGTGGAATGTGAACTTTTAAAATAAAGTGTTTTGTTTTTTACATTTGGTGTAAAAAATTCAGGAATTTTATTCTGAGGAGGGGCGTGCTGTAAGCACATGAATATATATTTAATTAAAAAAAAAGGTACTTATGTAATATCTGGGCTCCCGTTTTTCTTATGAGACCGCGTCCCCTCGCGGGGCTCGCTGCGCTCGCCACGCTTCGGGCACGGTGGCTCGCTGCGCTCGCCACACTATATAAAATCAACTCCATGCGTAGTTGGATAGTAGGGGTATGAAAAAAGGGGTGCATTTAACATGGGAGGCCAGATAATACATAAGTACCAAAAAAAAAAATATATATATATATATATATATATATATATTTTTTTTTTTTTACACAGAGCAGCCAGCAGGGGGCCGGGAGCTGAGCCGCTCATTAGATATTCATATATTCACTGCACCCGATCATTACATATGCACGATCGGGTGTAGTGAATACCCGGTCCCCTGTTGGCTATCCCGGGGTGCAGCCTGTGCTGCCTCGCTCCCGGGGAGCCCACCTCCCCCCCACAAACGTTCTGGGGCAGGCAGGGAGACTTCCATCTCCCTGCCTGCCGCCGTCCTCAGGCTCCCTGCGGCATCGCCGCAGGAGTTAAAATTCGCCGGTCAGGCGCAGTGAGCCCCTGACTCGTTGAATACTGGAGCCGGCGAGGCCCTGGAACGCGGCGGGCAGTGGCGAATGTGCAGCGAATCCTAAACAGGATTCGCTGCACATCGTCAAAATTCTCATTGAATACTGCCTGTGTGGCCTAACAGTCACATCTGTGACCCTTTTGTGGCCACAATCACTATAGACCTGGGGTGGAACAATCGGTTCTTGAGGTCTAACAATAGTCCATGTTTTCCAGGCCATGTGGATCTGTAGAATGTGTCAGTTATGCTGTGTACACATGGGGGCGATAGGGGCTGAAATCACTGGGAATATGGTCGCTGAGCGACCATATTGCCAGTGATTGGAGTGTGCACCAGTGATAAATCGCCGGGTGCGCGCTCCCGTTTTCAGCCCCTGAATGGTCGCTGGTCGGAGGAGCATGCTCCTCCGACCAGCGACATCCCCTGCCTCTTCACCCAGCAGTGTTTAAATTTTCATCTGCGACCATCTCTGGTCGCAGATGAAAACGGGACACGGGGCAATCTGATTGCTGAGCAATATATTGCTAGCAATATATTGCCAGCGATCATATTGCCCCGTGTGTACGCACCTTTAGGAGTGAATGCCACATTTGACTGAAAATGAGGCAGTTAGTAATGACTGCACCTGTGGGGTCCTGTTGATAGATCGCAAGGATCGCAAGGATCGCTTGGCCAGCCCGCTCTAGGCTATATAAATACCCCCACCTCCCCTTCCCAATGAATCCTGGTGCCTTACACAGCTGCTTTGGTAGAGCTGGTCCTGATTGTGCTGCACCTAATATGGAGGTATCATGATTTGAGGAGGAAATGGAGACAGCAGAAAGCCACGGTATCCGGATTCATGGTAGATTGACTCTATGTCGACAGTCATGAGGTTGTCCACTATTGGTTGACAGTCCAAAGGTCGACAGCGTCAAAATGTCGACAGCCAAAAGGTCGACATGGTCATAGGTCAACATGGTCAAAAGATCAACATTAAAAAGGTCAACATGCAATTTTTAACAAAATATTGACATTTTGAGCCGACATGTGCCGACAGGCGGTATATCATACCCTACCATCCACTACGGCACAGAGGGGGAATATAATAGTGTGCAGAAAGCAGCGAGGCTCCGAGCCTGAAGCATGGCGACCGTAGCGAGCCATACGAGGGGACGTGGTACATTTAGACGGTGTCGACATAGACAACAAAAAAAAACATGAAAACCTCATGTTGACCTTTTCCATGTCGACCCCTTGTCCATGTTGACATTTTCACTGTCGACCTTTTGACACTGTCGACCTTTTCACTGTCGACTTTTTGACCCTGTCGACCTTTTCACTGTCAACCTTTGGACCCTGTCGACCTTTTGATCCTGTCGACCTATTGACTGTCCACCATTACTGGTCGACCATATGACTGTAGACCTAGACATTGTAGATCAAACATACCATAACCAAAGCCACAGCCTGTAAATTAGTAGAAAGAGCAGGGTCCCTCAGCAGCACAGATCATATCAGGGGATGAGTAAGTGAAGACAGGGCTGCATGTGATGATGTCACAAGGGGAACGGAAGCAGCAGAAAGTCACAGCCTGCGAGTTACATAAGGGAAATACCAGGGTAGCCCAACAGCACACAGTGATGTCAAGCTCCCGCCATGCCGGTACAGAAAGAGTGGGGTGTCAACCAGACCTCTGTATGAAATTCATTTCATTCATCCGGTTTGTTAATCTAACACACTCTAGATCAGGCATGTCCAACCTACGGCCCTCCAGATGTGCTAAAACTACATATCCCAGCATGCCTTGCTACAATTTGGCTATTAGGGAATGCTAGAATGATGGCAATGCATGCTGGGATGTGTAGTTTTAGCACATCTGGAGGGTTGGACATGCCTGCTCTAGATAATCGGTGAAGAACACATGACTCTATCCACATCAATAAAATGAAGGATTCTGAAGTGAGAGCATTTCCTAATTATTAAGCTGACAGGTGAAGATGTCCTGCTCTGAATGATCGCCAAATAATGCACAACCAATTAGGCCCTTATTCAGATCTGTGCGGTACGGCCCGCGTGCGGCCGTACCGCCGATGTTTTCGCTCTGCACATGCGCAGAGGTCACTCTGCGCATGTGCAGGGGAAATCGCCGCACAAAGATTTTTTACGCCGCAAAGGGGGCGTATAGGGGCTTAATAGCCTCATTTACCTATGAATACGCCCAGCGTTTCATGGGCGTTCCCATGCAAACGCGGGGCGTATGCATGGTAATGAGGCTATGACGCCAGTGATGGGGGCGGAAAGCTGACATCGCCGGATGTCAGCTCTCAGCCCCCATACAAGCTTTCACACGGACGATTGTCCGTGTGGTCTAAGCTTGCGGGAGCTGCTGGAGCGTGCGGCCCTGCCTTCGATGGTCGCCGACCATCGAATGCAGGGGGCAGCTCCCACCATGGTGGAGGCGTACGCCCCACCATTTTCATGCGGATCGCCAGCCGTCCGCGTACGGACGGCCGTGGCGATCCGTATTGTAGGCGGGGATTGGTTTGTGCGGCCGGAGCAACGTATGCGGCTCCGGCCGCACAGACCAGAATAAGGGCCTTAGCTATAATGCTCATACAATTAATTTCAACCTCCTATGGACTAAAACTTGGAGAGTTAATAATAGACATTGCTACAGTGATCGGTTGGCTACGAAGCAATAGAATAAAAATAAATCCTCTAATAATCTTCCGAATTTTATCCCTTTACCAATTGTCCGTAACAGTTTAAGTATTCTCCTATGAAACACTAAAATTAAAGAAATACATTAAAAGAGGAGATCATTTAGGTCACCGGCATTTATTAGCATACAAGCTGTTGCTTGGACCTTAACGATTTGCAATTATTTTTCTGTCACAATTATCAATATACAATAAAATTTAATTTGTGATGAATTGTGTGGTTTCTTTTTTTAAGTTACAGTGTTTGGGCAGTCCTAAATTTACCAATGGATATAGGTTTTGTGGAATTACGTGCCTATTGCCTAATTTAGCCGGTTGCCATGGGTTGCACATAGCTTAGGCTTGGTATGCACTAAGAGATATGTGATCTTAACCAACAGATCTGACCAACATATTGGGCACATTGGGTAATGTGTACCCACTACCGTTCGGTAATGCCCACAGATATGATGGTCATCCTATTTGCCGTGCTGCGTGGTAGTTGCATCGACCCAACGGCTAACTTCATGCTGCTGAATGAGGGCATGAACGAATTAGGGTCTGAAAAAGACCCATTATTAGAAGTGCGGAAAATTATATTTGTGAATTTCCACACTTCCGCACATGCGCGCATGTTGGAGCGGGATTGGTACGAAATCCCGGCAGTAAAAATCCTGACGCCGGAATCCTGACCACCGAAATCCCAACAGGGGGGGGCTCGGTGCCTCACTACGCTCGGCACATAGAGGGACAAAGTGCCGAGATTCAGGCATCAGGATTTTGAACGCCGGGATTCGGACCGCCGGGATTTCAACTGCATCCCGTTGGAGCCTGTATGTGCAAACCCTGACACTGCAAACATAGAAGATAGCAGTCTCATTGCTGCCATGGGGGCGGAGCAGAGGGCGGAGATGTGATGGGGGAGGTGACTTTGTTCATCAAAGTGTACCGTTGCCACCGGGTCGCTCACCCCATCCCCACTTACATTGGCAATCTTTATCTTGCCTACTTCCTGCCGTCAGGTCCACATCCACATGCTAACGCCTCATGCCATCTATCTCCCCACTTCCCTAGATTGCAAGCTCCTAGGAGCAGGGTCCTCCTCCCACCTGTTCTCACAGCCCTCTTCTCTAGCCCTTCAATGACAGTGGTCACCTACCCAGTGGCCATTTGGCTCGGAATTCCTCTCGCTCACAGTCGCTCATCTCTTGCGGTGGCTCTATTCCTACTAGTCATGCCGGCGCTATAGAAACATTGAACTATAGAATTTGACAGCGTATAAGAACCATTCCATGTATATATTACAAAAAAGGGGCAGACTAGTACCCTTGTTACCCTTAAACCCTATTTGAGCCTTATGCCTTTGTAGGGATGTCCTTGTGTCTTTCCTATGCATGTTTAAATTGTACTACTGTATTTGCATCTACCACCTCTGATGGGAGGCTATTCCACTTGTATACTACCCTTTCTGTGATGTAATTTTTCCTCAGATTTCCCCTGAACCTCCCTCCCCCCCAGTGTCAGTGAATATCCTTCTGTTCTAATACTTCTCTTCCTGTGAAGAATGTCTCCCACCTGTACCTTGTTAAAACCCTTGATATAAAGTTTCTATCATGTCCCCCCTTTCTCTTTTCTGCTCCAAACTATACATATTAAGATCTTTTAGTCTTTCCTGGTACGTTTTGTGATGTAGGTCATGCACCATTTTAGTTGCCCTTCTTTGGGTATATGGCCTCCAGAACTGGACACAGTACTCTAGATGAGGTCGTACCAATGACCTATACAGTGGCATTATTACTTCTTTCTTTCTACTGCTGATACCTCTCCCTATGCAACCAAGCATCTGACTTGCCTTCTTCATTGCTTTGTTACATTGCCTACCTGCCTTTAAGTCATCTGAAATAGTGACTCCTAGATCCCTTTCCTCCTCAGTAGTATCCAAAATCGTGCCCATATAATACTCCAGTACACTTCAGAGCTAAGAGCCGAGCTTAATTATTAGAATACAAAGATTAAACTTATAGATTAATCTGTATTATTGTAATAAATTGGGTGCCGGATTACGGCCTGACATTCGGTATTCCAACGGTAAGTATACCGACATCAGAATCCCGACTTTTCAGATTTCCAACAGTCGGGATCCTGACTGACAGGGGCTATTCTCCCTCGTGGGAGTCCACTACCCCCACTGATGAAGAATAGAACCTGTGGCTGGCACAGAGAGCCGCCAAGCCCACAACACGGCTAGCGAAGCAAGCTCAGAAGGGAAGTCTTTGCGCTCACCCCTGTTGGACTACCAAGGGTCGGGATTCCGATGTCAGTAATATATACTGACTGTTGAATCCCGACTATTGGGTCATCATGCCACACCCAATCATTTATAGTCCAAACTGACCAAATATGCAGCACTCTAACTCAGGGACCAGAAATGAGGCAGCTATGAGTGCAAACTCTTTGGCCCCCACTGTGATAGTTGCAAACTGGCAGAAGCTGGTGGGCGTGGCAGCACTGTGGCTTATAATACTGCAAAAAAAAAGGGGAGGAGCTATCGGTATCTGCTCCAATGAGGGTGCTTGGCTTGCTTAAGTGTCAGATGACCTATCTAGGAAGTTCCCTAACAACCGACTGGGAGCAGCCAAAATGAAAAATACAAAAATGCAGGGGAAGGTGCTGTTGTGTGGCTGCTGTGGCTGGGCAATGGGGGCACAGGACTGGACCTCTCCTCTCCTTCGGGCAACATAACCCCCTGCCACAGGTAGGTAGCAGACAGTAGACTACATGTTTTAGGCTGCTTCTACAAATTTTTTTTTTTTTTTTGTGTTATTTTAAAGGGCTAGTACTGGGTTGAAAAAAGGTTTTGTTTTATTCGTTGACTACAACTTTCTGGTTTTCATGTTATTAGTTGGTATATCGGGTAACAAAGTATATACTGCTGCACCTTTGTATAATGCCCTCCCCAGCCATTGCCCTCACCACACATCACTGCTCCTGGCTCAGTGTGGATGAGGCTGCTATACGTAGCAGCAGTAACCCCTAGCATTCTCCCACTGAAATCAAAACAGTTCATTGGTGGTTTTTACCTTTGGGCTGCAGGGCTGCAGCCCCCCAGGTAAAATCTGCAAAACACCACAAAAATAGAGCTTGGGTCGATCCCAGGTTGTTGCCAGGTCGACCCGGATAGGCGTGCGGTGTAACTGGGACCCGAAGATCTACCTGTCTGTGGTCTGGCCGCTCCTCTTGGCTCCTGCCAATAAAAAATGACCCTCATAAAATGTCCGCCCCCTTACAGCAGAGAGTTTTGGAGGATGCTAGAGGAGGAGGCAGCCTCCTCTAGCATCCTCAAAATGGTCTGCTGTTTGAGGCAGCCATTTTGTGGGAGTCTTTTTTTTATTAGCAGGAGCTAATTAGCAGAAGCACCCAGACAGCAGACAGGTAGATCTGTGGGTCCCGGTTACAGAAGTGGCAGCGGCGGCAAGCAGAGGGATAAGGCAGGGTTGGGGTGGTTTAACTTTTTTATTGATTTTCTAGTTACGCCACTGTCCGGAAGATCTCTTTTTCCATTTATAAAACAGCAGCGCTGAATGGAGTCCTCCTCCCTTCACATCCAGAATTAAACAATTACGACCCTTTTCTTGTATGTGATTGCTGACTAAATTGCATTAGCATATTTAATACTTAAAATGAGCAGGATCCATCTCCTATGTGCAGCTCTGCCGAAGCCTAAGTGCTTAAATAAAATCACTGAAATGTAGTTTCGATGTTTTATTTTTATTATTATTATTTTAAAGAGCTACAGAACCATTTCTGGAATCTATGCTATTAAAGCGTTATTAGCCCAATGCTGTAATATCCCCAGAAAGAGCAGCTTCTCCGTATACCGAGGTGTTATTACGCTCATTGCTGACCTTTTTATGTACTTTTTGTTCTTTCTGACGAGATAATGTTCATCATTACGGCGTTTCCAAAAAATAATGAATTTCTACGTTTGAGATAAACGAGGCCTTATGTAACACCCTGACATTAGGTGATATCAGTCACCAGGTGCCACAGTTAGTAAGGGGTTAATGCCCCAGCATAATGTATGCTGCCAGCCCAGCCAGAGTTAATTGCAGCAGGGGGCGGGAGTGATCCCCTGATGGACAGGCAGAGCAGGAAGAGGAAGTAGAGAGAAGCCTGCAGAAAAAGACTCATGTGGAGTGCATGGGAGAGAGAAGCCTGCAGGGAAGGACTCATGTGGAGTTCATGGGAGAGAGAGAGGAGCCCCAGCACCACAGAGCACAGGTGGCAAGCAAGGGGTGCAGCAGCAGCAGCAGCAGCAGCAGCAGAGCCCAGTCCCAGAGTAAAGCAGCAACAGAGCCCAGCAACATGGTGAGCCCAGCTGAACCCTGCCTGCTAATAGTGAGTGTGTCATTGTGATTTATGGGCTGCTGTGTCAAAGCAAATGGCCAGAGGGTGAGGGCATAGTTGGAGTTAATCCTTGGCAGACCGTCTGAAGAAGTTGGTGATAGCACGTCCCCAGTAACATACCGAGGTGTAGCTGAGTGTGGCAACGCAAAAGCGCCCACACTAGCGTGACCTGGAGGTTGCACCAAGAATTGCCAAGGCCTCATCCATATAGAGACCTGCCTTTGAGGTTCCCAGAAAATATATTGAGGACCAGGTTACTGTTTAAGGGTCTACATCAGAATCCCTGGAGTAATAGTGCCACCCGGTGGCCCAAGAGTGAAAGTACAGCCTTTGTTATAACTTGAAGAGAAGACCCTTATTAGTCAAAGTGTGATTTTCTCCCTGGACGCTAACACGGTGCACCGGTTCCGTTCAAGACTGGCCGGCCCTAGTAATAGAGAGTACCCGGGTACTGCAGGTTAGCATGTATTGTGATTATTGTTCATTATTGCTGAATTATTGTTGGATTTCTGCATTGTGATTATTGTGTGCTGTTGAAGTGCTTATTTTGTGCTGAATACTGTTCTGAATACTAAGGTTGGTGCCCCTTGTTACAGACCGCAGAATAAAAGGGTCAAAATTGATATTTGTTGTCCATCTTTCCTTGGTGTCCATTACGTGGAAGTGAGAAGACTCCTGACCAAATAGGAAGAAGACTGGGTGTGAATTGGTTTCGACACCTGCAAGCCAAGGTAATTGTGTTCCCGTTGCCGGTGGTTACACCCTTTTCTGGCGTCACGAACAGGATCCGGTCAACTAGGAGTATAATCCAACCCAAGGATGGAAGCACCACAGGCCGAGGGCGGACAGCAACCTGCTGCACCCCCCAACAATGACCAACAGACTGCCCCACTACTTGCAGCACCTGCTCCAGCAGCGACCCCTCATACCCCAATCACACTACCGGACTATTTCGGAGCCCCATGGATGCTTACCTATAGTGGAGACCCCAACAAGGGCGCCACGTTCACTGCATTTAAGAACCAACTGAAGTCCATGCACCAGCTCTATATCCCGAGTGAAGAACAGAGGGTACAAATTCTAATCGGCCAACTTACGGGCTCCGCCCTCAGTGAGGTCGAATCTTGGGCCGACGACCAAAAGACGGGCACCGACGTGATTCTGAATCGGCTGGCCACGATCTTCGAGACCGCCACCCTACCAGAGCTGAAGATGCAACTCTACGGCCGAAAACAACGGCCAGGCGAGACTCTCCGAGATTTTGCCCTGAGTCTACAGGCAGCCCTAAAACTCATACGAGCAGCCGATAAAGACGAAATTCCCAATGGCGATGAGGCCCTCACCATACAATTCATAGAAGGAGCATCGAATCCCAGCGTGAGAACCCAGCTACGGCTCCTGAAGATGCAAATGGCGGGTAAACCTTTTGCCGATTTTAAAAACACCGCCATCACCACAATCGGAAACCACTCCGGCTCTGAGGTGGAGTATCCGGAGATGGTGGGGTTTCGAGGATCCACGGCTTCGAACCCAGAACGGTCCGTGAAGCCAAAGGACCTGGCCATACAGAACCACCAGAAGACATCAGGGGATCAGACCCAATCCCTCCAGAGGCAGGTAGAGGACCTAGCCCTCGGGATGGCTGAGATACAGCGAGAAATGCGTCAGGTAGCGCGGCAAACCGCGCCGAGCAGCTGGGGAGCCAGATGGAATACAGAACAACAGCAAATGAACCGAAACCGCTGGGAACCACCTCGGGAACATGGACAACGGGCAACCGACCAGTTCGACTACCAAGGTCGACCCATTTGCCGACAGTGTCAAGAGGTGTATGTGGAAAGGGACTTTCCTCCACTTGATCCTTTAAACTACAGCACCCCGAGGGGGAGGGACGAACCTCGGGGAGAACAGGAAGAGTAGGTACAGGCCCTGAAGACTTGCAGACCTGCTATGGCAGACAATGCCATATAAGTGCAGGCAAATTATCTGCCATGTCAAACAGTGACCCTCCAGTTTGCACGAAAAGTCGAGGGAAAGTGATCTGGTTCCACGTGCAACGTGGATATGGGTTCGTCGATTGCGCTGACCCAAAGCAGGACGTCTTCATCCACTACACCGCCATCCAGAACAGTGACCCAAGAAAACTATACCGAAGCCTCGGGGCTGGGGAGATGGTAGAATTTGACGTTGTCAGAGGAGAAAAAGGGCTCAAAGCAGTCAACGTCACTGGTCCCGGTGGTATTCCCGTTCGGGGCAGCAGATATGCCACCAGAAACAAGGGTTACGGGAGCCGCCCACGTCCCAGAAGTCCTCTATGTGACTACTATACAAAAGGCCAACCCCAGAGGGATTGTATGTATTCCAAGGAAAGGGAAAGCTTGGCAGAAAACACCAAGTGCAGGCCGTATGTGTGTAGCCAACAGTACTCTCATGCCCGAGGGCAGAAAAAGCCAATGAAAAACCTTCCATCACGAAGCAAAGTAGACACCAGACGAAAATCCCGTCCTTATGTGGCCACTAAGAGTCCGGCGTCGACAGCCGAGAGTTATCAGATTGGAGGGCCAGATGTGACTCGACGGCAGTGGATCTATTTCGACCAACGTAAGCAGTACCCTAACCGAACCCAATTGCCCCTTGAGGCAAACAGCAAAGAGAGTGATGATGACAATGAGGACAGTGTCCCAAACATGTTACAGATCCCAGTGGGGCCGTTACTGAATGCGAGGTGGCCAATACTTCCTCCAACAGTAGTACCACCTTTGCGGTATAGGCAGTTGTGTTACTCTTCATGTTACTGAACATTTTTGTATTACTGTTCATTTGTTAATAATATTGTCGGCACTGTTTAAGTAGCCTGTGTAATGTTGTACCTCTTATTGGAAAGTTATACCTTGATTCGGTAGTGGACTCAGTGGTCCCGGAACTTTATAACAAAAGTCACCTGTATCTGCATTGGTGTGCGCGAGGACACGCACATAAAAAAGTATGGGCGGATGTAACACCCTGACATTAGGTGATATCAGTCACCAGGTGCCACAGTTAGTAAGGGGTTAATGCCCCAGCATAATGTATGCTGCCAGCCCAGCCAGAGTTAATTGCAGCAGGGGGCGGGAGTGATCCCCTGATGGACAGGCAGAGCAGGAAGAGGAAGTAGAGAGAAGCCTGCAGAAAAAGACTCATGTGGAGTGCATGGGAGAGAGAAGCCTGCAGGGAAGGACTCATGTGGAGTTCATGGGAGAGAGAGAGGAGCCCCAGCACCACAGAGCACAGGTGGCAAGCAAGGGGTGCAGCAGCAGCAGCAGCAGCAGCAGCAGAGCCCAGTCCCAGAGTAAAGCAGCAACAGAGCCCAGCAACATGGTGAGCCCAGCTGAACCCTGCCTGCTAATAGTGAGTGTGTCATTGTGATTTATGGGCTGCTGTGTCAAAGCAAATGGCCAGAGGGTGAGGGCATAGTTGGAGTTAATCCTTGGCAGACCGTCTGAAGAAGTTGGTGATAGCACGTCCCCAGTAACATACCGAGGTGTAGCTGAGTGTGGCAACGCAAAAGCGCCCACACTAGCGTGACCTGGAGGTTGCACCAAGAATTGCCAAGGCCTCATCCATATAGAGACCTGCCTTTGAGGTTCCCAGAAAATATATTGAGGACCAGGTTACTGTTTAAGGGTCTACATCAGAATCCCTGGAGTAATAGTGCCACCCGGTGGCCCAAGAGTGAAAGTACAGCCTTTGTTATAACTTGAAGAGAAGACCCTTATTAGTCAAAGTGTGATTTTCTCCCTGGACGCTAACACGGTGCACCGGTTCCGTTCAAGACTGGCCGGCCCTAGTAATAGAGAGTACCCGGGTACTGCAGGTTAGCATGTATTGTGATTATTGTTCATTATTGCTGAATTATTGTTGGATTTCTGCATTGTGATTATTGTGTGCTGTTGAAGTGCTTATTTTGTGCTGAATACTGTTCTGAATACTAAGGTTGGTGCCCCTTGTTACAGACCGCAGAATAAAAGGGTCAAAATTGATATTTGTTGTCCATCTTTCCTTGGTGTCCATTACGTGGAAGTGAGAAGACTCCTGACCAAATAGGAAGAAGACTGGGTGTGAATTGGTTTCGACACCTGCAAGCCAAGGTAATTGTGTTCCCGTTGCCGGTGGTTACACTTATGCTTGAAGGAATCCAATATATATATATATATTTTTTGGACCAAATAAATGATACAATACCTCTGCAGGGTATACAGGCATTATTACGGTCAACATGCAATGGGTCGACGCTGAAGGTCAACAGGCCTTAGGTCGACACCTGAAATAGGTGGATATGGCTAAAGCGACAGGGCCTGAAGGTCAACACAAGCATTAGGTCAAAAGTCAACATGATTTTTCAAGTTTTTCACCCGTCTGCCGGATGAACCATTTTTGTCGATAAACAACTTATATTAAGTTGCCTTGGGAATCAAGATGGCTGACAGACAATAACTAGGTAACATCCGGTGCAAAGATCGACACACACTATAACTCGACATGGCAATGGTCAGCACATGAAAAGGTCGACATGGGTTTTTCAGCATTTTTTTCCATCCTTTGTACTTTTTCATACTTGCAATTGGACGCAGTACACTTTTGGGGGTTCCACAAGCTCAGGTGTTGACATCGCCATCCAGAAAATGGGAAAAACTCATGACAACCTTTTCATGCATCAACAATTGTCAACCTTGTGTCAACATGTATCAACCTTTTTATAAATTATTATGCAAGAAGTCAGAATCCCAGTGGTCAGAATGCCGGTATTTAGTATATCGACGCCGTCATCCCATCTGCCCTAAGAAGACCAGCACCAGAGCCTCAAAAGAATCAGGATCAGTGAGGGGTGGGTTTGGCTCATGCCGGGGATGGGGATAGTTACATTTAGGCACTAGCGGACTTAGGGTTTGGCTGTGGGGAGGTGAAGGTTAGGGTTAGGCTGTGGAGGGGGTTTAGGGTTAGGATGTGGGGTGCTGGCGTTAGGGTTAAGCATTAGTCAAGAGGGTTATGTTCAGACTGCGGTGGGGGAGATATGGATATTCACTTCGAAGGGGTGTTGGGCTTCGGTGCAGCGGGGACCATTTTAAGCGGCAGAGTTTGGAGTTAAGCACTGGTGGAGAGGGTTAGGGTCAGGCTCAGTGGTGCAAGTAGAATTTTTTTCTTGGTGGTACTGATAGCCTCCACCAAAAATGGGCGTGCCCATGTATCATGAGGGGGCATGGTCACACAAAGCTAGAGGAGTGACTAAATGACAATAGTAGCATGGCATCAGGAGACAGGGAATGAGAAACGGGATGACTGGGGGTGGGTTGGCTCTTGATTGGAGGAGAGCCGGGCAGCTTGTGCTTACAATTGTGAAGCCTGCTCTTCATGCTGTCGGCGCTGCTGATGCCTTTCAGTGTGACAGGCTAAATCAGCAGTAGCCGGTAGCTGCATACAGCACCAATCATAACGCTGGGTGGGCGGGCTGGGGATGCATTATATTTAGACTTAAAATCAAAACAGAATTGACAGTGGGTCAGGGGGTAAGTGGTACTGCGTACCTGCAACATATTTCTTACAGGTACTCCGTACCACGCCGTACCCCCATACTTGCAACACTGGTCAGGCTACAGGGAGGGGGGGTTAGGGTAATGCTGGGTACACACCAGAACGATTATGATCGTGAGTAGTGAAGCGACCATACGATGATCGCATGATCTGCTGGAGCACACCATCTGCTAGCGATCTGCATCCGATTCCGATCCGATCCTGATCTGTAACCAGTTGAAGGGGTCATTTTCAAATCCCACCTGCAGCAGGTAGGATCTACAAAACCACCAGTGGGGACACGCATCGGATCAGAATCGGATCTTAAACATGCCAAAACATGCCAAATAATTCTTGTGTGTACCCTACATTAGACAGGATTCCCACCTTTTGGATGCCAGCATTGCTATTCTGACCGCCACCATCCTGGACCCGGTCATCCTATATAACCCATATGAGTGCGGGCTTAAAGACGCTCTTTGGGAGAGCATCGCTGGTTTTAATAGATATGGGAAAAGGCTGCTTAGTTGTCCTACGCACACAATTTATACTAAATTAGATTTGTAAAGAAAAAACATAACGTAATGTACGAACGCCCTAAACCCACTGAATCATGAAAAATAAAAATGTTGCAAACAGACAGATCTCTTACTCCCCGGAAACCATCTGCACCGTACGGTAAGCAAATTGGGTAGAAATTAATAGAGATGTCTCCAGGGGCTGATGACTCGAGCGCTGCACTTTTACAATGAAGATATATATGTGCCTGTACATATTTACATTGTCTATTAAACTAGGTAAATCGTGGCAACCGTGTGAGCAAAGCGATTACAAATGTTATTACCTCCAAATGACGGATGAGCCACATAAGCAAATGATGCATTTTCAACAAGGCCTATATAACAGACCCGCACACGGCCGCGTTATTACACTGAGCACAACCTTCTATTACGCGCATTCTGCACAAGACTTAAGGGGGGTTATTTTGGTTCACTCTTTCTGACAAATTACTTCTTAGATGGACAAAACCATGTGCACTGCAGGTGGGGCAGATGTAACTTGTGCAGAGAGAACTAGATTTGGGTGGGGTTTTACTTCAAAGTGAGATCTATATTGCAGTGTAAAAATAAAGCAGTCAGTATTTTCCCTGCACAGAAACAAAATAACTCACCCAAATCTAATTCTCTCTGCACATTTTACATCTGCCCACCTGCAGTGCACATGGGTTTGTCCATCTGAGAAGGAATTTGTCAGAAAGAGTGAACCAAAATAACCCCCTAGGTGAAGATTTGCACAATTTGGTACAAATAATTTTATTTGACTAAAAGTAACAAAACAACTAGAGCTTCCTTATATTTCTAACAATCGGGCCGTTTCAGACCCGTTCAAAGCGATTTGATAGATGCTCAAATGCCCAATCAAATACTGTATGTGCACAAAAAAAGGTTCCCTGTTGTGCACAGCCAGGGACGGACTGGCCATCTGGCACTCATGGCAAGTGCCAGAGGGGTCAAAGGCCATGTGGGCCAGTCCAGACACAGGGAGAGCTATATTTTAAAATTTGCTTCGTGCTTTGTTCAATTATTTAATTTATGCATCCTCTACTGCTGCTGGGGGACTTTTCTATAAATCTACCACTCCTTCTTGATCACATTGCCTTTCCATCACCCCACCCCACCCCAGCCCCCCACCCCCTACCGCCCTGCAGGGCATTGGAGTAGGTAGGTGAGTCCAGGGGAGTGGTAACAGGCCTGAAAATTGGTCTTGTTAGTTATACACTGGATACTGTATGGAATACAGTGTTAATACTTACTATTATAGATGGTCTATAGTATAGGCTGTTTCAAACATTTAAATAGGATAAGTGGTCAGGAAAAGGTTAAACATATCATCATAAATAAATACACAAACATAATAGAACCTGTACTGCACTTTCTAAGCTCACAATCTCCCACTACATGGTAAGGCTCCTGTCTCTTCCTCCTGGCAGCTGCTCTCTGGTCCATTACGATGTTTGAGGGCTCAGATCCACACATACAGTAAATGTGGTAGTAGAAGCTGGTACACTGGTCATGTGCAGCAGCTCTGCTCTGTCCCTTACACTGCATGATGTGGTGGCAGCTCTGTTGATCATATTATATACCAGTGCTATTGTCATAATTTAAGGCATGATCCAAGAGGAGGGGGGTTTCCGAGCAACCAGAAACCCCCCCTACGTTTGCCTATGTGTCTCCTCTACTTTAAAAACATACAACCATCCCGAATGGCATCAATACTTTGATATATTATTATTATTATTATTACCAGTTATTTATATAGCGCACACATAGGGCCTTATTCTGGTTCACTCAGTCGGATGTGCGTTCGGTCGTATCGGACCGAACGCACCACACAACCACACGGTGAGCGAAGACACGCCCACAAGGCCACCGCATCCATTTGGACGGACTACCACATAAAGAACAAAAAGACTGGAGTGAAGGTTAACGTGGCGCTTGATTTTAGAGTTCGCCCTCCTGAATTCCTTGGGGTCTTACCCTAAAGTTCCCCCAAAAAATACAAGCACTCTATATACAAATGGGATTCAGATATTAGGTGCTCTCCATATGGGCATAGATCTGGGGATCTGGAAATATGTTATATAAATAATACTTCCCTTGGTATCAAGATGGTTTCTTCTTATAATACTATCCTTTATTTTTCTTTTTTCTTTATGTTCTCCAACAAGGTTTATGAATATATGGAAAAAAGGTACATATAATGGGTTATATCCTTTCTTACTGACAACCAGTGGTCGAAGTGGGGCGGTATACGGGGGTATGGCATACCCCCACTTTAATCTGAAGATAAAAAAAAAAGTTTTTTTTCCCCCTCAGGATGCTCTCTGATCACTCAGCAGCACATATTGTGCTTTTGTAATACCCCTGTACAACGGGGCAGTCTGGCAGGGGACGTTGATGGACAGGGGGGTGTCCGAAGGTGCGCACTATATTCACTCTTTACTTTTCCATACCCCCACTTCAAAATTTCCACTTCGACCACTGCTGACAACACAGATATTTCCAACAACTCTTTAGGTGAATTCCAAGCGTACCAAACTCACTATAAAGAGTTATTAAACACATGTATTGGGGTTTCTTTCTACTAGGTGGCACGCACCCGTACTCACGATGTTATCAGTTGCTTTGAAGCTCATAAAGGTTTCTTTCTCTATCAGTTCTTCAAAAAAAAAATTTATTGGTACGTATGGAGACAAGGATTTAAAATATTTTTCAAAAAATTGGACTGTTTGAACCACAAACTCTGATCTGATGGTGATAATGTGCTATCAACACCCCCAAATGGTATTCCGGAGCCATATGAAAGTGGACCAGCACGTACACACTCACCTGATCCTAGTTGTAGTCCTCCAGTCTGTGCACACGCAAATCTGAGTCGACATGTTTCGAGACTATGTGTCTCTTCCTCAGGGCTCAGATTGATGTGTGCCTGTTTCCTTTTTATTCCTGAATCCCCTACCACTTCCGGTCAATCAATTCCGGATGTTAATGTGAAGATTCTTTATGTTTAAAATATGTCTAAAAAATACATCAGATTCTATTTTCTTAGCCGCTTAGTTAAGATGACTGTCAGAGCGCCTTCTGCGCTGTTTCCTCCTTCATCCTCGCAGTTACATCTCCGGCGCCGCGTGCGCCCGCCTGACCGACTTCCGGTGGCATCTAGTGTCATTTCTGGTCATTCGCACGTGGATTCCCCGGCCATGAATGTAGCGATTTCCTGTCCTGTACTCTATTGCGTCCCGGACAACTCGGTCTGTAGTTCTAAGTTCTGCTTTCACTGTGAGGTTCTTCATTCGTTATTTTATTACTTAAGGGCTGGAGATTTGTTTGCTGGCTATTTTTCTGAAATAATAATGTGGGTATCAGACGTATCTCTTAAAAGCTCACATAAATAAATAACAAATCAGGAAGGTGTATATTTTCGAAAGGGCTTCTTATAAAAACATATATAAGCATATCTGCACATCCAGATATATGGAACTGGACTTCTTAAAAATATAATGTGTAGATATATTAAAAATGATGAATGATAATAAGAACAATAAAGACATGTAAAATAGGAGAATAAATGAACATATATCTTAAAAAGGATTTCTCTAAAAAATGTATTTCTCTAAGAAAGATATATTTCTCTAAAAAAGATAATTTGACAAGACATGAGAAAGATTAGAAAAAGATTAAAAGAGACTAAAGCAGTGGTCGCCAACCTTATTTCCGGTGTGAGCTACTCTAGAAAAATGAAACCAATTGATGAGCTACTCAAAATGTTTTTAGTGATAATTTCTCATGTGGTCCTCGTACCTGTTTGGCCAACGGATTCCCTCTCCATCTCGCAGTGACTCCCAACTACCTTCCCATTTATCTCTGTGGGAGTGTCAGCTGTTCTGCTGTCTCCCACCAGTGGCTACTGGTGGTCTGCATCTTCGTGGGTCCCAGGAGCAGCCTCCAGTCTGCTATGGAACAAGGACACTGGTATCTTCCTGGTTCTCTCTTCTTGCCTTGTGGTGGCTCCCGGATTCAGGTCCTGATTTCAGGCACTTAATCCCAGGTTACAGCAGTAATGTAGCTAGGCGAGCTACCCAAACTATGACCTTGAGCTACTGGTAGCTCGCGAGCTACAGGTTGGAGACCACTGGACTAAAGGAACCATTTTAACTCAAAGTCTTGGTTGAGACCTAAAGGAGTGAGTGTTTTAAACTTGTAGATTAGCTTCATTTCAGTTTTCCCAATCTTTTCTCTGTGTTCCGGTCTTTCCAAGTGGCTACAATCTTCTGTAACCCCAAGAATCTTTTTATTGAATCTGTGGAACAGCGATGCTTCACTTTAAAATGGTTGGAGAGGTGGTGGGTCACCAAACCTTTTTTTATATTTCGCAAATGCTCTGATATCCTAACTTTCAATGGGCGTGTTGTTCTTCCACATAAGAGGGAGTGGCGTGGTTCTGCATCAACACCACCGTGTGCGAACGGAACTCACAAAGTTTGTACGGTCTTTCAGCGTCCAAGCGGCCGGACAGCCGACCAAATGCCCTCTGTTGGAGATTTACACAGCACGAATCTGCACGGAACTCATGCTTCAAACCCATTAAACAATTATCCAAACTCTATGGTCTTTATTACTTTCAATTACATGCTTTTCTACCCAAATTGCAATTTACATTAACCCTTGCGACATTTCTATGTATTCTTTAGAATCTGGCATTTCCCAAACTACCTGCATTTATGTGTCCCATAATTTCACATCCTGCAATGACTTAATGGGTTAATGCATGAAATCTCACCAGAGGACTGGGTTAGTATTGTCTGCAGCTGGGAGTATTTTAGCTGCGGTACGTACTGATCAGCCCGAATGCGGTGCACATAAACTAGTGCCCTCCGAGACATGAAAGCTACTTGTTTGCACCAAAGTTTTTGGGTGTGCAGGGTCGCGGCCGCTCGGTGAGCGGTCCGAGGGCACGCCTACCACTTATCAACCACACCCATGTTGACGCCCCAATTTACAACCAGTTTTGCCCACTTTCAAACCGCACCCACAAATACGCCCACATTATGCCCATATTGTCCGTAAGTGTTCATTGGACATTTTTTATGTGTAGCGATCCAACCGAGTTCGGAGTGCCGCCGTTGCACATGTGCAATGGGTAGGCTATGCATACGCACTCTGCAGGAATACGCAATCCGAACGAATGTGTAGCTGTCCGACTCAATCAGAATAAGGGCCATATTCCACACCACTTTACAGAGAATATTTAAACACTCACATCAGTCCCTGACCCAGTGGAGCTTACAATTTAAGAAGTCCAGGAAATACCAGTGCCAATATTCAGTATACCCATGTATTATGCCACTTTTGTCACATTAGCAATGACACTAAAACACATATTTGCAATTAAGAAGTACTGTATATTTTAAGAAAAAGTCACTTGGTGAGGCGAAGTCAAAAAGTTGGTGGCAAACCCGACTCGGCTGTTTGAGGGCACTGTATATCTGTAGGTGGAATGTGATCACCAGGAGAGGACTAGTGCAGGGGCTGCTCTCAATGGATCAAAAAACAATGCATACTTTCTCCATAGGAACAGAAAGGGTGGGTTGTGATCATTAAGTCAGAGCTCCCAGGCCTCCCGCCCTCAGTAAGTGAATTACTGGCAACATGCTGATTGGTGGAATGCTGGAGCTATCCACCAATTAAAGTGCTGATAGCCATTCACTGTATGGAAGAATGTTTTTTTATATATATTTTAGTTTTTATTTTATATTTTATTGTAAATAAATTGTAAATTGAAGGTTTAAAAGTTTAGTTAATTTCTCAACTTTCCCAAACCGTTAGGAACCAAGCGCTGATCTTATTCACAATTGACCTTGTCTCGAACCGCCCCCAGAGTATATTTCTTCGGCTACAGCAACCTATGCTATAGCCGAAGAAATATACTCTGGGGGCGGTTCCAGTCAAGGTCCTACCTGAACTGACTCCCATCAATTGTGAATAAGATCAGCGCTTGGTTCCTATCTTTTTCTTTGTATATCTGTATTGTGGAGGAGTGGTGCTCCTGAGATAGAAACCGAGCTGCAGATTTGGAGGCGCGGTGTTGTCGGGAAGCCCTTGTTTTTTTCATTTTCCAAACAGTTACTGACATCCCTTTCAGACATAGGTTTTTGATCGAGACCCCCTTTCACACTACTTCACAGACCCAGGAAATTCCTGGATTGGCCCTTTTCAGACATAAGATGTTTTTTTCCAGTTTTTAAGGCAGTGTCATCATAAGGGGACGGTTTGCAGGCACACAATAATGAGGTCATGCAAAGGAGGAGGCATCCCTAACTGGACTGGGTGTTGTTTACAATCATAAATCTTTTACATTACATGTATCTTAAACCAATAAAAATATAATACCAGTTTTCCTTTTCAAACACTTTATTCAAAGAATAAAAGTTTTTTGTTCAAGTAATAAAAAAATTGTGACGGTCTTTACTTTAAGATATATCTTTTTAACAGGGCTCTTCTCAGGCACCCTCTGGCACTGGCACACTTCTCTGTTCCGTGTTCCTCTCATGTGTGGCATCTGTCCCTCTACAGCTATCACTGATGGTCCTTCTTGGCTAATAAAAACAGTTTACAAGCAGCTATAGAGCAAATTCCCAGGTCGAATCATTCACACTTAGCCCGGGTCAATAACCTGGGAAGAAAGACCCAGGTCATTTGCAGGGTCTAGGCCCGGGATTACAGTCCCGGGCTGGTGCCTTTCAGATAGGGTGGCCAATCCGGGGGTACGGGATCGGCAGGATCCTGGGATTTGGTCCCAAAACTGCTGGGATTTCTTCCCGGGATTGGAGTATCCAGTCCCGGGAAATTGCTAATCCCGATGCCCGGCTCGTGGCTCTGCACAGGTCATGACTAGGTCATAGGTTATGCTGCCCAGGTCATGTCACTCCTATCTGCCCACTTTCACTGCCCCCCCCCCCCCCCCTGCTGTCCACAGCCTGCCGCCCGCTTTCAAAGGCACCAGCCAGCTGCGTCCATCTCCGCTCCAGCTGCTGCACTAGTAAGTGACTGTGCCACATGGCCGCTTTGGGGGCTGAGAATTCGACAGTGACACGGCTGTCATCGGATGTCAGCTGCCCACCCTGTTCCCGTACAGGGTGCACGCAAAACTAAGGCACCTGAGACAGAGTGTCTTAGTTTTGCGTGTATGTACCAAATCGTTCGTTGGTCGATGACCATCGAATGATTTGGTGCCCGCACCCAAGGCTGTGAATGGATGTTTATGCAAAACATCCATTTGCAGCCATGCGGGGAACACGGCATGCAAGGGGGGTGGATGGCTGGACGATCCAAACGCAGCGCTGTGAAATTCGCAGCACTGCCTGTGCACCAGAACAACCCCCATTGTTTGCTCCAGAAACAAAAATACTTATTTGTTTGCATTACTGAATCTGGCCCATGGTTTCTTCCTATTTATTGACGGGAGTACACAGAGTAGTATATTCCTCCTCCAGATACAGCAGTATTATTAGGGTACAGAGGTTCAGTTAGATTACCAAGGCAAGAGAACCGATAATAATAAAAAAAAAGATAGTGATATTAAAATTGGAAATATCTTTTTAGTAGATTACTGGGTCAATTAAGGGTGATGCCAGCAATGTGGTGCACATCAATATAGTACTTATGGCAGCTGTTAAATCATGCACCCCTATGGGTGACAGGAGCAAAACCGGTGCAACCAAGTGCCAACGAAGGGTTCCATTGCTGGCTTTCCAGCACTGTTCCATGAGTAGATTGCCCCCTAATTGAATTGCTACCAAACTGTTTTCTTGTTTTATTTATCTTCATTTAATAAACAAAACAAACATTTGAATTTCAAAAAATAAAACGATATTATTTGTATGTGGTTTGGAACTGAATCCTGTTAGGGGCAATGAGCAAAATGACTTGTAGCAAATAAATATGTTACCGACTGTTTTGTTCTCAGTGATTTTGTCAGAATGTCGCCTCCTGTAATTTAATTCAATTTGGTCATATATTTTGTTGATTTATTTACTGTCCGTATACATTTCCGAGAACACGTAGAGGTTGTCCTCTGAGACGTAGAATCACCTTGCTTCTCTTAGCATTTGTCTCCGTGCCTTCATTACGCAACAGATGACCTATCTGATAATATTCTCTTACTGATTTCCCATTGCAAACCTTCCACAAGAATAAAGCCTTCAGCCCTTTTCATCTTCATTCTGTTGCTGTTTCCGAAATCTTTTTTTTATTTTCTTCCCTATTCTTCTAAAGATCGTTTGCAGGCATTTCCCTCTCCTTTTTGCCCAGTGGAACAAGCAATGTCTTCACAACTGACAATTTTGACTTTTTGCAGCTTGTGATTTTTTTTACCAAAGCATGACAAGCGCTTGTACGAAAACACAGTGAACCTTTTCAAATAAGCTCTGCACTGTGAAAAAACCTCTATTGAGACGTGTGTTGCAATGGGAAATGGGGAAAAAAACAATTCTCTTATGCATTAATTTGCTCGTAATAAATACCAGGTTTCTTTATTCTGTGCAGAATGAACTTTCTTAAAGTGAATTATAGGAGGCAAGAAAAAGTCTTCTTAAATGATTTATCTGATTAAGTGGGGTGAAGACTTTATCTCTCGCTCATGCAACTGTCTTTACAAATCAGTGTTAGGTAATTGGATATTATCTCTCTTCCAACTCTATAGCCGTGTACACACGGCAGCGATAGGGGCTGATATTGCTGGGAATATGGTCGCTGGCGACCATTTGCCAGTGATGGGAGTGTGCCCGGAGATTTAAGTCGCCGGGTGCGCGCTCCCGTTTTCAGCCCCGTTCTAATCGCTGGTCACAGGAGCTTGAGGTTCCTTCTCATCAGCGACCATCTCTGGTCGCCAATGAAAAGGGGGCATTGAGCGATATATCGCTCGCTGATATATCGCCCGGCAATATACCACTGGGCGATATATCGCCCCGTGTGTACGCACCCTATCTCTAAATGTAACTATCTTAAGGTGCGTACACACGGGTCGATATATCGCCCGGCGATATATTGCCGGGTGATATGTCAGCGAGCGATATATCGCTCAATGCCCTCTTTTCATCGGCGACCAGAGATGGTCGCTGATGAAAGGGAACCTCTGCCGGCGGTGCCGCAGAGGTAATCAGCTGGTCGCAGGAGCAAGCTCCTGCGACCAGCGATTAGAATGGGGCTGAAAACGGGATGGCACACTCCCATCACTGGAAATATGGTCGCCAGCAACCATATTCCCAGCGATATCAGCTATCGCTGCCGTGTGTACACGGCTTTAGAATACCCCTGCAGATTATCTCGACTGTTTGCACTGAAATATAAATTTTCTAATTGTGTGATGAGGAATGAAAGCATTGCAATAGGCTGCTTATTTTTTTATAATAGATTGCTTATGCATTTGATGGGTTTTAAAAAAACTGAAATGTTTGCTATCTCCTGACGTTTGGAAGAGCGCATGATGCTTTGCTAAAACATAGTTGGTATCCTGGTTTGTTTAAACAGTTTTATTACTAACTACGGTACTCTTTACCTAGAACGGCGCCCATCGCGGGCATCGCATGTACATCGCATGCCATTATAATGGCATGCAATGCGACCGATGCGATACCCGCGATTTTACATAGAAATGCATGTTAAAATGTAAATCCCATCGGTCGCATCGCATGCGGCCAAAAAATCGCATGCGATGCGACCGACTCGATTACCGTGATTTTACATAGGGAACAATGTTAAATGGCCCAATTGACCCGATTTTACATAGGGAACAATGTTAAATGGCCCACAGACCACAAATAGCCACCCAGAAGTGTGAAATGGCCCCCCCAATTGTTAACGCCACCCCACGATCAACGTCAACCTGAAGCGTGGCGAGCGCAGCGAGCCCGCGAGGGGCGGCGGTACGCGTCCTCCTACCTTTTCATACCCCCACTATCCACGTCGGCGTGGAGTTGAGAATAGAAAGTGTAGCGAGCGCAACGAGCCACCGAGCCCGAAGCGTGGCGAGCGGACGCGGATACCAGTGAAGCCCGCAAGGGGACGCGGATACCTGTGAAGCCCGCAAGGGGACGCGGATACCTGTGAAGCCCGCAAGGGGACGCGGATACCTGTGAAGCCCGCAAGGGGACGCGGATACCTGTGAAGCCCGCGAGGGGACGCAGATACCTGTGAAGCCCGCAAGGGGACGTGGATACCTGTGAAGCCCGCAAGGGGACGTGGATACCTGTGAAGCCCGCAAGGGGACGCGGATACCTGTGAAGGTATCCGTGTCCCCTCGCGGGGCTCGCTGCGCTCGCCACGCTTCGGGCTCGGTGGCTCGCTACGCTCGCCACACTTTCTATTCTCAACTCCACGCCGACGTGGATAATGGGGGTATGAAAAAGTTGGAGGACGTGTACCGCCGCCCCGTGCGGGCTCGCTGCGCTCGCCACGCTTCGGGTTGACGTTGATCGTGGGTGGCGTTAACAATTGGGGGGGCCATTTCACACTTCAGGGTGGCTATTTGGGGTCTGTGGGCCATTTAACATTGTTCCCTATGTAAAATCGGGTCAATTGGGCCATTTAACATTGTTTCCTATGTAAAATCGCGGTAATCGCGTCGGTCGCATCGCATGCGATTTTTTGGTCTCATGCGATGCGACTGACGCGATTTTTTACCTTGCGATGCCTAAGATCAAAATCGTGGGCGCCGTACTAGGTAAAGAGTACCCTAACTACTGCTGGGGGAGGGGGGGGGGGTTGCTGGGTCCTAGGTGTAATCAGTGTAGACCAGTGGTGTCAAACTCATGGCCCTCCAGCTGTTGTGGCCCTGCCGCAGATTTTATATAATGGATTGCAAAAACTGTGGCAGGGCATGCTGGAATGTCTAGTTCCACAACAGCTGGAGGGCTATGAGTTTGACACCACTGGTGTAGACACATATTGTTGCACGCCGCCGTCCGGGTTGCAATGCACCCGGACGGACGGCGGATGTGGCACAGAGTGACGTGGCCGGGGACGTTGCTGGGCAGCGTCCCAAGCCTCACTCTGAGACGGAGCGTCGGGACGTTGCCAGGCAACATCCCCGAGCTTCCGCCCAGCGGCCGCGCGCGCGCCTGACGTCAGTCAGGCGGCGCGAATTTCAAATAAATAGCCGGCGTCTGCTGGGCACAGACGCCGGTTATAGCTTTTCTGCCCAGCTAGCAGTTAGCACTCTATTCCGGTCCCCATGGCTTCCTAGTCCTTGGTCCTTTTTGTCCTGCTACTTGTTCTTGCTAGACTTCTTCTCCCAGCCTTCTGTGGAGTGTCCTGTCCAGAATCCTGCTTCATTGGGGAAAGGGGAAAGACTAGCACAGACTCTTGCTTTATTATTACATATCTTAGACCAACATACTCTAAATAAATGGACCTGCCACGTCCAAATAATATCTCCAGTTGGTGGTGCTCCCACGAGTGATAAAGTTATACACTCACACCCAAAAAGGAAAAAAGATGACTCTCTTTGTCGGGGCACAACTTATGAAATCTATTAATCCTCAATGATAAACATGTAAGGTAGGAACCTACACTCACCGTCACACTCCTATCACTAATTACACCTTTAATGGGAGAGAGAAAAAAGGGGGGGCAGTTGCCTAAAACGGTATTTTTATAATTTTTTAATGCACAATAGTATGGTGAGGGTGAAAAGGTACAATAGATGATACCAAATATTAGCACCAAATTTTGTAGTTGTGTCAGCCAGGGTCAAAAATGGTCTCAATGTTGGGATATCATCCCATGAGGCATTGGGATAGCCTGGCTGAAATTTATTGAAGTGACAAAGTGTGAAAAGAGAATTTGTTTGTAGAGATAAAATGTGTCTACATATACACGTGAAAGATAATAATTAAAATTCGGCGAAAATATCGTAGATAGTAATCAGGTGACTGTCACGGAGGGGTTACCACAGCATATAGTTCTGCGGTATTTCATAAGCAAAATTGCAATTAATTATATGGTGCTGTCTAAATATCTGAATAGCTAGGGAAAAGTCCTTGGAGAGGCAGAGACAGACATGAGAGTGTTGAAAATAGCTGATCTCATTGGATCTCAAATCATTCCTGCTTTCCGGCCGTGTGTCATAAAGGCAGTGAATGGACCGAATGAGGGGGTGATTATAACTGAGGCCAAATTTTGAGATCAGTAGAAGGAAGAAAATAGGGATCTGCTGTTGGAGCCCAGACCCAGTATCACCCCTGGTGGTATGCCCAGCGCAGGAGATCAATCTGGTTCAGAGTACAATGAGAGTCCCTTAGGTATAGAAGAGTTCAGTCCCTAAATAGGGAATTATATTAGATAGTATATGTTTTTCTATTATTATTTTCAAATTAAATGAACATTATTCAGTCTGTATCCTATTCCCCACAATTTGGATTAAACAGAGGTTAATCTCATGCCAGCTATCTCTGATCAATTAGACATATACATTCCAGTTTTAACCTGGTATTTTCAGGTCTGCAGCCCGGGTGTGGTATAGTAGCCCGACAGTCGGGATTCCGACAGTCATTAGTCAGACATCGGAATCCCGACTGCACAGCGTGGGGAGCGCAATGAAGCCCCTTTTTGGGACGTCGGAGAAATGACTGTCGGAATCCCGACTGTCGGGGAGCCGTCTGGCACCCCTGCAGCCCTATGCAAATGCAGGGTACAAAAAAAATTATTATAACATTATAGCAGGGATAGCTGCCTGGACGTTTCTACTTAGCGTTTAGTAAGCTTCATGATGTCTATTTTCAGCACCAAGAGTGCCCCCTCCGGACGGTGGTGCCTTTCCCTGGACGCGCGTTTCGCCTGTGAGCTTGTTCACCAGAATCCTGCTTCAGCCAGAGTCCTGCTTCAGCCTGAGCCTGCGCTTGCCCCACAGTCTCCATCTTCTCGTGGGTCACGTAAGTGCTCCAGTGGAGCCTTGGTTTTTCTTTCTATATCCAGTCATTGAATCCCTCTTTTGCTCTGGTTCTTTCTCTCTTTTGTCATTAGTAGTATCTTTCAGGCAGGGAGTGTCCCCTTCCGTTATCCTTGTTTTGGGGAGTCGCCGTCCCTGTGGCGTATCCTGCTGGGGACTCCTCTTTTGGTCCACTTGTGTCTGCGACCCGGTCGCATCCCGGTTTGGCCAGGTGCCGGCAGTCAGGGATCAATTCTCAGCTAGGCCCGGTAGTTAGTGGTCCTCTTGGGTACACCTTGGCGATCGTTTACCCCTTGTCTATTCCTAAGACCTAGCTGCATCGGGGTCGGAGCGGGCCTAACTCGCTCCTTCGGACGTGGCGGCCACAGGTGAAGCCTAGCTCTGCAGGGGTTTACCATCTGCCTCATGGACTCAACAGAGTTAGTGTAGCATCCGCTGATCCCGGCTATGGGCTCACGCCTGACTTCCTGCCTTCATCAGCCAACAGTTACTCCCTGTGCCCCAGTGGGCAGTGTAACATTATAACCGGCCAGAAAAAGACAGACTATATTGGGTCTTATATCTATTTTTGTGAATTGTTGGGTGATTTTGTATTATGTATTATGAGTACTACTCCCCAGACCTTTTCTGATCAGCTCCAGGGGCTTACTCAGATGGTGCGGGAATTGTCTTTAAAAGTTTTTTCCGACAATTTCTCAATAAACCCGGTGGAAAAGGGTTGTTAACCCTTCCTCAAGGGGGGGGGGGGGGGTACTGTTGCACGCCGCCGTCCGGGCTGCAATGCACCCGGACGGACGGATTGCCGGGAAGCGTCCCAAGCCTCACTCTGAGACAGAGCGTTGGGACGTTGCCAGGCAACGTCCCCGAGCTTCCGCCCGGCGGCCGCGTGCGCCTGACGTCAGTCAGGCGGCGCGAATTTCAAATAAATAGCCGGCGTCTGCTGGGCACAGATGCCGGTTATAGCTTTTCTGCCCAGCTAGCCCAGCTAGCAGTTAGCACTCTATTCCGGTCCCGGTGGCTTCCTAGTCCTCGGTCCTTTTTGTCCTGCTACTTGTTCTTGCTAGACTTCTTCTCTCCAGCCTTCCGTGGAGTGTCCTGTCCAGAATCCGGCTTCAGCCAGAGTCCTGCTTCAGCCTGAGCCTGCGCTTGGCCCACAGTCTCCATCTTCTCGTGCGTCACGTAATTGCTCCAGTGGAGCCTTGGTTTTTCTTTCTATATCGCCGTGGCCGTGCCCCTCCGTGGGCTCATTATTCTTTTTCCTTCCATATCCAGTGGCCCACCGTGGCCGTGCCCTTCCATGGGTTCATTATTATCTTCATCAGTAATTGAATCCCTCTTTTGCTCTGGTTCTTTCTCTCTTTTGTCATTAGTAGTATCTTTCAGGCAGGGAGTGTCCCCTTCCGTTATCCTTGTTTTTTTTGGGAGTCGCCGTCCCTGTGGCGTATCCTGCTGGGGACTCCTCTTTTGGTCCACTTGTGTCTGCGACCGGGTCGCATCCCGGTTTGGGAGAATAAAGAGAAAGAGAAAGAATTGCGCTGTGGATGCACACCAAAAAGATAGTTTTTATTTGGAGACAAATAGTTGGCCCCAAACAAAACAGGTTTCTTTTTAAAATATAACTTTTATTAATATTTATTGGTAAAAAGAAGAGAGACGTGGGCGTGGCCTGGCGACCTAGCGAGGCAGACGCGCTGAACTGAAGCTCCTGCCCCGATTGCCACAAAAGCACCCTTACCCTTGCCAATTCTGAAAACAGCACACCCTGCCCTCACCTCATCTCATCACTCCCGTGCCCCGACCGCCTCTGACCTTTCCCGCGGAGCCGGGGAGCTCTTTTTAGGGCTCCTGCAGGTAGCGGCCTGGTCGTGAGGCCGGGACCGGGGCCTCGAGTTCGCAAGAAGGGGTCTCCGGAAGCCGCTGTGGAGCCGCGAGGGGAGCCGTCTGCCGCGACGGAGGACTTAACTGGGGTCTCCCCCCAGACGTCATCTGCCCGTACGGGCTCCTTAGAAGATCGGGAGCTCCCCCCGCCGCCCGCGGCGCATTAGGGCCCCAGACACCACCGGGGCTGGTGATGGAGGCACAGTAGCGGGCCGCGAGCTCAGTGCCCGCCACATCTCCTGCAGGAAGCCTGCCAGCGAGGACACAGCAGGGCAGCGGGCGGCTGCCGATGGACGCCCGGAGGCTCTCCGGGTACTAATAGAGGTGAGAGGACCCGGCCACTATACCACCACCGTCATCTTGGATGGGGCGCTGCCCCGAGTACGGCCAAATACTCTCCTAACTACCCAGGGCTCTCTGTCTCACCTGGCTTAACCCCTTAAACTCGTGCAGCCCCACCAAGCATAATACCTACTTATAGACTCTGCCTAACTGAAACTCTGGGTAGCAGCAGTGGCACCCACTCCCTTTGCAGGGTGGTGTGTGGCCCTTGGTGATCCCTAGACTGCCCCTGTGCGGGCTGAACATCACCACCAGCCTCTCCCAGTGCCTGGTTCTGACCAGTAGGTCAGTGTGACCCCATGCTGGTCGGGACTGACATCCTGCTCGGCAGGTCTGGCAGCAGTCAGCCTCTCACTGCCTGCCCAACACCCTGTGCCACATCACAACTTGAGACGTTCAGACTGGGCCGCGTACCACACCCACCGAAGCCCGTTCTCCCACAGTTACGGCTGGCCCTTTGCTCTGGGTAGAAGTCTTCTCCCCCCAGGAATTTCCAACCGGCCCCTTCCCATACTAGCAGAGTTGAGGTGCTCGGCAGGCCCCTCCTGCGCTAGTAGGTCGCTTTTCGCCATTAAACATACCCCTGCTGCCCCAGGCGTCTGCATCACACCTGTCCAAGATACAATGGCATACTCCACTCTGATGTGATGTTATGCTCTGACATGCCACCGCCCATGTGACCCACACCCCCATACTTTTTGCATGAACAGGCTCCATTCCATTACTCTAGTGCGTGTAATCCTGACCAACACTGTTATCAAACCCCAATAAAAAAATAAAAAAAAAAAAAGGTGAACATAAAAAAAACAAATAAAAAAGTGAACATTAAAAAAAAAAATGTCTCCTAAGAAAGCTAAAGGGGTCCCTACCCCTCGGGTCTCCTTCCCTGCACAAAGGACCACGCAGGCCCAGGGGACATCCCCGGGTACCTCCGTGGCAATGCTGGCAGCTGACACCCCTGCGCACAGCTCTGGCCTGTCTTTTTCAACGGCAGGCGTCGACTGCGCTCCAGACACCCCGCTCACAGCTGGACTACTATGTCAGATATTGTCTACCTTCAAATCGGACCTGACTAGAGACCTGACAACTGCGATTCGTGAAGTCAAGACCGTCCTGATAGCTGTCGGGAACCGAACAGATCACCTTGAGAGAAAAATGGAGGAACTAGTGGCATCCCATAATGACCTCCTTTCCTCCTATGACCAACAACAGGCTGAAATCGAAGCAGTTCAAAACAAGATGGCGGACCTCGAGGACCGATCTAGGAGGAACAACATAAAAATCAGGGGGATCCCAGACTCAGTATCCAACCCTGAACTGGAGGGTTATGTCATCGCACTGTTCAGAAAACTGCTGCCCTCCGTGGAAGATAGAGACCTCTTGATCGACCGTATCCACCGGCTCCCAAGACCTCGACAAGTTTCCTCAGCTCTTCCCAGAGACACCCTCCTACGTGTACACTTTTTCACCATCAAGGAGCGCATCTTGAGGGCCGCAAGATCAGCCGGAGAAGCAAATACCTTGGGAGGCCTGCAGATCTTTCCAGACCTCTCCGCCGTGACACTTGCCAAAAGAAGAGCGTTAGTCCCGATCACAGCAGCCCTACGAGCCAACGACATTCCTTACCGTTGGGGTTTCCCTGTGAAGCTTTTGATTACCCACGAAGACTCTACGCACACCATCTCTTCCCTTGACGCAGGAACCGCACTCCTTTCAGAATGGGACATCACGGTAAAACACCCACCCACATCTACACGGGGCCCCGCTCCCCGAACGGAATGGGTGGACACTTGAGAGACTACTCCACTGCCCCATTCGTGGCATGTTGATCCATGTGTCCCTTACCTGGACAATTTCTCTCCGCACCCTGGAGTCTGACCCCATGGCCAAGTATTACAGCCGTTAGTTTACTAGAGTTATTGTCTGTTTAAACATGCCATGCTTTTTGTCTTGCCTTTCAGATAAATACTGTTTTCTGTTAGCTGACATGATTGATAGATACGTTAATGGTTTATAATATTTTTCAAGTTTCGCACCAGTTTTGCAGATATGTTATCCAATTAGTGACTCCAATGTGGGATCTACATGGGCGGTGGCGCTAGGCCACCATCAAAGCCCCCTCCTTCTCCTATACTACTGCACTTGTTCCCCCTCCCCTCTCCCTGCAGTAGTCATGTCGGTCCGATATAATGGACCGTTTTGGTTTGTTTTTTTCCCTCTCCTTTTCAACTTTCTCTTTACTATCCCTCTAAGTCAAAACCCCCTCCTACTCACTAGACTCTGTCTTGTACCTCAAAATATGCGCATCCTACATACCAGATTAACTCCCCACTATCTGTGGATCACTTCACCCATCATCTTGTCCGTATGGCCCTATGGCGACTAAGATTCTTTCCTTAAATGTTAGGGGACTGAACTCCCCTAACAAACGTAAACTTGCCCTCACCTTTTTCCATAAACAGAGAGGAGACGTGATCGCCCTACAGGAGACTCACTTTACCTCGGCAAACCCCCCCATCCTTAGAGACAATAGATATCCTCTAGGATTTTACGCCAATGGTCAGTCTAAGCGTAATGGTGTAGCCATTCTTTTCAGCAGTAAAGTGACGTTTACCCAGCACTCCCTCACTGCGGATAAGAACGGGCGCTATTTGATTTTGACTGGACTGCTAGATGAGAAACTGGTTACTCTAGTCTCAGTGTATGCCCCCAACTCCAACCAGATTCCCTTTTTGCGTAAATTACTCCTTTTAATTCGTAAAGTTACCAAGGGGTCACTACTGATAATGGGAGATTTCAACCTATTTATTATTATTATTTATTTACAGTTTCTTATATAGCGCAGCAGATTCCGTTGCGCTTTACAATAGTAGACAGTGATAAGACAAACTGGGTAACAACAGACAGACTTGGAGGTAGGAGGGCCCTGCTGCAAGCTTACAATCTATAGGGATATAGGGGGGAAACATAAGGACAGGCACCAGTAATAGCATAGCAGTTACAAGTCCAGAAGGGAAGCTATGTAATACATAAGTGCCTCGGAGGGTTATGCATGTAGAACTTAAATATGATAGGCTTGCCTGAAGAGGTGAGTTTTCAGGGAACGCTTGAAAGTTTGGAGACTGGTGGAGAGTCTTAATGTGCGTGGAATGGCATTCCATAGGATGGGAGCAGCCCGATAAAAGTCCTGTAATAATGAATGGGAGCTAGTGATCCGTGCAGAAGAGAGACGCAGATCTTGTGTAGAGCGTAGTGGTCGAGATGGGAGATATTTTGTGATAAGTGCAGAGATATATGCTGGTGCAGTATGGTTAATAGCTTTATAAGCAAGTAGAAGTGTTTTATATTGAATACGGTAATATACAGGCAACCAATGGAGGGACTGGCAGAGCGGATCAGCAGACGATGAGCGTCTTGCAAGGAAGATCAGCCTAGCAGCAGCATTTAAAATTGATTGCAGTGGTGAGAGTCTGTTCTTGGGAAGACCAGTTAGGAGACTATTGCAATAATCAATGCGGGATATAATGAGTGCATGGATAAGAGATTTGGTAGTGTCTTGTGTGAGATAGGGTCGTATTTTGGATATGTTTTTTAGATGCATGTAACATGATTTGGAGACAGATTGAATGTGGGGAAGAAAGGACAGTTCAGAGTCGAGGATGACCCCTAAGCAACGAGCTTGTGGGGTAGGGTAGATTATCGAGTTGTCAACAGCGATTGAGATGTCAGGATGGTAACTGTTCTTAGTTGGCGGGAATATAAGTAATTCCGTTTTGGAAATATTGAGTTTGAGTTGGCGACAAGACATCCAAGATGAGATGGCAGAGAGACAATCAGAAACTCGACCCAAAACCACTGGTGACAACTCTGGGGTTGATAGATAGATTTGAGTATCATCAGCATACAAGTGATACTGAAATCCGAAAGAGCTGATTAGTTTGCCAAGAGAGGAGGTATAGATTGAGAAGAGCAGAGGACCTAAGACTGAACCTTGCGGAACTCCGACTGACAGAGGTAATGAAGAGGAAGTAGAGTTAGAGAAGCGAACACTGAAAGAGCGATTAGATAGGTAAGATGTGAACCAGGAAAGGGCTGTATCATTAAGACCTAGGGAGTGTAGTGTTTGTGAGAGAAGAGAGTGATCAACGGTGTCAAAAGCAGCAGAAAGGTCAAGAAGAATAAGTAGTGAGTAATGGCCTTTAGACTTAGCCGTTACCAGATCATTCACCACTTTAGTCAGTGCTGTCTCAGTGGAGTGTTGAGAGCGAAAACCTGACTGAAGTGGGTCTAATAGGGTGTTAGAGTTAAGAAAGTTTGTGAGGCGAGAGTAGACAAGTCTCTCCAGTAGCTTGGAGAGGCATGGGAGCTGAGATATAGGACGATAGTTAGAGAGAGAGTTAGGGTCAGAATTCTGTTTTTTTAGAATAGGAGTTATCACTGCATGTTTGAGCAGAGAAGGAAAAGTACCAGTAGTAAGAGAGAGATTGCAGATTTTAGTTAAGGTTGGAATAATCCCAGGAGATAAATTTTTAATGACTTGCGCAGGTATAGGATCGAGAGGAGAGGTAGTAGAGTAAGAGGATAAGAAGAGTGCGGATACTTCCTTTTCATTTGTGGGCTCAAATGAAGAGAAAGTGCCAGAGGGTTCAGGTGGGAAAGAAAGAGGGTTAGAGGTTGTGGAAGAGCATACCATTTCATCTCGGATGTTATCAATCTTGTCCTTAAAGTAGGAGGCAAGTTCTTGTGCACTGATGGTAGCCGGTGGGGGAGGAGGGGGAGGGTACAGAAGAGACTTAAAGGTGTTAAAAAGTCGCTTAGGGTTGGTGGCATGAGAAGAGATGAGAGATTGGTAGTATGTTTGTTTGGCAGTGTCCAAAGCATTGCTGTAGGAGTAGTAGCTAGTTTTATATGCGAGGAAATCAGTCGTACTACGAGATTTGCGCCATTGGCGTTCTACTTTACGTGAATGATTTCGTAGTTGTCTTGTAGTTTTGGTGTGCCACGGTTGGCATCTAAGCCTACGCGGGGTGTAATGGGTAGCTGGAGCCACGTCATCAAGGGCTGTTTCAAGAGTCTGGTAGAGGTGGGAAACAGCAGAGTCAGGAGAGGTAAATGTAGAAATTAGTGAGAGCTGTTGCAGGGAGGTGGTAAGTTGTGGAAAATTAATTGCATTAGTATTTCTGCGGGTTAGAGTAGGCTTGCATGATTTCAGTGTCAGTGAGCTTGGGGTAATGGAAGAGAGTGAGAGGGTAATGAGATTGTGATCAGAGAGAGGGAAGGGAGTGTTAGTAAAATCAGAGACTGAGCACAGCCTGGTGAAAACAAGGTCAAGGCAGTGGCCTTCCTCGTGAGTAGAGGAGTCAGACCACTGGGAGAGGCCGAGAGAGGAGGTTAGAGAGAGGAGTTTGGAAGCATGCAAAGATGGTGGACTGTCAATAGCAATATTGAAGTCACCCAGGATGACAGTTGAGATGTCAGAGGATAAGAAATGGGGGAGCCAGGCAGAGAAATCTTCTAGAAATTGAGTTTTGGGAAGCCCAGGTGGGCGATAGATAGCAGCAACACGCAGAGAGAAAGGGGAAAAAACCCTAATAGAGTGAACTTCAAAGGATGTAAATGTGAGTGAAGGAGCAGATGGTAGAACTGAGTATGTGAAGTCTTGTGACAGTAATATACCAACCCCACCTCCTTTACAGTTACCAGGCCTGGTGGTGTGAGTGAAGTGGAAACCACCATGTGACAGTGCTGCAGGCGAGGCCGTGTCTGATTGTGTGAGCCAGGTTTCTGTAACTGCCAGCAGGTTGAATTTGTGAGAGATAAAGAGGTCATGGATGGATGTTAATTTATTGCAAACAGAGCGTGCATTCAATAGGGCACATTTAAGTTGTTTGGAGTGTGGTGGGAGGCAAGTGATATTAATGAGGTTAGCCGAATTTCTAGGCATACAACCAGTAAACTCTGAGTGGGACAGGTGGTTTGGGCCTGGGTTTGGTGATATGTCACCAGCTAATAAGATTAGAAAGGAGAGATAGATAAAGGTGGATGTTTGTGTTTTTTTGTATTGGTGGTGGGATGTGGATGTGAAAGTACAAGTAGAGAAGTAAGTAAAGAGCTCATGAGTGTTTAGAAGAGGGGAGTGAATAATAGAAGAGGCAATGTGCACAGAGTGGTGAGTGTCAGGGAGATGATAGGATGAGTGAAGTTTGGTGAAAATTCCATGTAATGAAATGAGAAGTAGCAGTTTGGTGAGCATGATGTAATAATGTGTATTGTATTTACCTTGCTTGATGTTGTTCAATGTTTTTCAACTGTGTTTTTAACTGTTCTTTAAAAGTAATATCACTTTGTAGTTTCTCACTTAGTAGATTTCTACCTTAGAGAACTGCCCAGGCAGAGGACTGCCTAATAAGTGAAGATATATACCAAGTCTGATTAGAAGAGGCTACAGCTGAGGGCACATGACCAGCTAATCAAAGGACATCAATTAGCTTGTTTTAAATAAACACTAGCCAAAAATATATACCCTAATAAATTAGGCCTCACTGACAAAAGCTTAAAACAGGTTATGCAAAGGCTAGAAACATCCTTAACAATACAACACTGGTTCTGCAATTGCCATAATTCAGATTAGCAGTTAAAAGTGATTTCAGGAGACAAATGAAAAGTCACATACATGGAATAATTACTGCAAGACCTCAATAGGAGTATATGCAGAGCGCTGGCACTTGTAGTGCTGACAAATGAAAAGTCACATACATGGAATAATTACTGCAAGACCTCAATAGGAGTATATGCAGAGCGCTGGTACTTGTAGTGCTGACAAATGAAAAGTCACATACATGGAATAATTACTGCAAGACCTCAATAGGAGTATATGCAGAGCGCTGGTACTTGTAGTGCTGACAAATGAAAAGTCACATACCTGTGAGAAGAGAGAAACAAATAATCAATCCATATTCAGGGATAACAGGATAACTGTTTTTTTAACTGTTCTTTAAAAGTAATATCACTTTGTAATTTCTCACTTAGTAGATTTCTACCTTAGAGAACTAGTATTAAACCCATATCTTGATAAATCTTCCAAACCTTCCACAACTCGGCTCCCTACCCCCTCAGGCCCTTCCTTGGCATTCCGTAATATGCTGACAGAATTCGACCTATATGACATCTGGAGAACCCATAACCCATCGGGCCGAGAATACACCTTCTTTTCAAACGTTCACAATACATACTCTAGAATTGACATGCTCTTATGTGACAAATGGACTCTTCAACATTCCAAGGACATAGACATCCTCCCCATCACCTGGTCTGACCATGCCCCGATCCTGTGGAAATGGTTGCTAAATAACTTCCACTTCCCTTCTAGACCCTGGCGTTTAGCTCCCCATCTGCTAACCGACCCATTGCCCAATAAAATTATTTCAGACAGCATCTCTTCGTACTTTACCAATAACAATCCCCAAGATACTTCTATATTTACGCATTGGTGTGCCTTCAAGGCGGTTACCAGGGGCGCTGCTATTCAGGCTGGGGCTGCCCTTAAGAAACAAAACATTCAAAGACAAACAGACTTAGAAAACAAAATCAAAGACTTAGACTGTAGGAATCAATCCTCCCCCTCCGCTGCCCTAAGGAAAGAGCTTTCAGAAACTCGCAGTCAATTGCAGAAAATGCTCCTGGCCCGGACCCAAATAGCCTTGAACAGACTTCGTACAAAATTCTACATATCAGGAAATAAGTCTGGGAAAATGTTAGCACGCAAACTGAGAATGCAACATGCTAAAAATAGAATTAAGCTCATACACTCCCCCTCAAATGAGAAACTTCTGAACCCAAAGGATATCTCTAACCAGTTTGCTAACTACTATTCACAACTATATAACCTATTTCTAGACCGAGACACCCCCCAACCCTCCAACGCCACTATCTCCTCTTTTTTAGATGGAGTAAATTTGCCTTCCCTGACCAATGATCAATTAGAAGTCCTTAATGCCCCTTGGTCTCAATCTGAAGTGGACGCTGCTGTTAAATCACTTCCTAGAGGTAAAGCCCCGGGTCCCGACGGATTCATCAATAATTTTTATACCACTTATCGTGAAACCCTCACACCCTACTTAACTAATCTTTTCAACACCATCACCTCTTTAGGATCTCTCCCCAAGGAAATGCTAGAAGCACAAATAATAACCATACCCAAACTGGGAAAGGACCCGGCCCACTGTCAGAATTACCGCCCTATAGCCCTGTTGAACGGCGACACTAAACTGTTTGCAAAACTCATAGCTCTCAGAATTAAAAACTATCTGCCCATGCTAGTACACCCGGACCAGACGGGGTTTGTCCCAGGGAGACAATCATCTGACAACACACGTTGAGTGTTCAACTTAATTGACTCTCTTATGGATGATCAGGGCCTTCTGCTGCTGTCCTTAGACGCAGAGAAGGCCTTTGACCGCTTAAATTGGGAATATATGCAGGCCGTCCTCTCTAAATTTGGATTTCGAAATCAGATTATGTCATCTATTTTGGCATTGTATAGTACCCCCACGGCCCGGGTGTTCAGTAATGGTTTTCTTTCAGATCAGTTTCCCATAGCCAACGGAACGAGACAGGGATGCCCCCTCACTGATATTTGTACTATCTATCGAACCCCTCGCCTCCAAAATACGAGCCGACTCTGATTTCCCCGGACTTCAATCTGGTCCTTCTTCACATAAGCTGAGTCTATTTGCAGACGATATCTTACTTTTTATCTCTGACCCCTTGCGTACTTTACCCCACCTACACAACATTCTCGACAGTTTCAGTAAAGCCTCATACTACAGATTAAACACCACCAAAACAGATGCCCTACCGATTAATTTAGCGGACTCATACTCAACTTTATCTTCTAAATTTCCATATAATTGGCAGAAAGTGTCTATACGTTACCTAGGTATAAACATCCCATCAGATACTAGGAAAGTCTTTGAAGTTAACTTACCTCCCCTTCTTAGTTCACTGGTAACCCTCTCTAAATCCTGGCTTGCGTTTGACATATCTTGGATGGGACGCATGGCTGCCTTTAAAATGTCTCTCCTACCTAAACTTATGTATCTCTTCCGCACGATCCCCTACATTTTTCCCAAAAAAGAGCTTGCCACATGCAACTCAATTATGCTCAAATACATTTGGTCCTCTGGACCCCCCAAACTAGCTCGCTCTAGAATGACTCTCCCCAGAGCCAAAGGTGGAATGACCCTCCCAGACCTGACACTATACCATGATGCCTGCAAACTAGCCCAGTTAAAATCTTTCTTCGAAACGCAATCAGAATCACGGTGGGTGGACCCTGAGCTATCGCATACCTCGACTCCAATAGACGATCTGCTTAGATTACCTAAACAACTCCGCCCTGATCTCCCCTCGCTTCTCCCAACTACTAGGGCCTCCATCACAACCTGGGACTCCTTGAATACTAGACTCCCCCACCCCATATCTCAACTCCCACAAATTTCATTAAGAACAATTTCCAAACTAATACCCAATTTACATCTGGCTAGATGGATCACATTAGGTATATCTAAATTAGGAGATATTTTGGAAGGCCAGTATGTTCTCCCTTTCTCTGCTCTCCAGCAGAGATTTTCTCTCCCCAAATCTGAACTATTGCATTACTTTCAAATCTGCCATTGGTGGAATACTGCTCCTAATCTCATTAACACACCTGGCAACTTTGACTTACGTATCTACTCCCGCCTTACCCTATCAAACACCAAAGGCGATGTTACATTTTGGTACAAACTATTGCAAGACATCCCAAATTCCACCAAATCAAATGCACAGTCTAAGTGGGAAGCTGACCTGGGCATAGCCTTGTCAGATGCTCAATGGACCAAAATCTTTCTCTCCTCTTATACCATGTCAAAGTGTATAAACCATACCGAGATGCACATTAAACTGATACACAGATTATATTTAACCCCAGCTAGACTACACTCCTTCTGGCCCTCATGCTCCAAATTTTGCTGGAGACAATGTGGTAACATAGGCCATATATACCACATATTCTGGTCCTGTTCCCTCCTCACTGTGTTTTAGAAGGATGTATTTGACTTGGCAAATCAGGTCCTAGATACAGCAATAATGCCCACCCCTTTAATAGCCCTATTCAATATCTTCCCTGACATGGTCGCGCCTAATAAACGCTATGTTCTAGGCCACATATTTATTGCTGCCCGCGCAGCCCTGGCCCAGTGCTGGAAGCAACCCACCCCTCCCCCACTTTCAAAAGTAATTCAGAAACTCAATTTTAACTACACCATGGAAACGCAATATTCTTCCGACTCCAGTTCTACGCCTTCTTTCACAGCTCGCTGGTTGCCATGGCAGGTATATATTACCGTTGGAGCGGGTACATCACACGCCCCCAAGTCACCCCAGAGTGACCCTCTTCAGTTTAGCCTTAACGAGACGCAGGACCCCCCTACAAATTCTCCATGATACCTTATTCCCCACTTTAGGATCTACCTGTGTTTACTGTAATAGTGTTATTGGCTTAGCTACTCCGTTAAATTTGTCTGGACCAGATAGATTTAATCCACGTCACTACTTTGGTTGAAATTTTACCGGCTGTACCTGTTTAGGTTTACTAAATTCTCACTATGTTCTGTATGACGATTATTGACTATGTATGTACAGAGTCTGTGTATTCCCCCATCCCAAATCCCTCCTGTATCCCCCCCTTACTTTCCCCCTTTCCCTGTATTCTGTAACCCTCCCCCAAAAAATTTTTAATATTTCTCAATAAAATATTGATGTTAAAAAAAAAAAAAGAAGAGAGACCCACATCCTGTGCCGATTTTTTAATATATAGAATCTCACAGGATGGTCTCCTTCTGAGACTTGTGAAATTTTATGGAGAATTTAAAATGGACTTAAGACGTACATACACATAACATACATTGGTGACGTGCTTTATGCACGAAAGATAAGAAAGGTGATTTGGATAGGGGTAAAATGTTTCCCCTAGGCTGGCTACAAATTGTGCTGTAATTAGGTCTTGCAGTATATGTTGTGAATTTACTTCCCAATCCAGGAGATGTTATTGTCTCTCAAAATCTTTCTCAGAGTCTTTATTGGTTAATTTTAATTTCGACTCTGGAGGATTTTATTTGATGGCGTTTAGTCTTCTCTTGCGGGTTTTAATTCCCGCTTGGCAGGAGTTTATCGCCTATCCTTGTCTATCTCTGGGGTTTTGAATCCCCCTTTGGAGGCACAGGATGTGGGTCTCTCTTCTTTTTACCAATAAATATTAATAAAAGTTATATTTTAAAAAGAAACCTGTTTTGTTTGGGGCCAACTATTTGTCTCCAAATAAAAACTATCTTTTTGGTGTGCATCCACAGCGCAATTCTTTCTCTTTCTCTTTATTCTCCCATGCTTAATATATTGCCAGGATAGCACCCATCGCCGAAACACACTATTAAGGCGAAGAATCTAAAAATAGGAATACCTATCCAAACTGCAAATAGGTGTGTGCGGACCCCTACATCCCCCTCCCTTTACCTCCCTTATCTACGCATCCCGGTTTGGCCAGGTGCCGGCAGTCAGGGGTCAATTCTCAGCTAGGCCCGGTAGTTAGTGGTCCTCTTGGGTACCCCTTGGCGATCTTTACCCCTTGTCTATTCCTAAGACCTAGCATCATCGGGGTCGGAGCGGGCCTAACTCGCTCCTTCAGACGCGGCGGCCACAGGTGAAGCCTAGCTCTGCAGGGGTTTACCATCTGCCTCAGGGACTCAACAGAGTTAGCGTAGCATCCGCTGTGGCCGTCCTAACCGGCGGTCCCGGCTACGGGCCCACGCCTGACTTCCTGCCTTCATCAGCCATCAGTTACTTCCTGTGCCCCAGTGGGCAGCGTAACACATATTTGAAGTCCATTATTAAATGAACATCAGGGAGGCTTGTGGCCGATAGGCTTGTCCATCTATTCTAAGGACATCTTTTCAAAGGATAACATAAATTTAAATAATTACAGTGTTTCAATGTTATACCGCTGTTAAACCAAAGGAGAACAGAAGGCAAACAATCAATCCATACAACGGTTCATTTTTCAACAACAAAGGACAACTTAGCTTCATCTCTCAACATGCATCTCCTAATTGTGTTACCTGGACCCTCAGCACTAGAACCATACCTCACAACTTTGAGTGCAGGAACGGAGGGACAGCTGCGCATGCCCAAAATTAGGGGGCGTGGTCTAGCGGTAAGGGGGCCTACAAATTGTGTCATTCTGCAAGGCCACGTCCCCATTGTTTGCCACTGTGGGGGCATGGCTAGCAGCTTTGTAAGCTGCTGGCCAGCCCCCAGCCCCTCTCCTTGCGGGAATAGATGCTGTGCGCATGTGCACAGCATCTATTTACCGGGTGGCAGGGGGGATTCCCAACTGCCCCCAGCCGTGGGACATTGCTGGCCCCGGGTGGGGCATGGGAACGTCCCCAAATACCGAGACGTTCCCGTGGTAAGCGGGACAGTTAGGAGATATGCTAGATCTGATCTATCAGAAACTTCCAGCAATTGTTGATATTTATTCTGCTCATCGTACAAACCTTTCATTGCACACAATACCCATAAGTCATTTTGCGTAAGACAACATTAAGGAAAGGTAAAGAACTAATATTACTTTTACCTTCCAATCATAGTTGCCTACCCTGACTCCCTGAAATAACAGCAATCTCCCTCTCTCCCTCATTAGTCTAGCAATCTCCCTCAAAAAAGGAATGAGAGATAGATACAGTTACATTGAATCATCAGCACCATTTCCCAGCACTTTACCAAGTATAGAAGCTCTCATTAAGGCCTTTATTCAGATCTGATCACAGTACAAATTTGTTTGGAAAATTTGGTAAAACCATGTGCACTGCAGGTGGGGCAGATGTAACATGTGCAGAGAGAGTTAGATTTGGGGGAGTTATTTTGTTTCTGTTTAGGGTAAATACTGGCTGCTTTATATTTACACTGCAATTTAGATTTCCGTTTCAACACACCCCACCCAAATTTAACTCTCTCTGCACATGTTACATCTGCCCCACCTGCAGTCCACATGGTTTTGCTCATTTTCCAAACAAATTTGTACTGAGCTCAGATCTGAATAAGGGCATAACTGCTTTGGGGCTCATCTACATTTGGATATGTCATTTTATAAGATTCCTCTCAGATGTAGCAGTGCACACCCACGCTTCTAGGTGCCACATTCACAATCTCTTTTCACAATCTCTCCATATATGGAACTAGACACGCCCTTTGGGTGGAGCAGGACACGCCCCTTCAATGGGCCGCTGTGCAAAATTCTACTACCAACTATAATCTCCCTGAAACTACTTTCCAAAAGTAGGCAAGTATGCTTTCAATATTAACTTTAGCCTTTTAACTGACAGCATGATTGCCAAATTTCTCTTTTTCATATCATGTCATGGAATTCTTTTCAAAATCTACTCATACTGCACTACCCCTACAATTATCCCCTCTGTGCACATCTCTGCTTCCATTATTGACTCCCCTATTCTTAACACTTATGAGTTTTTTACTTCTCTACATGCACTTTATCATCCAAAACCACTACACCAAATATTCACAAACCTCCACTAACATTTATTTAGCTCTTCTGCTTTTATTAGCATCAGTCCACAACCTCTTCATCTCTGGCAGCTTCAACTTGCTGGCTAAAACAGACACTTGGCTCACAGAATCAGACACAGCCTCCCCTGCAGCACTATCACATGGTGGTTTCCACTTCACACACCTCCAGGCCTGGTAACAGTAAAGGAGGTGGGGTAGGTATATTACTGTCCCAGTTGTGCACATACACAGTCCTACCACTGGTTCCTTAGCTCACATTCACATAATTTGAAGTTCACTCTATAAGGGGTTTCACCCCTTTCTTTCTGTGGCCCTTATTCTGATTGATGCGTACTTTTCCGCATACTTTCGGATAGCGTCTTTACGGCGTCTGCGCATGCGTGGAGAACGCAACGCGCATGTGCCACGCATTGACTCCGTACCTGTTCGGCCAAATCCCATACAAAACTGTGCACCGCAATCAGTCTGGAAATATGGGCGTATTATGGGCGTCATGCGGAATGACACATGGGCGTAGTTTCAAAGTGGGCAAAACTGGGAGGAAACATGGGCGGACACGGGGGAGTACACTTATGTTGGGGGGCGTGCATTCGGATAGCACTCCGAATGCACGCGAACAAAACCGATAGAAATGTGCGGTGTCCATAAGTCAAGTATTGCTTTGCGGAAACCACTCGGTCTTGCGGTAGGCGAACGGAACGCCTAATGACTACAAGCATTAACACCTGAACCCAATACAATCGACTCCTTTACTCATTACTCACTAATAGGACGCTTGTCAGTGCTTTAATTGAAACCATTGCTGCTTCAATTGCTGTAAGGGTTAATGTGTGCAATGCATGTGTTAGGCATGGTTGTAAGGATATATTGGCATATAATTGATTCCAATTCCAAATAAACATTTTTTTATGAGGATAGGTAATTGAATAAGTGGGTCATGTGATGTATTGCAGAATAGACATAATAGTGGGTAGTTTTGCGTAAATACACCGCTTCCGTGCGGACGGACCGCTTGCCATCCGTTCGGATGCGGTATTCCCGTGCATACTCTGTAATACCGTGCAGAATCTGAGTGTTTCCCCCGCACACGCATGGTTTGTATGTCGTCCGTAAACACGCCCTGTTCTTAAAGAGTGAGTCCGTCCGAATGCGGAGGACACGTGGGCGTTTCTACGGACGATGGCCGCACGCGGCAGCACAGCGTGGCGTGCGGACCGCACCGTAAGAATTCGGGAATATCCGCATCAATCAGAATAAGGGCCTGTGAGTCGCAGCTATCGCCCACCTGGGCTTCCCATGGAAAAAATGGGGGGGTGTGCAATGTGAGGAGACGGATGTCACCACAGATTACACCGTGTTTCTGGCGCTGTTTTTATGACAATAATTGGTAAAGTAAAAAATGGTATAGAAATATTTTAATAGTAGTAAATTCAAAGATCTACTGCTGCTGCATATGGTTTATCCGTCTTGAAAAAGTCTCCGTTGCCATAGAGACGAAACGCGTCGACGTCACTTCCTGTTGCGTCTGCAAACCTCCGTGACTCCTTCACTTACCAGTCCACAGCATCCAGCTGGTCTGCCGCGGTCTCCAGCTAACGAGCCACCGTCTTCTGGGCAGCAGCTCCTGCACGTAAACCCAGCGGTCGAGGTCCACTCCCGCTTTCTGGCGATCATTTCAGCCGTTGTCATTTCTGGACACCTACACCAGCACTTACAGCCGGTCAAATTACATCAAGACCCAGCAATCAAACGGGTAGAGCTATCCAACATCCAGCTCCCCGCCTGCAACACCATCCAATCGGGTACGAGCTGACACCAACATAAGCTCCCCGACGCCTCCTACCACTATATCAACGGAGGGTGAGATATTGCAAATTGCCTCTAGTGCCTTATTCTGGGCATTGTACCATCCGTCATATTAACCCTGCATGTGCTTCCCAATCATCTACTAACTGTGCTGCTAATTCATCTGCCTTATTTCCCCTCCCCCTCCCTCATTCATCCTGGCTATCCTCAGTGACTACAACTAACCATACTATTCAACCTTTAACCTGTCACGGAGCTCCTTTACAGTTTGCAATTGTAACCTCATATATGGCCATTTAGGTATTTTTATTATATTGTATCAATTATTGTTACTGATTTTTATGTATGAATTGTTTTATTTATTTTTTGTCTTATATATAAAATTTTCTATATTTCCAGCAGTGTGTCCAGTGTTATTCTGTCCAGTGGTATTATTATAAGTACAAAATTGATTTACTAGAAGCGCAAGGTGGTTTAAAAAAATCCACCTGGGCTTCCCAAACAACAATTTCTGGAAGATTTCTCTGCCTGGCTCCCACACATCTTCTGACACCTCCACTATCATCATGGGTGATTTCAATATTGCTATTGACAGCCCTCTTTCTCCTTGTGCCTCTAAACTCGTCTCTCTTACCTCCTCTCTCGGCCTCTCCCAATGGTCTGACTCCTCTACTCATAAGGAGGGACACTGCCTTGATCTGGTATTCACTAGGCTATGCTCTGTTTCTGAATTCACTAACACTACATTCCCTCTCTCGGATCACAACCTTATCACCTTCTCAACCTCCTCCATTTCTCCAAACTCTATAATACCTAAGTCATGGAAGCCTCCTCTAACCCGCAGGAATACTAATGCTATTGATTTTCAACAACTTTCTACCTCTCTGCAACAACTGCTCTCACTTATTTCTACACTTGCCTGTCCTGAGACAGCTGTAACCCACCTGAACCAGACTCTACAAACAGCCCTTGATGAAGTTGCTCCAGCTATGCCTCACAATCCACGTAGGCTAAGAGCCCAACAGTGGCACTCTAAATTAACAAGACACCTGCAAAAACAAATGCTCTGGACACCACTAAACAAACATATTTTCAATCTCTCATCTCTTCTCATGCCACCAACCCCAAGCGACTTTTTAATACATTTAAATCACTTCTTTAACCTCCCTCAACCTCCCCACCAGATACTGTTAGTACACAAGAATTTTATTCCTTCTTCAAGGACAAGATTGCTAAAATCCAAGATGAAATGGCATGCTCTTCCTCAGCCAGTGACTTGCTTACTTCCTTTCTTGAGCCCTTTGCCACTTTCTCCTCATTTGACCCCACAAGTGAGGTTGAAGTATCAATACTCTTCTCATTCTCCTACTCCAGTGCCTCTCCTCCTGATCCTATACTCTTACAAGTCATTAAAGTCTCCTGTGCTTATACCAAACTTAACTAAAATCTGTAACCTCTCTCTCTCTCTCTCTCTCTCTACTGGTATATGTCTTTCTCTGTTCAAGCCTGCACTGATTACTCCCATTCTAAAAAAACACAATTCTGATTCAAACATTCTCTCTAACTACCGTTCTATCTTTTAGCTCCCATGCCTTTCCAAGCTACTTGAGAGACTTGCCTACACTTGCCTCACACACTATCTTAACTTCTACAACTTAATGGACCTACTTTAGTCAGGCTTTCGCTCTCAACACTACACTAAGACAGCACTGACTAAAGTAGTAAATAATTTGCCCACTGCTAAATCTAAAGGCCATTTCTTACTTCTAATTCTTCAATATCTCTCGGCTGCCTTTGACACTTTTGGCTACTCTCTTTTCATACAAACATTACAGTCTCTAGGTCTTCAGAATACAGTCCTTTCTTGGTTCTCATTTTATCTATCTGATCGCTTTCAGTGTTCGCTGCTCTGATCCTGCCTCCTCTTCACTACTTCTGTCAGTTGGAGTACCACAAGGCTCAGTCTTAGGTCCTCGGCTTTTGCTCAATCTATACCTCCTCACTTGGCAAACTAATCATTTTTTTGGGATTTCAGTATCATCTGTATACTGATGGTACTCAAATCTATCTATCCACCCCTGAATTGCCACCATCAGTATTACTCCGTGTCTCTGAATGCCTTTCTTCTATTTCATCTTGGATGTCATCTCGATACCTCAAACTCAACATTTCCAAGCAAAATTAAGCATATTCCCACCAGCCAATAGTAGTTACCAACCTGATATCTCTATCACTGTTGAGCACACAATAATCAGTCCTACTCCACAAGCTCGCTGCCTAGGGGTCATCCTTGACTGTGAACTGTCCTTTATTCCTATCATTCAATCGGTCTCTAAATCTTACATGCATCTAAAAAAACATATCCAAAATGTGTCCGTACCTTACACAAGACACTGCAAAAACTCTCTAATCCATGCACTCATCATATCACGCATTGATTACTGCAATAGCCTTCTTACCGGTCTTTCTAAAAAAAGACTCTCACCACTACAATCCATTTTGAATCCAGCTGCGAGGCTGATCTTCTTGGCTAGACATTCAACATCAGCTGATCTGCTCTGTCAGTCCCTCCATTGGTTGCCCGTATATAGCTGCATTCAATATAAAATACATCTGCTCACATTCAAGGCCATAACTCTGACTACACCAATTTATATATTTTTGCTTATCTCAAAATATATTCCCACCCGACCTCTCCGCTCTGCACAAGATCTGCGTCTCTCATCCACACTCATTACTTGCTCCCACTTACACTTTCAGGATTTTTGTTGGGCAACACCCACCCTATGGAATGTCCTTCCACGCACATTAAGACTCTCCTCTAGCCTTCAAACTTTCAAGCGTTCCCTGAAAACTCACCTCTTTAGGCAAGCTTATCATATTCCAGGACCCCCACACAACCTCCAGTAGCATTCATATCTAATTGCATCCCATCACGACTGTCTTGTAATCTGGTGGGACTGCCATGCTATGGAATTTCATCCCCATGTATCCATGTTATCATACCTATAGATTTTAAACTTGTGAGCAGGGCCCTCCTAAGTCTATGTAGGTTTATTTCTACCCAGTTAGTTTTATCAATAATTGTAAAGCGCAACGGAATATGCTGCGCTATATAAAAACTGTAAATAAATATATAATAAATAAATAAGGTATGTATTCATTAACCCTTTGAGTGCCAAGTGAGTTCGTCAAAATAAGTCTGAAAATTGACAAGCTAACATTTTTATTCATCATAATGACCTGTAATGTTTACCTTACATAGGAAATATCAGTTTTATTTGAATTGATATAACAAATGCGAGCGGAGCTGGCATTTTTAGCGGAAATTTTGCACATCTCTCACAGAAATGTTGCCAATCAGAGAGATAAGCAATATATTCTCGCATTCCTGTAATTATAACAAAGAGGATATTATGTAATGCAGGGGCACCACATTTTTTATGTTGGGGGCCAAGATGGTAGCTCGAAATCACTATATGCCACCCTCTTAGGGGCAGCTTGAGTTAACCGCCACCATTGACAAGTGAGGTCAGGGTAGGCAGGGAAGAGAGCCTTACCCATAGGCGTTTGTATAATGGGTGCAATGGGGGCGGTGTACACGGGCCCCTAATCCGCGCATGCGCAGTACCAATGTCCAGAATATGTTGGCCGCCATGTTTCCGGAGACTTGCATAGATGACTCGGTAGTGCGGCGAGTAGGGGGCACACTCATTGCACATGGGCACCCTCCTCTGTTAAAGCACAGCTGGCCTTACCTGTCATACTCTAGTATCCAGAGTTTTGACTATAAAAATTATTAGGATAATACAAAGAATGTATTTATAACTATCATTATAAATATAATTTTTATTATTCATATCATTTTAATTATTAGAATAATTTTTACAGTTAAAACCCGCTCATCCTATTTGTGTGTGTACATCTGCTCTGATACTAGCCGCTGCCTCCCCAGCTACTGACCTCACCTCGCCACCTACCTGATGGCAGAGATATATCTCTCTATATGTATATATAAGATATCACTATCTGCACTACAGCAAGATGAAGGGTGGGAGCATCTGGGTCCAAGGGGAAAAAGAGAAAATATGAAGGAAAAACTTAGGGGGAAGAGCTGAGGAACATATGTAGTCGGAGTTGAGAAGGGCACAAGACTGTAAAAAGGGTTTAGCCTACAGTAACTAGCCACACATTGTAAGAGCTGGAGATGGGTGCAGGGGGTCCCTGAAATTTGGTAGAGAAGGCCTGTGACTTCTTGACACTGCCCATGCTAATCTTAAATGGTGACCACAATGCACCCTGCAACCCAGTGCATTGACTGACACCACTCAGATGTTTTTTTTTCTCTTTTTGGTAGTTGTGTATTATCACGGCGCCCATCGCATTGCATAACATAAGGCTTAATATGGTATGCAATGAGATGAGATGCGATGCGATGGGACCCGATCTTATACAATTTAAAATTGTATACCATTGTATATGTGTCACACTCCCTCTTGTGCTTAATTGGAGGGGAACAGGTGTACTGGAGTTGCTTCGATTGTAGATATCCACACGTAAGAATTGATTCAATAAAGTTTAATCATACAGTAAATAAGAGCAAATAAATAAACATACAACTTTTGACCTACAGGGTCAATAGTGAATACACAACTAACACAGTACAATTTTTATTATTCCGGAACATGCACTGCCATCCAGCGTTCCCGTTATCACCCTTGGTTCCGCACTGCTAACCACAATTATTCCTACCTCTGTGGTTTGACGACAGTTTACAATATATAACACATGAAATGACTCTAACTTCACATAGCTATGTAAACCTATCCTGGATAGAATCAATCCAGTACTGATATGGGATTATTGCGCAATAATGAACAATTTTACCCTCTATAAATGAATTACATTCTATTCTCGCTTTTATCTATTACAGGTTCCTATATTATTTTGAAACAACTACAAACGGATATTTGGTAAGTATGTTCACCGTCACTGCTAACAATGTAACAAGTTATATGTTGCAACTGTATCTACGATAAAACTGATATACTACTACTACACTAAAATAGTCCTTTGAATGATGTCCCTATGAAGTATTTGGACACTGAGTCTATGCTGTTTAGGAATGTCTACGAGTTCGTCTGCTGCTGTAGTGGGTTTCCCCAGGCGACGGCGCCGGGTTTATCCCGTTATTTTATTTACGTTGGTCACAGTGGGTTTCCCCAGGCGATTGCGCCGGGTTTATCCCGTATTCTATCTGCGCTGACCACAGTGGGTTTCCCCAGGCGATTGCGCCGGGTTTATCCCTTCCTTTCCACTCTCCTATACTGGAGCTGCTTTTCTTCCTACGCTGCAAGAAGTGTAGCCTGCCTGCAGGAGTATGGTGGCATGCGGGACCTCCCCTGACACTCTGGGTCGGGTTTAGCCCGGTTGACAGATGAGCCACAGTCACCAATTACTGTTTGAACGATGCCTTAACAATTCTAGGGACAGGCCAGACTCCCTGCGACTTTCCCTCAACAAGGATAAACAGTACTTTCCTTTCCCTGCTGTTTTGTTACCGTAATGTAGTGGTGCTCAGTGTGACAAGTTACACTCACCACTCTTTCCCAGGCTGTACACCGCTGCACCGGACACTGTAGACGGACACTCCTCCGAGTGCTAGCGCCGCCTTCTGCCACACCTCCGGACGGCCTCTCTCTAATGGCGCCGCCTTCTGGAATGACGCACCAAGCCGGCCGCGCCTCTCTTCCCTGGTGCCGCCTCTTCAGCCTGAACGAGCACCGGATCCCCCAGTCTCGCGTCTCACCGTCGGATGAACCCGCTGGACCAGAACACCGAGCTCCGGTAAGTCCCGTCGGTTCTGCCTATCAGCGCTGTTATCTCACATCAGCAGCGCAGCCCTGTCCTTTTTCGGTATCTCCTGCTAACTGCGCCACAGCCGTTGGTCCTGGCCCCTTTTATCCTTTTCTCCTCGAGGCTCCTCTTCTCTCCCTCTCCTCACGAGGCAGGCAACTTTATTTATAAAGAGTTAACGGCATAAGTTCTCTTTTTTTCCTTCCCCCGCTGCACGGGGTACATGGATGAGTCCTAGGATACCGTTCCTGAAGTGACTAGTCCATTCTTCCCGCTGTAGGGGTGTACTGTCTCGACCACAAAGTCACCAGATTATGCCGTGTATATTCAATATACAGCACACCAAACATTCCTGGTATTCTCCCAGGCTTATCAAGTTGTCATGCACTTCTACAATTAGGTCCTATTTACATATATACAAGGTAGGCAGGTAGAGGCTGCCACATTTTTCCCTGCTGAACTTTTGCATGTCCTCATGCATCACATCACAATTTATTCTTAGCCAAGGGCAGCCTATTTTTCTTATTCAATGAATGACTAATCCCGATACCTAGGAGGTAGTACACCTTTGGTACTCCTTTCAGACCGACGAAGGTTCGGGAGGCCGGCCCCCGAGGAGGCAGATCCTGAACCTTCAGACAGTGGCTCTTTCAGCGGCATAGCATCCTTCTTTACTGGGTTCGTACCCAGGTTTGCAGACGAATCAGCGTCCAACACAACCCGGCCACTCAGGGGCCAGAATAACATCATTAGATGATCGAAGGATTCCCAGGGAGATCTCACGGGTTCTGCCATCCAGTTTGAAGTCAGTTCATCAGTGTCTCTTTCCGGAACCGGCAGGTCTTCAGGTATTTCCAACGACCCAGAGAATTTCTTCAGCTGGCTGCGATGTACCAACCACACCCCAGCGACGCCAGATCTGGAGATTTGATAGGTATCCACCTCCGGATGAGGTATACCCACTATTTGGTAAGGCTGTAGTTCCCAAAAGGGTTCCAGTTTGGATTGACGGCGATTCTTTCGTCGCCAAACGAAATCTCCTATCTGCAACGGTTCGGCTTTGGCATCAGCATTATAATAGTCAGTTTGTCTCTGCTGAGCCCGTTTCATATTGTCCGTAACTACCCGATACGCCACCTTCAATTTTCTCTTGTGCTCCTGCACCCATGGGCTCTGATCGTTATCTTCCACCAACATATTCATGGGTAATTCCACCTGCACATCGGCTGGGATGGCACCCTCCCTTCCAAACATTAGGTAGAATGGGGTGTATCCGGTGGAGCTGTGAATCGAATTATTATACAGGTATGTAAGTTCGGGTAGCAAGGTGGGCCAACGGTTTCGATCGGTACCTGGGAGAGCTCGAAGCATTCTGATAATGGTTTGGTTCGCTCGTTCACAGAGTCCGTTACATTGTGGGTGATACGCCGTGGTTCTTAGCTTTTTACAATGATACAGTGTACAAAGTTCTTGAAACAGACCAGATTCAAAGGCAGAACCTTGGTCCGTAAGTATGTGCTCCGGGAAACCGTACAGCCGAATAAAGGCCTTCCATAATGTCTCAGCTGTCACCCGGGCAGTCACATCTCTGACAGGGACAACCACCAGAAATTTTGAGAAATGATCCACTATTGTGAGAGCGTAATGATGTCCCGAGCTACTTTGCTCTAACTTCACGTGATCCACAGTCACAAGTTCTAAGGGCCTCTGAGTAACTATGGAATGCATTGGAGCGCGTTGTTGAAGCGTAGGTGGATTCTTTATGGCGCAACTAGAGCACCGAGAGCACCAGTCCTCTATATCCGCCGCCATGCCCACCCAATAAAACCGCCTCCTCAGGAATGCTTCTGTCCTTTGCACCCCAAAGTGCCCAGAATTGTCATGATAGGCTTGTAAGAGACTGTTCTGGTGGCCCCGAGGTATTATGATCTGAGTCATTGGGCTATGGGTATGCGGATTGATACTACAACGCACCAATAGGCCTTTCTGAATTCGAAGTTTCTGCCTCTGTCGAATCAATTTGATCACTTCCGCCGGAGCCTGTTCCCGCTCCTCTTTTCCAAGCGCCTTGTTAGCTACTAGGAGTTCCTTGACACCCCTGATGATGGGGCTTTCTACCTGTATTTGTTTCCACTTATGCTCTGGTTCCTGATCCACCATTTGTGGTGCGACTGAGTGAACATTAGCGAAGGACTGACTCTTAAACTTCTCCGGTGGTTTAGTGAAGGCAGCCTGAAACTTTGGCATCTCCACCTCTTCCCACTCATCCAGGTCCTCCGTGACCTCCAGTTCCGCAGTGGGCAGTCTAGATAACGCGTCCGCGTTGACATTCATTTTTCCACTGCGATATTTAATGCTGAAATTGAAATTGGACAGCCTGGAAGCCCATCTTTGCTCAATAGCGCCCAACTGAGCCGTACTTAAATGAGCTAGCGGGTTATTGTCTGTGTAAGCCACAAAGGCCTGCCCCATCAGATAATTCTTGAACCTTTCCGTAATAGCCCAAACTAAGGCCAGAAACTCTAATTTGAACGCACTGTAGTTCGAGTCATTACGCTCGGACGTTCTTAAACTCCTGCTTGCATAGGCTATAACCTTCTCCGTTCCTTGCTGGTTCTGAGAGAGCACGGCTCCCAAGCCCTGGTGGCTGGCGTCGGTGTACAAGATAAAAGGACAGTCATAATTCGGATACGCCAACACAGGTGCTTGGATTAGTAACTGTTTTAATAAGTCAAACGAGTGCTGCTGCCGTTCAGTCCATGTGATAGGTAGATTTTTCCTCATGTTCATCCGGGTAACGCCCCTGAGAGTTTCATGCAGTGGGGCGGCAATTTGGGCGAAGTTCTTGATGAAGCGGCGATAATACCCCACAAATCCCAAGAATTTCCTCACGTCGGTCAGATTGGTCGGGATGGGCCATTCCCGGACAGCGGAAGTTTTGTCAGGATCAGGGAGTACTCCTTCGGCCCCTACTATATGTCCCAGATACTTCACTCGGGTTTTTAGGAGGTGGCACTTTGAGGGTTTTACTTTGAGTCCATAAACAGCCAACCTCTGGAAGACTTCATTCAAGTGTTCTAAGTGCTCGTGATAGGTTTGCGAATAAACAATTATATCGTCCAGATACAGTAACACGATATGGAAATTCTTGTCGCCCAAGCAGTGCTCCATAACACGTTGAAACGTAGCTGGGGCATTTGTTAGACCAAAGGGCATTCTTTCCCATTCATATAAACCCATTGGGGTAGTGAAGGCCGTTTTCTCCTGGTCATTCGGATCTACTTGCACCTGCCAGTATCCACTCGTGAGATCGAGAGTAGAGAAATACGTGGCTTGCCTCAGAGCCGTTAGAGATTCTTCTATCCTTGGAAGCGGATATGCGTCACGGTGGGTAACTTGATTCAGACGCCGATAATCCACGCAGAATCTAAGCGTGCCATCTTTCTTCCTGACCAACACTATAGGGGATGCCCATGGACTGTAGCTTTTTCGCACCACGCCGGCAGTCTCCATCTCCTCCAACATGTCCCTCACTGGTTGGTATAAGCTAGGAGCCAGGGGGCGATATCTTTGCTTTATGGGTGGGGCATCTCCGGTGATGATACGATGCTGAATCCGGGAAACTCGCCCGATGTCCAAGGCGCTTTGGCTAAAAGTGTCAGCATTCTGCTGGACCACCCGCAGGACTCCTGCTTTTAATTCCTCGGGGGTATCTTCCTCCCCGATCTTGATCGCATCCCACCAGGTCGTGGGACTTTCCGTCGGACTCAATTCCTGGACAGACTCCTCCTGCCTCTCCGATTCTTCCATGTCACAACTCTCTGTCATGATAGGAACCCACACTAAGGTAGCGAGAACCTGGTTCCGGTATAGGGTAATCGAATAATTGTGGGGATTCATCACCCGGATAGGTACTCGGCCATTCTGTACTGTCACCAAAGTGCGTGCGATTAGAATATCTTTTCTTACTCGATGAAGGTAAGGTTCCACCATAGCATCATACGGCCTTCCTAGAATACCACACTTGGTTTTTCCCCACACTAAAAGTTCCGAATTGGGTTTCACTTCAATTGGCTGGCGATCCATCACTTTTACTCGGCCAATGGGACCGGGGCTGTTCATCAACTGTTGCTGTCCCTGGATGACTTTAATGGTCTTACATAGAGCACTTTGAACCATGGGAGATGTCTTAGACAGTTCGGACTTTAGCGCAATGATCAATTCTTCTGGGCAGTACCGTAACACATTCATCCCCACGATGACAGCAGGAACTAGGGGATCGTCCACATCGGTGATTAAACAGCCCTGCTTGAGCATAATGGCCTGTCCCACTTGTACATCTAAGTCACAATAGCCCACACAAGTAATATCTTGCCCGTTACTGGCCAATAACTTTAACCACGAAGGAGTAGCAGCGAGACTGCCTTTGGAGGGCCAGCAGTGTTGGAAAAGCCGTTGTTGAATAGTGGTCACCGGAGATCCCGTATCTAGCAAGGCCGAAACTTCTTGACCCTCAATTTTAATACGGATTACAGGGCAATGTCCAATGTACTGTGGAGACCATTCTTCAGGGACCGGGTCCTGATCTTTCAGTTCCCCCGAGGATCGGTCTCTGTCCTCGGGGGTCTCTGGTTTAACGCCTCCTCACTTCGGCAAAATCTCTCGACATGACCACACTGGCCGCATCTTCGACAGATTGGACGTCCCTGTGGGTCAAACCGATCGGTGGCTCGTCGTCCTCGGCCTGAGGACCCATCCCGCCACTCACTCCGTCCTTGCCGGTCATTCATGCGCCTCCCACCTCCACTGGATGGTGATACGCTTCTCTGCGCCAGTTTTTGTAAGTCACGCTTAATCTGGTTGACGCTAACAGCCAGGTCTTCTACCTGTCCCTTCAAGGTGTATGTTAGATCAGCGGTGGGATTTTGCACACTTTGTGTAAGTGCCGGCCGCATCTTAATATCTTCTCCGGGTACTAACCCCTCCATTTCACTGCCGCTCACTTCTGGATACCCGGGGTATTCAGAAAAGGTCACTTCTTTATTTTTCTTTGTTCCCATGACTTTAATAGCGGTTTCTTTAAACTCGGCAAAAGTCTTGGGGCCATTTTGTAACTTTAACATTTTTAACTGGATTTTTATCCCCTCGTGATAAGCGCCTTCGATGAACTGAGTGATTAATGTATCATCGTCCTCTGGTCTTCCTTCCACATGTCCTTCTCCGTTAATGTCGCGTAACGCCTCTTGCAGTCCCAACGCAAAGTCTCGGAGCGTTTCTCCGGCCCTTTGCTTCCGGCTATAAAAGCGACTCTTACGCTCTGGCAGGGTACTTGTGTCAAAGGTCGTGGCTAATTTCTGAAAGATTTGCTCCGCTGTCAGTTTTTGTTTAGATGGCCAAGATGCCACCTCTCTGGCAGCTGCTCCTTTGAGCTGACCCGTTAAGATCTCTATTTGTTGCTCACTTCCAGGTTTATACAATTTAAACATTGACCTGATCCTTTTCCTGAAGGCCTTGAACACGCTTCCGTCTCCATCTGTCTCTTCTCCCGAATACATAGGAAGCCATGGTGCTCCGAAATAATAGGGCAGAGTGATGGGATTCGTGCCCGTTTCTGTCGGTTCTGTTTGTGCACTAGATGATACACCGCTTTCCTGTTCCTCCTCTAACGCGTCCTCCTTCTCTTCTGCCGACATATTCTCGCTTTGTCCTTATCCTGTTCGTGGACGCCAAATGTCACACTCCCTCTTGTGCTTAATTGGAGGGGAACAGGTGTACTGGAGTTGCTTCGATTGTAGATATCCACACGTAAGAATTGATTCAATAAAGTTTAATCATACAGTAAATAAGAGCAAATAAATAAACATACAACTTTTGACCTACAGGGTCAATAGTGAATACACAACTAACACAGTACAATTTTTATTATTCCGGAACATGCACTGCCATCCAGCGTTCCCGTTATCACCCTTGGTTCCGCACTGCTAACCACAATTATTCCTACCTCTGTGGTTTGACGACAGTTTACAATATATAACACATGAAATGACTCTAACTTCACATAGCTATGTAAACCTATCCTGGATAGAATCAATCCAGTACTGATATGGGATTATTGCGCAATAATGAACAATTTTACCCTCTATAAATGAATTACATTCTATTCTCGCTTTTATCTATTACAGGTTCCTATATTATTTTGAAACAACTACAAACGGATATTTGGTAAGTATGTTCACCGTCACTGCTAACAATGTAACAAGTTATATGTTGCAACTGTATCTACGATAAAACTGATATACTACTACTACACTAAAATAGTCCTTTGAATGATGTCCCTATGAAGTATTTGGACACTGAGTCTATGCTGTTTAGGAATGTCTACGAGTTCGTCTGCTGCTGTAGTGGGTTTCCCCAGGCGACGGCGCCGGGTTTATCCCGTTATTTTATTTACGTTGGTCACAGTGGGTTTCCCCAGGCGATTGCGCCGGGTTTATCCCGTATTCTATCTGCGCTGACCACAGTGGGTTTCCCCAGGCGATTGCGCCGGGTTTATCCCTTCCTTTCCACTCTCCTATACTGGAGCTGCTTTTCTTCCTACGCTGCAAGAAGTGTAGCCTGCCTGCAGGAGTATGGTGGCATGCGGGACCTCCCCTGACACTCTGGGTCGGGTTTAGCCCGGTTGACAGATGAGCCACAGTCACCAATTACTGTTTGAACGATGCCTTAACAATTCTAGGGACAGGCCAGACTCCCTGCGACTTTCCCTCAACAAGGATAAACAGTACTTTCCTTTCCCTGCTGTTTTGTTACCGTAATGTAGTGGTGCTCAGTGTGACAAGTTACACTCACCACTCTTTCCCAGGCTGTACACCGCTGCACCGGACACTGTAGACGGACACTCCTCCGAGTGCTAGCGCCGCCTTCTGCCACACCTCCGGACGGCCTCTCTCTAATGGCGCCGCCTTCTGGAATGACGCACCAAGCCGGCCGCGCCTCTCTTCCCTGGTGCCGCCTCTTCAGCCTGAACGAGCACCGGATCCCCCAGTCTCGCGTCTCACCGTCGGATGAACCCGCTGGACCAGAACACCGAGCTCCGGTAAGTCCCGTCGGTTCTGCCTATCAGCGCTGTTATCTCACATCAGCAGCGCAGCCCTGTCCTTTTTCGGTATCTCCTGCTAACTGCGCCACAGCCGTTGGTCCTGGCCCCTTTTATCCTTTTCTCCTCGAGGCTCCTCTTCTCTCCCTCTCCTCACGAGGCAGGCAACTTTATTTATAAAGAGTTAACGGCATAAGTTCTCTTTTTTTCCTTCCCCCGCTGCACGGGGTACATGGATGAGTCCTAGGATACCGTTCCTGAAGTGACTAGTCCATTCTTCCCGCTGTAGGGGTGTACTGTCTCGACCACAAAGTCACCAGATTATGCCGTGTATATTCAATATACAGCACACCAAACATTCCTGGTATTCTCCCAGGCTTATCAAGTTGTCATGCACTTCTACAATTAGGTCCTATTTACATATATACAAGGTAGGCAGGTAGAGGCTGCCACATATGGCATACAATGAGATGAGATGAGATACGATTTTAAATTGTATAAGCACACTAATGGGTGCTTTCAATGTTAATTGGCCCCCCTATAAGATTTTTAATTGTATAAGCACCCTAATGGGTGCTTGGGTACTTGTGTAGTTTGGCGGCGCCCATCGCATCGCATACCATAAGGCATACGATGGTATGCGATGCGACGCGATATCGCGCGATATTGTACAATGCCATACAATTTTAAAATTGTATGACATTGTATATGGCATACAATGGGATACAATGCAATGCGATGCTTACAATGTTAAATGCACCCCCGCCACTCCCCCACTATAAGCGTGAACCCGAAGCGTGGCGAGCGCAGCGAGCCCGCGAGGGGCGGCGGTACGCGTCCTCCGACCTTTTCATACCCCCACTATCCACGTCGGCGTGGAGTTGAGAATAGAAAGTGTGGCAAGCGCAGCGAGCCTCCGAGCCCGAAGCGTGGCGAGCGCAGCGAGCCCCGCGGGGGGACGCGGATGCCTGTGAAGGCCGCAAGAGGACTCCGATACCTGTGAAGGTATCCGCGTCCCCTCACGGGGCTCGCTGCGCTCGCCACGCTTCGGGCTCGGTGGCTCACTGCGCTCGCCACACTTTCTATTCTCAACTCCACGCCGACGTGGATAGTGGGGGTATGAAAAGGTCGGAGGACGTGTACCGCCGACCCTCGCGGGCTCGCTGCGCTCGCCACGCTTCGGGTTCACGTTTATAGTGGGGGGGTGGCGTGGGGGTGCATTTAACATTGTAAGCACCCATTAGGGTGCTTAAAAGCACCCTTTAGGGTGCTTATACAATCTTTCATCGCATAGGGGGCAAAAATCGCGTTGCATCGCATGCCATCGGGTGCATAGCATGTGATGTGATGCGATGCGATTAAAACATTGCGCGATGGAGATCGGGGGCGCTGCCAAAATACATAAGTACTGGTGCTTGCAATGTTAAATGTACCCCCACTATCAACGCCAACCCGAAGCGTGGCGAGCGCATCGAGCCCACGAGGGGCGGCGGTACGTGTCCTCCGACCTTTTCATACCCTCACTATCCATGTCGGCGTGGAGTTGACTTTATATAGTGTGGCGAGCGCATCGAGCCACCGAACCCGAAGCGTGACGAGCGGACGCGTAATACATGTAAAGTAAAACGCGGGGCTCGCTGCGCTCGCCACGCTTCGGGCTCGGTGGCACGCTGCGCTCGCCACACTATATAAAATCAACTCCATGCCGACATGGATAGTGGGTGTATGAAAAGGTCGGGGGACGCGTACCGCCGCCCCTCACGGGCTCGCTGCGCTTGCCACACTTCGGGTTGGCGTTGATAGTGGGGGTGGCGTGGGGGTGCATTTACCATTGTAAACACCCATTAGGGTGCTTATACAATTAAAAATCTTATAGGGGGGCCAATTAACATTGAAAGCACCCATTAGTGTGCTTATACAATTTAAAATCGTATCTCATCTCATCTCATTGTATGCCATTGTATGCCATATACAATGGTATACAATTTTAAATTGTATAAGATGCCATAAGATGGAAATCGTGGGCGCCGTGCTAGGAAACAAGTACCCTCTTTTTTTTCTGGGGGGCAAGCCATCCCCTTGACACACACCTCCCCCCCACCCCACATATTCTAACACCTATGATGTAATGCAAAAAAAATTCAGGCGGGCGTTAACCGGATGTTTAATGGGAGTGTCAGGGAAAATGCAGGCGTACCCAGGCAGTTGAGGGGAAGTCGTGTGACGTCACCTCTGACCCTGAACCGACTGTTACTATCGCAGCCACCAAGTAAGTCCTGGGCTACGCACAGACTCCACACACATGAAAAATCATTTGCTGGTGAGCGGCATGCGAATGGATTTGCAGTGAATCGCCGATCCAGCCAAGATGTGATAAGCAATTTGCAGGCTTGCTCATGGCGGAATTTCACTCTGTCTGGGCTGCGTCTACCTGATGGCAGGGCTGTGTAATTTAGCAGAGCGGCGATCAGGACTGAATGACCCCCATGGTTTTTATGTTGCATGTGAATTTTATTTCATCCTTTTAGGACATGTATGTGTTAGCTGTTTGTTTGACAAGAGAATTTAAAAAATATGCGCTAGTTATTGCAGCGATTGACCCAAAAGCAGATCCCGTTCCAGTAAAGTATGACCACCCCTGCACTAACTCAAATGAAATAACTTTATTAACAATTACTACATAATATACATACCACCCATAAGGATAACGCCAGGTTCTTCTGTTAGAATCATTCTATTGCATGAAAATCAGGCGCATAAACCTACATGAAAATGGTGATTTAAAACTTTACTCATATATATTCTTCTGGTGGTGTTTAAAGCTTCTGCCTTTGTTTGTATTGACAATGGATCTTATCTTCTGGTAGGAGCCGTGTTTGGCCTATTATTACCCTTTATAAAGGCCTCATAGTCTTCCTTTCACTTGCTCGGCTGCAGTAGACTGGCACAGTAAATTTAATCGAAGAACGTTGCTCTTGGGAGAGCCTTCGGAGACTCTCCCCCTTCTTATAACGCCGTTATCTTCCATTCCTTGTGTTGGAGATGTGTGGGGGAAAGAGAAAAAAACCTACAAAAAAAAAAAAGTATATTCTTCCTGATAATTATTGTCAGAATTCCATGATAAGTACGCTACGTGATGTAATGTTATGTCAGCATCGGGTTGTTGAATGCAAATCCTACAACACTTGCATCGCAAACAATAGTACATTCAGACACTGGGGCCTGGTATTTTACCGCAGACAAGAGAGAGCTTTGGTTTTTTTTTGTGTTTTGATAAGGCACAATCTTGGTGCTTTTATCTAAGCTGTTATATTTAAAGATGACATCCCACCCTCGCCGTCTACCCCCTTTGTTCTGGACCTGATTATTTCTAAATGTTGTTTAGTAAAAAAAAAAATGAAAGGTTGGCTCCCAATTTAAACAAAATTATTTAAATGCTGCCTATCCTATACAGTATGGTTTTCAAAAGGGCTAGGTGGTTAATCAAAAGTTAATTGTATAATTCTCATGCAGATTAGGGCTTTTTGCAAACAAATCCCAGGATACGATTATTCTATAAAAAAAAAAAAAAAAAGATGGTGTTCTGGAGTTATGCACTTGGGTCTTCTGCCTGGTAAACAGCTAAGGTTTAATTTGTTGTAAACAAAGTGATGATACACCAGGGGTCTCTATTGAGGGGGGGTGGGGGAAGGGAGGTGGAAATAAATTAGAAAAAAAACACACACACACAAAAATACAAACAGATTTGATCTTTTTGTTTGTTACGATCTTTCAAAACCACCGGCTAAATGAACACAAAGGAATTCATTAATATTTAATGAAAGCCCAGCAATATGCAAATAGCATTGGCTCTATAAATATGCTGCAATATGGTGTTCTCAATAAGCAATGGAGGGATGAGCCTTATCTGGAATAAAAGTGAAATAAAATAAAAAAATCACCGCTAAATGTATCATGGTATATACTGTATACCGATGAAAGGAACAGATGGCAGGCAGGTTTATTATCTGTTATAGGACTGCAAGTGAGTATGGGAATTAACTTTGCCCTGTGACAGTGGGATTATAAAGCAGCATAGAGTGCAAGCTTCCTGCAGGCTTTAGACATAGGCAACTTTAACTCTGTAGATGGGACTAAGTAAAAACCGGACCCGGGCAAGACCCCGGAACGCCAGACTAGACATCAAACTCTGCATTCTAGAGCTTGTAGTGTCCGGTCCAGGGGTGTCCCATCGGGGGGGTGTCTTGTCCCTGGGGATTTCTGGAACCAGGAACATGGGGAAGGGGAGATTACAGCCTCCCCGTGTCATCGGGACCATTCTGCTTTTTTCTACATGCCCGGACCATAAAGGCAAGTTTTATTCTCTCCCTCCTCCTCTCCCTGGTGACAGCTGGACACCCCTGGACAGGCACCCCTTCAGAATGACGCTACAAGCTCCTGACTGACAGAAATTGATGAATGAAGCCTGTCTGGTCCCGCGTTCCAGGGTCCTGTCCGGTTCTGTTTTTTGCCCATACCCATCTGTACTGTAGATGCCTTTAGAACAACTTGTAAATCATTCTAAATTATGTGTGTACAGGTCATATGTGTCTACACTCCAAGTACATTTGGGAGGCTCATGAAAATCTTTTGGCACTCCCGGTCACCCTGAATGGTGGGCAAGTCTCCTGCATTTTCCTCACTCCCATCCAGGGTCAGATTAATGGCTAATAAGCCTGGAGCTGAAAATGAACGCGGCTGCTAATAAGAGGTGTGGGTGCTCCAGCTGGGGTGCGGGTGCTGAGGAAGTGGGGTTGATGGTACGGGGGGGAAATCAATGAATAATTGATTATTACCCATTTGCAAATAAAAGTCAGTCTATACTGACTTTTATTTGGCTTGGAAATGTCCATGAACCGGACAGGCGGTGACGTCATGTGACGTCAGGTGCCCGCCCATGCAGGCATTGCCACACCTTGACAAAGACAGACATTGTTGAAAGCGTTGGTGTTTTTTCATTCAGAAGGTGGCTGTATTTATTGTACTTGTAGTCATAAATGCCCCTTGTTTTAAGTATATGTTTTTATACTTTTCATAAATAAATACCATTTTTTAACCCTCTGCCTGGACGTCATTCCGCCTAAAGAAACCCTTATGATCCAATGCGAGGCTAATGTAAGCATATAAGTGAGCACATAAAGATACCTTGATATGTTTAAAACTACAATTATGAATGTAAGCCCAGTGTAAGCATCTGTTGTTGTTGCCACACCAAGGGTGAACCCATAAGAAGTAGTACCACCACCGCATAGAAGAAGATCCTATACCCCCACTGGGATATTAATTTTTATGGACTTTATTTTGAAGTACTACACCATGAATTGTTTGAAAAAGAGCTAGGATACAGCACTGGGGTTTTACTGAAAATAATTTATTACAATATATATTCAATAAATGAAAAAATGAATTAAAATATCACACATAATACAATATACATGAGAATTCTCAAATTGATATAAAATCAATGATAATAAAAAGGAATGATTAAGAATTTTCATAGTGTTCACACGCCTTCATTAGGAGCTTAAGACTTGAGCTCCTGCTGAAGGCGTGTGAACACGACGAAATGCGTTGAGCTAACAGCAGTCTGATTCCAGCCTAACATTGGAGAGTATCCCATCTCACACCAGTTCCAGCTACAAATCCTTGGAAATCTATATTCGACAGTCTATATTTCACCATCTTGGATCCCCATATTGAGCCACATTCTACAGCTACTAAGCCAGGTATTGCCATACCTTATGAACGGCCTCATTCCATAATCGTGTGACATTTGGGAATCCTTAAACTGGGTATTTTTCCGGGACTTCGTTACTTACTTTCAAACAAGGATATTCATACCATATGGTAACTATATACTGGTGTTGATTTGGACACAAAAGTCAATCCTTCAAAACATTGAATGTTAGCTGGAAAATTCTTAATCATCCCTTTTTAATATACTGTAATTGATTTTATATCAATTTGAGAATTCTCATGTATATTGTATTATGTGTGATATTTTTATTCATTTTTTCATTTATTTTATATATAGTGTAATAAATTCTTTTCAGTAAAACCCCAGCGCTGTATCCTAGCTCTTTTTCTTTCTTTATTGTATATTCGGGAGCCTTACACCCTCCCGATAGAGCAGCTAGAGCAACACTGGTGGTTCCTCTTTCTTGGCTACCATGAATTATTTGTTTATTGTTTTCCATGTATGAATTATCTATAAGAAAACTTTATTTGATATAGACCCTACAGTTGGTTCCACACAACAGAAGACACGTAAATATTTATACATTTTATTATGTTTTTTTAATTTCTGAGCGCTATTAGCACAACATATTCTTTTCCTTTTATTGCCACACCTGCATTTACATGGGGACGCCCAGCATTTTTCTTGGCGCCCCCACCATTTTTGTGGCCATGCCCAGGAGACACTGGATGTCCCCATGTGAAAGCCCCCTGTCCGCCCACCCCAATGTCTGCGAACACCTCGGTGACTGTGATAGTTACCAAATGTATACACACAGCGGCCCTGCGGATGTGTATATTTGCTTATACGCCTGTGCAGAGCCAAACCATCGGTCCCCGGTGCAAATGTGCTGGGAACCAATCAGTACTGAATCAGACCCACAGTCTGCTGCAGTGCACCGAGGAGAGCAGCAATTAGCATGTGTTTGGGCTTAGCATGTAGCACACAGCTCAGGATGGAGCACAGAGACATGCGCCTTGTGCAAGGGGCGAGTAAACTCACCTCCACCAAGCACGATATAGCAGTGCCATTCACAGTATCTTTGCCTACAAGTTTGGTGCAGAGAGACATAAGCACTGCCATATCAGTGGCCCCTTGGGACCCATCGGACCCTAGGCAGGGGCCTAAATTGCCTAGTGCTAAATCCGTTAAATCCGGCTCTGGATACCACCCAAGTTGCATAAACACAAAATATAACATAAACAGAGGTGAGGGGCACTGTTGAATAATGTGAACTGAAGCATAGGGCATAATGTGAACTGGGGGTTCTGTGTGACATCATGTGAACAGGGAGCACTACAGTGTTTTCAACATGTCTGCTGTGTCAGGAGAGCATAGCATCCTGCTGATCAGCATGTCGGCATTCAGTATACCAGTCCTGACTACCGCCTGGAGACCGGCACCAGAATCCCGGCACCAGAATCCCGGCATTAGTTAGGATGCTGGTGCCATAAAAATTAATGCCAAATGGTAAGTATGTGGCCAGTGCTAGTGTGACACCGAAGAAGGGGTAAGGAACTAGTAGGGAGGGGTTTGGATCGTTTAGTCGACATTCAATAGGTAGACAACTATTAGTAGACAGGCAAAAGATTATCACCTGAAAAAGTTGGACATGCATTAGGCTGACATAGTCAACACAAGCAAAAGGTCCTCTTGGAAAAGGTTGACATGGTAAAGCGGCAACATGGGTTTTCCTTTTCTGTGTGTGTGTTTCAATGTCGACATACAGTAGGTCCACATGGACACCATATTGGTGTACCGCGTCCCCTCGCCTAGCAGCACATGGTTTATAACAGCATAACAATTACTATCAATAATAATATATTCATACAGTAGAGCAGGGGTCTTCAACCTTTAAGACAGTGTGGGCCGCAGTGTGTGCCCCCCCCCCCCCCCCCCCCCAAATAGTCAACACCAGGCTGTTTCTAGAAAATTAGATTCCCAGTGCAAATAGAAAAAAAAATGTGGGCCTCACCCCTATACATAATTTGATATTGATGAAATTGAGCATCTTACGTTTGCAACCTGAATGACCAGACATTGGTTACCGCAGGGATGGTTGTTGTCCTTCCATGCTTAAGTTGGCTGGCTGAAGGCCACACAGTGACATATAAACATGAAGGCCCACACAGTGACCTAGTACGCCTCACAAATCAAGCCCAAACAATGACAGGCTACTTAAATCAATATACACTGTTTATCCGTAATGCCCATTAGACATTGTGCCACACACCGTAATGCCCATTACATATCATGCCACACACTGTAATGCCCATTAAACATTAATCCACACACCATGATGCCCATTGCACATTATGCCTCACACCATGATGCTCATTGCACATTATGCCTCACACCATGATGCCCATTGCACTATAATGCCCCCAATACTCCTGCTTATACATATGATGCCCCCAGCAGTACCTCTCACAAAATGCCACCAGTAGTGTCCCTCATAAAATGCCCCAGTATTGCCCCCCCATAGTCAGCACCGTATTGCACAGCCTGCCAGCCCTTCCATAGTAAGCACCACACAGCCAGGCAGCCCCCCTCATAGTAAGCACCACAGTGCAGCAGCCCGGTAGCCCCCTCCCCATAGTAAGCACCACATTGCAGCAGCCCGCTAGCCCCCTCCCCATATTCAGCACCACATTGCAGCCTGCCCCCTCCCCCATAGACAGCACGATATTGCAGACAGCCCCCTTTCCCCTTCCCTAGAGAACCTGCCTGAATGTGCTGTTCGGCAGATGCAGGAGAGCTCTGTCTGGAGGGGTGGCCGCGGCTGACACTCCTGCTTAACAGAGTGAAAGGGTGGAGGCTGGCTGGGTACACAGTGTCTATAAACATATTATGCGCATGTGCACATCTAACTTCCACCGCGTCCCACAGCAAAGTGGACTAACGCGGAAGGATTTTTTTTTTATAGGGTGGGCAGCAGGCGGCAGGCCACGGGTTAAAGACCCCTGCAGTAGAGCAATAAAGAGCAAGTAAACCCTCATAAGAAATATAAATATCATGTTGTATTTTACTTCTGTGCAATAAGATTCCTATAGACAGTAATGTCCCTCTATACCCATCTGAGCAAGTCATTGTGAGACACGGGCTCTGCGGAAATGCTTTGAGGGGATACTTAAATCCATATCTAGATACAACGTAACTGATCTGTACAGATACAGTTTGGATATTGCTTTGAAGAGACTGGATGTAGTTTCAGCTGCAGGAGATTGATGGAGAGATAATACATTTTAGTGAAATATTCCGACATCCATCTGAAAATATGAATTGTCTTTTTTTAACATACTCTTAGGTAAATCTCAGCATTCCTTCCTGTCTGTCTAATGTGGCTATCTACTGTGCTTACTGTGCGGTAATGGCACCATGGAACCCTTGTGGAGCCAAAAAAAAAAAAAAGAACTGTATATCAATAAGATTCAGTTAGGCTGCAAAACAATTTGTCAGAGAGAGGTTATAATAGTAGTTCTGGGGGGCTGACAGCAGCAGAGAGGGTATTTTTCCATGAGGTGGGCATGAGGAAGAGTAAAATACTGGAGTTACAAACAGATTAAGCCGCAACCCGCAGCTACAGACCTCACAGGGAAGATCCTAGATAGAACGGCACACCTGGGAGGCCACCTGTCAACCAGTGACCTTTATTTTTTTAAAGATGTGGCCCTGCCCAGAGTAGTGGCCCCTCCCCTCTTGTCTCCCTCACAAACAACCTCTGCCAGTTCCCAGAGCAGAGAACCTGACGCTGCAAACACTCATCTAAGGCGGGAGTCCATTTCTATTCATTGTGACATATGTTAAAGGAGAGGGTGCTACCTGGTGGTGTAACAATTTCTGGGGGGTTTCTGGCCTGCACTGGGGGGAGGAGTGGAGATACTGTATTTGTAACATTTCAAGGGATTATGGTAATGAGTGTTTATCTGCTTGATGGAGGTTTTCGGGTCTGTGTTTAGCCGCAGTGGTTGGTAGAAGTGGGGTATTATTTGAAATGTGGAGGTTTGTGGTCACAGCAGCTTAGAGGTCTGGGGGCCACTAGAGTGCCAAGCATATTGAAACCACAGGCTTCCACACAGCCTTAGTGATGTATTAATCCCGCCTATTTTGGTGTTGGTTCCGCCTACATTTGATTTGGTGTCGCCCACGTGAGGCCACTTCTAAAAAACATTCCACGGCCACTTTTAGTTCACAATCCACCCCGGCAACAACCAACTCTGGTTCCAATATTGTGAATACAACCCAAATTTTATCTTCCAGGATGACTATGAAAATACCTATAGAAGCATACAGAAGCATAGCATGGTAGGAGTAGGCATCTATGGGAGGTTCCTAGGTGTGATAGCCAAGCTCTTGACTTTTAATGTCAGCATGGCAGAGTTATAGAAAACAAAAAATGGCAGACTGTCTTGTGACCTTCATGCTGGCTAGACATCGTTCACCTCACTAGTCAATGAACAACTGATTTAGCCTTGGTCATCCTGCCCACAGGTGACAGAGCCCTGAGGTCTACTTTTAGCTCTGATTGGCATCAAACCCATGTATTCTAACAATTACTTTGTTGCGCATCGCTGCCCTTAGCATCCCTTGATAAGGTGGCATGGATTTCAAGGGGACATTAATTTTTCAGGTCACGACATGTTTATGCAAGATGTCTGGTGCATGTTCCAATAATGGATTGTAAGGTTGTAATGCTAGGAACCTTGATATTTACCTCCCAGTTTGTAAGCATCGTACTGGTTTCACTCCATCGATGCCACAGAATAACCCAATGGGTTTTTTTTCCACGGTGCTAGGACAAGGAGCATAGCTCTGTCTCAGATATCTCCAAAGCCCCACTCCCAGGATCTAATTGGTCCATGTGCCAATCAGTATAGAAGCGGTATGACCATCGGTTGGTGATACCATTGATGACTTGCGATTTCACCATCAATGGTAACCACTCTGAGGGCAATCCAAACTTCAGAGCAGTAGACAGTCCTGACTCTATAGTTACAGCAGGTGTTTCAGCAGCAGCAGCACCTACTAAGCCAGGCACGGAAGTCTAATGCTGACAAGGTTTAAGGAGGTTAACATTTACTCTTGCTTCACTTACTAACTGATGATCTTTGTAATTCACGGGTCTGATCACTTCATAGACCTCACATAGACCTTATCCATGAGTAGAAAGTTTCTTCTTCTGAGTCTGAACCACAACTAACACCTTGGCTCCAGTGCAGAAAGTACAGTCTACAGTTGTCGGACTATGGGACCAATCTGTCCCAACTTTTCATACAATTGAGGCATATATAGTAAACCACATTTAGATCCTTGAGGACCTATTGCTCTTCAGTTGTCCCAGTATACTATACATTGAACAAACAATAACCTTTACAAACATAGACATAAGATAATAGCAATATGTACAGTATTATTCATTAGTAGAACTACCAAAACCTCAAAACGAATTAATATTTTTTTCTCTCAAGCCCACAAAAGGTTCTGTCGTTGGAGTTCTCTGTTGCTGGATGATCACTGCATGTATTTGCAATTCATAATAGGCTTTAGTCATAGGAGTTAGAAAAGGATATGGCATACTGACCACTATGCTGATAGTGGTCAGTATGCCATATCCAGAGGAGACAGGTATAGAGTAGTAGGGGGAGATATTGAGTAATATACGCCCAAAATTCAAACGCTATGGGCCAAATGTAATAGGGTGTGAGAATCAGAAAGTCAGAGATTTTGGGAGAGTTTTCATTTTTATTTTTTTAAAGCGGCAATCAATTACATGGCAAAATAAAACTGCTTTTGCCATGTAAATAATTGCCCCTTTAAAAAAATATGAAAATTCTCCCAAAATCTCTCACTTTCTTATTCTCACACCCTAGAACATTTGGCCCTATGTATTTTTATCTTGACTGTCAGCGCTTTCTTCTTTCCCTTACATCCACTTCTTTTGATAGCAGAAGACACTCAAAACAAGCCATTTTGTGATTCTAAAAAATTGGTGCCAGGTGAAATCTCCTTCCCTTTCTTTCCCTAATTTTCCTAAATCCAGATACTGTATCTGATTTTACACTAGTAATAGGATTAGCGCAGTGGTGTCAAACTCATGGCCCTCCAGCTGTTGTAGAACTACACCTCCCAGCATGCCCTGCCACAGTTCTAGCATTAAATAATGATTGGTCAGGTGGTTGTTATCTGCCATCAAACTCTATGTTTCTGTTGTATGTTTGGTGTTAGGATTAACCAGAATTTGCAACCTGTTTCCCCCATGAATCACAGAAGCATTATAACAGTATTTGTACAGTATTTGTACGGCTTCAATGCATACTTTGATATTAGATTATATCCCATTAATCACTATTCATATCCTTGGAATAATGGTGTTTTCTTCTTTACAGATGTAGTCACGCTCCTCTATCGTTTTGGCCAGCCATCCTGGCTTCCTTGTCCCGCCATGAGAAATGTCCCATTATGGTGCACTAAGGCGTAATTCGGATGAAAGCGTGTAATTATACAGCTCTGCAGCTGGGTGGCGATTGCTTCATGAATAAAAACCACTGTACAGTGCCGCAGATGCATATGTGAAGTGCCATTGCAATTTACTGTACACTTTTGCTTCCACTATACTTGTGTATGCTGAGCCTAGCTCCATAAGGATGGTCTCCTTCGTGGCCGATAGTCTTGGCCTGCCACCATTTTGTAAATATGCTACATGGTCGCTCAATTCAGCCCCAGGGACTCATGGGGAAATGTTTAGCTTAGCTCGGCATACATTCAGGATATTATTCTAATTCATTCGGTCCCCGCGTGTTTGCACAGGGGATCGATGTTCTGCGTGTGCAGGCATGGTGAATTACATGTTTGCCGTCCCTCTCGCACCTATAAGTGTGGCCTGGGGGTGGCAGCGGGGGGGGCACAGCCCATGGGAACACCCAGCATTTCATGGACGTTTCCATGAAAACACTGGATATTCCCATGCAAATCGCCTGGTGATGCGGGTGTGGGGACACCGGATGTCAGTTGTCACCATGCACATGGTGCTCAGGGCGCTAACAGATCAGAGACACCATAGAGGTGTCTCTGATCTGCGAGCACTGGAGAAATGATTCGATGGTCGCCAACCATGGAATGATTTCTCCCCGTCTGCAAATGCATGAATATGCAATTCATCCATTCAAAGCCATGCGGGGGGATCGGCCTGTGTGAGGAGAGTCTGACGGCACTGTGTGCAGCATTTGGTCCACCCATTAAGGTGTTTTTTGGATGTATGTAACATGATTTTGAGATAGATGGAATGTGGGGAACAAAGGACAGTTCAGAGTCAAGGATGACACCTAGGCAACGAGCTTGTAGGGTAGGATTGATTGTGGTGTTCTCAACAGTGATAGAGATATCAGATTGGCAACTACTATTGGCTGGTGGAAATACAATTAATTCTGTTTTTGAGATATTCAGTTTGAGGTGGCGAAATTACATCCATGATAAAACCTTGAAAGGCATTAAATGACATGGCTCAATAAAGATGTAATTGGTCTGTGGTGGATAGGTAGATTTGAGTATCATCTGCGTACAGATGATACTGAAATCCAAAAGAGAAGATTATTTTGCCAAGAGATATGGTATAGACTGATAAAAGACTGAGGGCAGATTTATTAATCTCGGTGAAGTGATAATGTGGCTGGTACTTTATCACCGGCCAATCAGCATCTAACTGAAGTTACAGGCTTGGTTTGAAAAATGACAGGTAGGAGCTGATTGGCCGGTGATAAAGACCAGACACTTTATCACTTCACCAAGCTTAATAAATATACCCCTGAGTCCTGAAGTATTCTAACTGATAGATGTAGAGAAGAGGAAGTGGAATCAGAGAAGTGAACACTGAAAGAGCTATTACAGTGGTCCTCAAACTATTTTGGTCTGGGACCCCATCAGACAATGAAAATAATTATGGGACCCCAGCAAGTTACTGCAGAAGGTCATCACATCACATCACATGTTTAGTCAGCAGACAGCACATACATGGCAGCATTGTGGAGGCACAAAATGCTGGGAGGAGTCTAAAATAACTGACAATTCAACAGATTATTCAGACTCCTTGAATCACGGACTGGGATTAGAAAAGTCATCAGCCTGATGGTCAGCAGTCGTGACCCCATGCTGAGAAGGTCGGGACCCACTTTGGGGTCAGGACCCCCAGTTTGAGAACCGCTGAGCTATTAGATAGGATGAGAACCAAGAAAGAGCAGTGTCCTGAAGACCTAGGGATTGTAGTGTTTGTGTGAGAAAGGAAAGTACTGGCCTTTAGACTTAGCAGTGACCAGATCATTCACTACTTTAGTCAGTGCTGTCTCTGTGGAGTGTTGAAAATGAAATCCTGACTAATGTGAGTCCAATAAATTGTGAGAGTTAAGAAGTGTGTGAGGCGAGAGTAGTCAAGTCTCTCATGTAGCTTGGAGGGGCATGGAAGCTGAGAGATAAGATGGAAATTAGAGAGACAGTTTTCAGAATTGAAAAAAACACAATTCTAACCCAAAGCAAGATTGGGAGATTGGGAAGCAAGATCTTATGCACTAAGCGGCTGGTGGCTTGGGTGAGAGAGGGTTAAGAAGTGATTTAAATGTATTAAAGAGTCGTATGGGGTTAGAAGCTTGAGCAGAGATTAGAGTTTGGAAATATGTTTGTTTGGCAATATCCAGGGCATTACGATAGGATTGGTAGGTAGTTTTATATGTTAAGAAGTCCATTAGACTATGAGATTTGCACCATTTACGTTCAACTTTCTGTGAGAGGTTTTGTAGGTGTCTTGTTAATTTAGAATTTAGAGGGCTGTTTTGAGAGTCTTGTTCAGGTGTGATACTGCCATCTCATGAGTCGTGAAAGCAGAAATAGTTGAAAGCTGTTGTTGCAGAGAGGAGGAGAGTTCTTGAAAATTAATAGCATTAAAATGTCTGCAGGTTTGAGGTAGATTAAAGGACTTCAGTGACATTGAGTTTGGAGAAATAAAGGTGAATGTCACAAAACCTGCTTGTTTTGTTGCTCTGATCAGCAGCCTTCACACTGCTTGGATCATTGCAGTCTGCTCTCATGATGTCAATCACGGTGTGAGAGGCTAGGCTCAGCCCTTCACTGATTGCGCACCTGAGTAGAAGTCAGTCTGTAGCTAAGATTCGCTGTAACCCTTCAGTGGCCTGTTTGCTGTTCGTTCAACTGTCTAGTTCTGACTGAAGCTCCTGAATCCATGCCTCTAATTGCTGATTACCTTCCTCCCTGTCAATCAAGCAATACTAGGCAGGGGAGATAAATATCTGACCCTCAAACCAATAGTGACCTCCAGCAACTGCTCTTCCTATGTGCAGTTTCCAGGCACCTTGTGAGGTGTTCCACTGTTACCTGATTTGAGCCGCTTCACCTGGGCATCTCCATCCAGTAACTCTGCTGAGACCTCCAGTGTTTGTTCCCATGCTAGTACTTCGCTACCTGTTCCCCAGTGAGTACCTAGCGTCTCGAGCTCCAGAACTTGTCCTGGGTGTATCTTGTACCTGCATCCACTTCCAGTTACCAGCATCCAGTGGCAGTTACCAGTATCCTGTGTCAGTTACCTGCATTCACTACCTGTTACCAGCATCCAGTGGCAGTTACCCTTCGTGTTTTGGATCTGGATTGGTTTTGGCAAAACCACCCTTGCGGGTTTTGGTTTTGGATCTGGATTTTTTTGGGGGGGGGGGGAAATGCTAAAAATTGCTAAAATAACAGAATTTGGGCCTGTTTTTGCCCCTAAAGTGTTATTAAGCTCAATAACATTAGTTTCTACTCATTTCTAGTCAATTTTGATCACTTCACAGCTCACAAAATTGTTTTAATTTACTGCAGTTGGCCCAATTTCCCCTGTATGAGTTTTCTGCGCAGCCGCGGGTCTGTGCAAAGACTGACTTCTAACCTGCGGCAAGTGTTTATCTGTTCTGATCAGTTTAAAATCTAATAAGACCCCTATCTGTCGTGATCATGTTGATGAACTCTGGAAACATTACCAGTTGCCTCCTTATCCATCACCTAATGGGTGGAGGGGAGGGGGGTAATTGGTGGCAGATAACCGAGTTCCTCCACCTCTCTAGGACCCCTGGTTTGGAGATCCCTATCTAGTCTACCCTTATAGACCCCTATCTAGGTTGTGAGGTCTATCAGTCTGCAACATCTGTCACCCAATTTACCGCTAAGGTTAATTCGTTTGATATGACTGGCTAGGCGTGTGTTCCCTTACCTCCCTCACCACTTCACAACTTCACGTGTGTCCCTCCCGAAGTCGCACACTCGGTCTAATTGGATGACCATCCCCAGCAGTTTGGACTTCCTCTCCCCACCATTCATCCATCATATCCCATAAAAATATTTATTGCTCCAAAGAGCCAAAAAAAAAGATGAAAAAAGAGCTGGGGGTCTCCCACCCAGCCATCCATCCGGGACATCCCATCCAAAAAAAGAAGTACGATAGGAATGGATGAGACCATGGATGTCCATGAGGACATATTTTCATCCATAATGGATGATGTGGAGAGAGAAATCACCCATCTCCCCACCATTCATCCATCAAAGAGGTAAAAAATTGGGACGCTACAAACAGCCAACAAATGACGCAGAAAGAGGTGCAAGAAAAAGATTTGCTGGGGCCCAGCCACCCAGCCATCCATCCGGGACATACCATCCAAAAAAAATCCAGTGAAGCCCGAGGGCCACTAAAATCGCCTACGGAATTTCGGACAGCCCCATAGAATCACAGCTCCCCTATAACGTCAGCACAGTCCTTCATAGATAGTTGGCACAGCCGCCCATACTCAGCACATAACTCCCCCACACACACACACACACACACACACACACACACACCCTAATAGTTATCAGCAGCCAATTTGGGTTCCAGTGCAAACAGTAAAATATGTGGGCCCCCCCCCCATATATAATTTGATATTGAATAAATTGCACGCGCCGTAGGCGCGCTCCCAAAAACGGGTGTGACCTAATTATAAGGGGTGTGGTCTAATTATAACGAGTGTGAACTAGCAGGAAAACAATTACCTGACACCTCTTTTGCAACCTGCATGACCAGACATTGGTTACCGCAGGAATGGTCATTGTCCTTACACGCTTAAGTTGACTGAAGGCTGCACAATGACATATAAACATGAAGGCCCACACAGTGAAATAGTATGCCTCACAGATTAAACCCAAACAATGAAAGGCTACTTAAATCAATATACACTGTTACAGTTTATCCGTAATGCCCATTACACATTGTGCATCACACCATAGTGTCCATTAGACATTATGCCACACACCGTAATACCTGTTGTACATTATGTCATACACCATAATGCCCATTACACATTATGCCGCACCGTGATGCCCATTACACATTAATCCACACAAAATTATGCCCATTGCACATTATGCCCCACACTAATGCCCATTATGCCACAGACCATAATGCCAGCAGTACTCCTGCTTATACATATGATGCCCCAGCAGTGCCCCTCACCTAATGCCCCAGCAGTGCCCCTCACACAATGCCCCAGCAGTGCCCCTCACACACAATGCCCCAGCAGTGCCCCTCACACACAATGCCCCAGCAGCGCCCCTCACACAATGCTCCAGCAGTGCCCCAGCAGTGCCCCTCACACAATGCCCCAGCAGTGCCCCTCACACACAATGCCCCAGCAGTGCCCCTCACACACAATGCCCCAGCAGCGCCCCTCACACAATGCTCCAGCAGTGCCCCTCACACAATGCCCCAGCAGTGCCCCTCACACAATGCCCCAGCAGTGCCCCTCACACACAATGCCCCAGCAGTGCCCCTCACACACAATGCCCCCAGTAATGCCCCACACACAATGCCCCCAGTAATGCCTGCAGCTTTGCCAGGTCCCCTGCTCCCGCCAGATGTACCTCCTCATCCTGCAGCTTTGACGGGTCACCTGCTTCCACCATCCATGCCTCCTCCTGCAGTTTCGCCGGGTCCCCTCCGCCAGCTGTACCTCCTCCTCCTGCAGTTCCAGTGCCGGGTCTCCTGCTCCTGCCAGCTGCGTCTCCTCCTCCCGCAGCTTCGCCGGGTCCCAACTCCCCAGCTCGTGACCAGACGTGCCTCCTCCTCCCTCAGACGCGCTGGATCCACTCCTCTGCCCTGCCTGCAGCCAATGCAAATCGGGTAGGTGGCACCCAAGGGGACTCCATTACACTGCCTCCCTCGGCAGCATTTTCTTTTACTTAAAAAAAAAATCCTGTGCATGGCGGGCAGGGGGCCACTGAGATCAGCTCCGCGGGCCACTCGTGGCCCGCGGGCCATGGGTTGAAGACCCCTGGTATAGACTGATAAAAGACTGAGGGCAGATTTATTAATCTCGGTGAAGTGATAATGTGGCTGGTACTTTATCACCGGCCAATCAGCATCTAACTGAAGTTACAGGCTTGGTTTGAAAAATGACAGGTAGGAGCTGATTGGCCGGTGATAAAGACCAGACACTTTATCACTTCACCAAGCTTAATAAATATACCCCTGAGTCCTGAAGTATTCTAACTGATAGATGTAGAGAAGAGGAAGTGGAATCAGAGAAGTGAACACTGAAAGAGCTATTACAGTGGTCCTCAAACTATTTTGGTCTGGGACCCCATCAGACAATGAAAATAATTATGGGACCCCAGCAAGTTACTGCAGAAGGTCATCACATCACATCACATGTTTAGTCAGCAGACAGCACATACAGTACATGGCAGCATTGTGGAGGCACAAAATGCTGGGAGGAGTCTAAAATAACTGACAATTCAACAGATTATTCAGACTCCTTGAATCACGGACTGGGATTAGAAAAGTCATCAGCCTGATGGTCAGCAGTCGTGACCCCATGCTGAGAAGGTCGGGACCCACTTTGGGGTCAGGACCCCCAGTTTGAGAACCGCTGAGCTATTAGATAGGATGAGAACCAAGAAAGAGCAGTGTCCTGAAGACCTAGGGATTGTAGTGTTTGTGTGAGAAAGGAAAGTACTGGCCTTTAGACTTAGCAGTGACCAGATCATTCACTACTTTAGTCAGTGCTGTCTCTGTGGAGTGTTGAAAATGAAATCCTGACTAATGTGAGTCCAATAAATTGTGAGAGTTAAGAAGTGTGTGAGGCGAGAGTAGTCAAGTCTCTCATGTAGCTTGGAGGGGCATGGAAGCTGAGAGATAAGATGGAAATTAGAGAGACAGTTTTCAGAATTGAAAAAACACAATTCTAACCCAAAGCAAGATTGGGAGATTGGGAAGCAAGATCTTATGCACTAAGCGGCTGGTGGCTTGGGTGAGAGAGGGTTAAGAAGTGATTTAAATGTATTAAAGAGTCGTATGGGGTTAGAAGCTTGAGCAGAGATTAGAGTTTGGAAATATGTTTGTTTGGCAGTATCCAGGGCATTACGATAGGATTGGTAGGTAGTTTTATATGTTAAGAAGTCCATTAGACTATGAGATTTGCACCATTTACGTTCAACTTTCTGTGAGAGGTTTTGTAGGTGTCTTGTTAATTTAGAATTTAGAGGGCTGTTTTGAGAGTCTTGTTCAGGTGTGATACTGCCATCTCATGAGTCGTGAAAGCAGAAATAGTTGAAAGCTGTTGTTGCAGAGAGGAGGAGAGTTCTTGAAAATTAATAGCATTAAAATGTCTGCAGGTTTGAGGTAGATTGAAGGACTTCAGTGACATTGAGTTTGGAGAAATAAAGGTGAATGTCACAAAACCTGCTTGTTTTGTTGCTCTGATCAGCAGCCTTCACACTGCTTGGATCATTGCAGTCTGCTCTCATGATGTCAATCACGGTGTGAGAGGCTAAGCTCAGCCCTTCACTGATTGCGCACCTGAGTAGAAGTCACTCTGTAGCTAAGATTCGCTGTAACCCTTCAGTGGCCTGTTTGCTGTTCGTTCAACTGTCTAGTTCTGACTGAAGCTCCTGAATCCATGCCTCTAATTGCTGATTACCTTCCTCCCTGTCAATCAAGCAATACTAGGCAGGGGAGATAAATATCTGACCCTCATACCAACAGTGACCTCCAGCAACTGCTCTTCCTATGTGCAGTTTCCAGGCACCTTGTGAGGTGTTCCACTGTTACCTGATTTGAGCCGCTTCACCTGGGCATCTCCATCCAGTAACTCTGCTGAGACCTCCAGTGTTTGTTCCCATGCTAGTACTTCGCTACCTGTTCCCCAGTGAGTACCTAGCGTCTCGAGCTCCAGAACTTGTCCTGGGTGTATCTTGTACCTGCATCCACTTCCAGTTACCAGCATCCAGTGGCAGTTACCAGTATCCTGTGTCAGTTACCTGCATTCACTACCTGTTACCAGCATCCAGTGGCAGTTACCCTTCGTGTTTTGGATCTGGATTGGTTTTGGCAAAACCACCCTTGCGGGTTTTGGTTTTGGATCTGGATTTTTTTTGGGGGGCGGAAATGCTAAAAATTGCTAAAATAACAGAATTTGGGCCTGTTTTTGCCCCTAAAGTGTTATTAAGCTCAATAACATTAGTTTCTACTCATTTCTAGTCAATTTTGATCACTTCACAGCTCACAAAATTGTTTTAATTTACTGCAGTTGGCCCAATTTCCCCTGTATGAGTTTTCTGCGCAGCCGCGGGTCTGTGCAAAGACTGACTTCTAACCTGCGGCAAGTGTTTATCTGTTCTGATCAGTTTAAAATCTAATAAGACCCCTATCTGTCGTGATCATGTTGATGAACTCTGGAAACATTACCAGTTGCCTCCTTATCCATCACCTAATGGGGGTAATTGGTGGCAGATAACCGAGTTCCTCCACCTCTCTAGGACCCCTGGTTTGGAGATCCCTATCTAGTCTACCCTTATAGACCCCTATCTAGGTTGTGAGGTCTATCAGTCTGCAACATCTGTCACCCAATTTACCGCTAAGGTTAATTTGTTTGATATGACTGGCTAGGCGTGTGTTCCCTTACCTCCCTCACCACTTCACAACTTCACGTGTGTCCCTCCCGAAGTCGCACACTCGGTCTAATTGGATGACCATCCCCAGCAGTTTGGACTTCCTCTCCCCACCATTCATCCATCATATCCCATAAAAATATTTATTGCTCCAAAGAGCCAAAAAAAAAGATGAAAAAAGAGCTGGGGGTCTCCCACCCAGCCATCCATCCGGGACATCCCATCCAAAAAAAGAAGTACGATAGGAATGGATGAGACCATGGATGTCCATGAGGACATATTTTCATCCATAATGGATGATGTGGAGAGAGAAATCACCCATCTCCCCACCATTCATCCATCAAAGAGGTAAAAAATTGGGATGCTACAAACAGCCAACAAATGACGCAGAAAGAGGTGCAAGAAAAAGATTTGCTGGGGCCCAGCCACCCACCCATCCATCCGGGACATACCATCCAAAAAAGAAGTACGATAGGAATGGATGAGACCATGGATGTCCATGAGGACATATTTTCATCCATAATGGATGATGTGGAGAGAGAAATCACCCATCTCCCCGCCATTCATCCATCAAAGATTTAAAATTTATGTTGCTACAAAGAGCCAACAAATGACGCAGAAAGAGGTGCAAGTAAAAGAATTGCTGGGGCCCTGCCACCCAGCCATCCATCTGGGACATCCAATCCAAAAAAGAAGTACGATAGGAATGGATGAGACCATGGATATCCATGAGGACATATTTTCATCCATAATAGTTGATGTGGAGAGAGAAATCACCCATCTCCCCACCATTCATCCATCAAAGATTTAAAAATTGATGACGCTACAAAGAGCCAACAAATGACGCAGAAAGAGGTGCAAGTAAAAGAATTGCTGGGGCCCTGCCACCCAGCCATCCATCCGGGACATCCCATCCAAAAAAGAAGTACGATAGGAATGGATGAGACCATGGATGTCCATAAGGACATATTTTCATCCATAATGGATGATGTGGAGAGAGAAATCACCCATCTCCCCACCATTCATCCATCAAAGATTTAAAATTTATGATGCTACAAAGAGCCAACAAATGATGCAGAAAGAGGTGCAAGTAAAAGAATTGCTGGGGCCCTGCCACCCAGCCATCCATCCGGGACATCCCATCCAAAAAAGAAGTACGATAGGAATGGATGAGACCATGGATGTCCATTAGGACATATTTTCATCCATAATGGATGATGTGGAGAGAGAAATCACCCATCTACCCACCATTCATCCATCAAAGATTTAAAATTTATGACGCTACAAAGAGCCAACAAATGACGCAGAAAGAGGTGCAAGTAAAAGAATTGCTGGGGCCCTGCCACCCAGCCATCCATCTGGGACATCCCATCCAAAAAAGAAGTACGATAGGAATGTATGAGACCATGGATGTCCATGAGGACATATTTTCATCCATAATAGATGATGTGGAGTGAGAAATCACCCATCTCCCCACCATTCATCCATCAAAGAGGTAAAAAAATTAGGACGCTACAACAGCCAACAAAACGACGCAGAAAGAGGTGCAAGATGACATTGTCCTTGGGCCCTCCCACCCTCCCTTATGTTGTATACAGGACATGCACAGTTTAACAAACCAATCATTTAAGCGACAGGGACTTCAGCGGCAGGGACTGTCAACTGTGGCTGAAATGATTGGTTTGTTTGGGCCCCCACGACAAATAAATGGCAATGGGCATTGCACAAACTGGCTTTACAAGATGTCATCCTCAGCATCAGATTCCTCAGCCTCATCCTCTTCTTCACACACAATTAATTTGTCGTCGCTGGAATCAACCAATACAGGAGGACTGTGTGTATTAGGAGGACGTAAGTGCTGGTGAAGGAGGTCCAGTTCGTGGAATTTGAAATTCATTTTTATGAACATCATCTTTTCCACGTTTTGTGGAAGTAACCTCCTACGCCGATCGCTAACAAGGTTCCCAGCTGCGCTGAAGACTCTCTCAGAATATACACTGGAGGGTGGACAACTTAAGTAAAGCAAAGCCAGTTTGTGCAAAGGACGCCACATTGCCTTTTTTTCTTGCCAATAATGGAATGGACAATCTGACATACCTATATCGATGCTATCAGCAAAGTAGTCATCCACCATTCTTTCAATTGTGATAGCATCATAGTCAGTAGCAGACGACATGTCCATTATGCTAGGAAGCTCCTTCAGTCCAGACCAAATGTCAAATATATTTCCGGACTGAATAGCAGTGGGTCTCTTAGGAAAATTTAGCTTTTTCCCCAGTGGTAGAAATTGAAGGAGAAGTTGTGTGCCTGCCACTTTCCGCTTCAGCTGACAATTTTTGGAGCAAGAGGTCTTTGCACCTCTGCAGATTTGTTCCCATTGGTAACAAAGACACAATGTAAGACTTAAACCTAGGATCCAGTATTGTCGCCAAAATATAATGATCTAATTGTAAGAGATCGACGACCCTTGGATCCTTGCTAAGTGAACTAATAGCGTGATCCACTAGTCCTACATATTTAGCAGATTCACTCTGCTTTAACTTCTTCAATTTCGCCAACTGGTTTTGCAAAAGGCCTATCAAGGGAATGACCTGGCTCAAGCTGGCAGTGTCAGAACTAACTTCGCGTGTAGCAGCCTCAAAGGGCTGCAGGATCTTGCACACCACAGAAATTATTCTCCACTGAGCTTGACTCAGGTGCATTCCCGTTCCTCTCCCTATGTCATAGGTCGAGGTGTAGGTTTGGATGGCCTTTTGCTGCTCCTCCATCCGCTGAAGCATATAGAGGGTGGAATTCCACCTCGTGACCACCTCTTGCTTCAGCTGACGGCAGGGCAAATTTAGCTTTTCTTGCAAGTCTTGCAATCTCCTGCATGCACTTGCAGAATGGCGAAAATGTCCACAAATTTTCTGAACAACTGACAACATCTCTTGAACACCCCTGTCCTTTTTCAAGAAATGGTGCACCACCAAATTTACTGTGTGAGCAAAACATGGGACATGTTGGAATTTGCACACATGTAATGCACTCACAATATTGGTGGCATTGTCGGATACCACAAATCCCGAGGAGAGTCCAAGTGGGGTAAGCCATTGCGCAATGACTTCCCGTAGTTTTTCTAGGAGGTTTTCCGCTGTGTGCCTTTTACTGAAACCGGTGATACACAGTATAGCCTGCCTCTGAATAACAATGGGAGATGATGTTGCTGTTGCCGCTGTTGGTGCTGCTGCTGAAGGCAATACATCTACCCAGTGAGCAGTCACAGACATGTAGTCTTTTGTTTGCCCTGTTCCGCTTGTCCACATATCCGTGGTTAAGTGGACAGTGGGTACAGAGGCATTTTTAAGGACAGTAACAATGCTTTTTTTAATGTCCGTGTACAGTCTGGGTATTGCCTTACTGGAAAAGTGGAACCTAGATGGAATTTGGTAATGGGGACACAGGATCTCTAGCAACTGGGTAAAACCCACAGAATTAATTGCGGATACTGGACGCACGTCTATTACCAACATAGTTGTTATGGCGTCAGTAATACGCTGTGCAACGGGGTGACTGCTGGCATACTTCATCCCCCTTGCAAAGGATTGACTTACAGTCAGTTGCTTGGCTAAGTGATCAGGACTAACATTCCTGGTCCCCTTCCTGGAAGCAGCAGCACCAGCAGCAGCAGCAGCAGCAGAAGCAACAGGTGTAGCTGTTAAGGATGCTTCTGAGGAATTCAGGATAGGAGAGGATTCATTCAGGTTAATGACATTGGGTGCAGGACTACTTCCCAATCCCATAATCTCTGAGGATGTGGATGATGCAGGTGTTTGAGGAGATTGCAGGCCCTTGGATTTAACAGAGAAAGGGGAGCAGGACGGTGACACTGGGCAGGCTGCTACATGTTAGTTCACAGTTTCTTTTGTCAAAAACTTCTGATGGATGCGCTGCAAATGACGTAACAGTGAGGAGGTCCTAAGGTGCTGCACGTCCTTACCTCTACTTACAATAGCTTTACAAACGCTACACACGGCTTGACAGTTGGGAGGAAATTTACTAAAGGAAATTTGTAAATAATAGGTGTATTTGTATCCAGAAATACACTTATTTTTGACATTTACTATCCCGAAAATACGGCAATTCGTATTCGTATTGATGTGCTATCAATACGAATACGAATTGCCATATTTTCAGGATAGTAAATGTCAAAAATAAGTGTATTTCTGGATACAAATACACCTATTTTTTACAAATTTCCTTTAGTAAATTTTCCCCTTGTTGTCCGGATTTGGGTAAAAATAATTCCATACATACGAGGTGGATTTTTTGGTCTTTTGCCCTGGCATGACAATGGGCTTTTCCATACCCCGGACAACAACTGTGTCCGACGGTGCCTTAAAACAAACAAAATCATCCTCAACATCATCATCATCCGCATCTCTCTGTGTGCCAGCTTCACCAACAGAATCCACATCCTCATCCAATTCCTCAGAAGCATCCTCAATAACCAGGTCAGCATCTTGACTGTGGATGCTCTTGCACACACTTGCAGAGGGCACGCAAATGGTGGAATGAACCTCCTCTTCATGAACAGTATTTGAAAGGTCTGGCTCACATATGGCATCCGCGGACACACTTAGACTCTCCTCTGGGATTTGTGACACTTGTGAACTCGCCTTTGTCTTAAAAACTTTCATTCTTTTTTTTGTAGTAGCAGAAGGGCTACCATCATTCTTCTGAGACGCTGTACCATCAGTCAGAAACAAAGGCCAAGGCCGTAGCCTTTCCTTCCCACTGCGTGTGGTGAACGGCATATTGCCAATTTTATTTTTCTCCGCACATGACTTAATTTTTTTTTTTTATGGACCATTGTAAAATGAGATTTCTGCTTTGCTTTTACATGGCCTCTAGGCCTTTGACCATCGGCCTTGCCATCATGAATCTGACTGGTGGTAGCAGCTTCAGTACTTCTATCAGGTTGCTGATCTCCCACTATATCCTCCTCCATCATCCTCCAAAAATTTGTTTTTATTTTAACCCCTTCCCGACATTTGACGTACATTTACGTCATGGCCGGGAGGTACTTCCCGACACATGGCATAAATGTACGTCATGACTTCTAACTGTCACTGCGTCTAGAGACGCAGTGACAGTTAGGTGATGTCTGCTGTCCCTGACAGCAGACATCCCCCCTCGCCGCCCAGGGGGGGCAGGGGTGCCCCCCCCGGTCGGCGATCGCTGTGATTGGCTGTTCAAATCTGAACAGCCATTCACAGCGTTTCCTGTGTTACCGGCGGCTAAGCCGCTCGGTAACACAGGGATCGGTGGTGATCGGTGCTGTCAGGTACAGCACCGATCACCACCGATGTGCAGCCCACCCCTCGCACCCGCCGGGCACTCACCCGGCAGCAGCAGCGGCTCCCACGGCTCCCCCGGAGCGTCTGGAGCGCACGCAGCGCTGCCCTCCTCCCCCCTCCCCCCCGCAGCAGCAGCAGCAGCATCAAGCTGCTGAAAAAGTTGTAAAATAAAATATATGCACTGAAAATATATGTATATATATATATATATATATATATATATATATATACACACACACATATATATATATATATATATATATATGTGTGTGTATATATATGTATATATATAAATATATATATATATATATATATATATATATACACATATATATATATATATATGTGTGTGTGTGTGTGTGTGTGTATATACCCCACCGATCGCCAGCCCCCCCCCCCCTCCCACCCGGCAGCCCCCCTCCCTCCCACCCACCCGGCTGCCGCAGCGCCAGCACCCCTCCCACCCCCCCGCCAGCCGCAGCGCCAGCCCCCCTCCCAAAGCTGGTGACTAAAATGGGGTCACTTGTGGGGGGGTTCCACTGTATTGGTGCTTCGGGGGTCTTGCTAATGCGACATAGCACCCACCATTCATTCCGCCACCAAAAATCACTCCTTCCCTTCTGAGTCCTGCCATGCACCCAACTGGTATTTTTTGGTCACACGTGAGGCATTGCCGTACTCGGGAGAAATTGGGGCACAGATTTTGGGGTGCTTTGTCTCCTTCATTCCTTGTGAAAATGAAAAATTTTGAGCCAGAACTGCATTTTTGTGTAAAAAATTACATTTTTTTACACAAAAATGCAGATCTGGCTCAAAATTTTTCATTTTCACAAGGAATGAAGGAGACAAAGCACCCCAAAATCTGTGCCCCAATTTCTCCCGAGTACGGCAATGCCTCACGTGTGACCAAAAAATACCAGTTGGGTGCATGGCAGGACTCAGAAGGGAAGGAGTGATTTTTGGATTTTGCAGCACAGATTCTGGTTGAATGACCCCTGAAGCACCCATACAGTGGAACCCCCCCACAAGGGACCCCATTTTGCAAACTACACCCTTCAGGGAATTCATCAGGGGGTATAGTGTACATTTCAAACCCCCAGGGGTTTCACCAACTTTGATACAACTGGGCAGTGAAAATGAAAAATTACATTTTTTTACACAAAAATGCAGTTCTGGCTCCAAATTTTTCATTTTCATAAGGTACGAAGGAGAAAAAGCACCCCAAAATCTGTACCCCAATTTCTCCCGAGTACGGCAATGCTTCATGTGTGACCAAAAAATGGCAGGACTCAGAAGGGAAGGAGTGATATTTGGATTTTGCAGCTCAGATTCTGGTGGAATTTTGGTGGGTGCTATGTCGCTTTAGCAAGACCCCCGAAGCACCAATACAGTGGAACCCCCCCACAAGTGACCCCATTTTGCAAACTACACCCCTCAGGGAATTCATCTAGGGGTATAGCGTACATTTAAAACCCCCAGGGGTTTCACCAATTGTGGTACAACTGGGCTGTGAAAATGAAAAATTACATTTTTTTACACAAAAATGCAGTTCTGGCTCAAAATTTTTCATTTTCACAAGGAATGAAGGAGACAAAGCACCCCAAAATCTGTGCCCCAATTTCTCCCGAGTACGGCAATGCCTCACATGTGACCAAAAAATATCATTTGGGTGCATGGCAGGACTCAGCAGGGAAGGAGCGATATTTGGATTTTGCAGCACAGATTCTGGTGGAATGAATGGTGGGTGCTATGTCGCATTAGCAAGACCCCCGAAGCACCAATACAGTGGAACCCCCCCACAAGTCACCCCATTTTGCAAACTACACCCCTCAGGGAATTTATCTAGGGGTATAGTGTACATTTCAAACCCCCAGGGGTTTCACCAATTTTGATACAACTGGGCTGTGCAAATGAAAAATTACATTTTTTACACAAAAATGCAGATCTGGCTCAAAATTTTTCATTTTCACAAGGAATGAAGGAGAAAAAGCACCCCAAAATCTGTGCCCCAATTTCTCCCGAGTACGGCAATGCCTCACATGTGACCAAAAAATACCAGTTGGGTGCATGGCAGGACTCAGAAGGGAAGGAGTGATTTTTGGATTTTGCAGCACAGATTCTGGTTGAATGACCCCTGAAGCACCTATACAGTGGAACCCCCCCACAAGTGACCCCATTTTGCAAACTACACCCTTCAGGGAATTCATCAGGGGGTATAGTGTACATTTCAAACCCCCAGGGGTTTAACCAATTTTGATACAACTGAGCTGTGAAAATGAAAAATTAATTTTTTTCATTTTCACAGCCCAGTTGTATCAAAATTGGTGAAACCCCTGGGGGTTTGAAATGTACACTATACCCCTAGATGAATTCCCTGAGGGGTGTAGTTTGCAAAATGGGGTCACTTGTGGGGGGGTTCCTAACTTTTAGCATCTTATGGTGCCTAGAAACCTACATGGTGCCTAAAAAATAATCTCATAAAAAGGAGGCTCCAAAATCAAGTAGGTGCTCCTTCTATTATGAAGCCTGTGGTTTGGTCACCGTGCACACTAGGGCCACATATAGGATATTTATGAAAACAAAAGAATTGGGGGAATCAATTTTTAGTCACATTTCTCTAGTAAAATCTACTGTATTCGTTAGAAAAATGTATTAAAATTGAAACTCTGCAAAAAAAAAGAAATTTTGAAATTTCACCTACACTTTGTTTTAATTCCTGTGAAACACCTAAAGGGTTAACAAACTTCCAAAATGCTGTTTTGAATACTGTGAGGGGTGCAGTTTTTGAAATGGCATCATTTATGGGGGTGTCTCACATACAAGTCCCTCAAAGTCACATCAGAACTGAACTGGTCCCTAAAAAAATCAGTGTTTGAAATTTTCTTGAAAATTTGAGAATTTGCTATTCATATTGTAAGCCTCCTAGTGTCCCAAAAAATTAAAAGGAAGTTGAAATAATGATGTCAACATAAAGTAGACATATGGTCTATGTTAGTTATTCACTATTTTGAGTGGTAAGATTATTTGTCTCACAAGCAGAAAATTTAACATTTTGCAAATCGCAAAATTTTCCATTTTTTTCCGACATTTTGGTATTTTTCACAAAAAAACACAGACTGTATCGACGAAAATTTACCACTAACTTGAAGTACAATGTGTCACGAGAAAACAATCTCAAAATCACTGGGATAAGTAAAAGCAAAAAAAAGTTATCCCCACTTAAGTGAGACATGTCAGATTTGAAAAAAATGGCTCTGTCAGGAACGCAAAAACTAGCTCTGTCAGGAAGGGGTTAATACTTTTTTTTTTTTTTTTTTTTTTTTACACTGGACACAGCCTGTGACACTGGACACTGCCCCTGGTCACTGGACACTGCCCCTGGACACAGCCCGTCACACTGGACACTGGATATATGCCGTCACACTGGACACTGGATATAGTCCGTCACACTGGACACTAGATATATATGCCGTCACACTGGACAATGGATATATGTCGTCACACTGGACACTGGATATATGTCGTCACACTGGACACAAGAAATATTTTGTCACACTGGATATAAGTCGTCACACTGGACACAGGATATATGTCGTCACACTGGACAATGGATATATGCCACGCTGGACACAGGATATATGTCGTCACACTGGACACAGGATATATGTTATCACACTGGACACTGGATATATGTAGTCACACTGGACACAGGATATATGTTGTCACACTGGACAATGGATATATGTCACACTGGACACTGGATATATGTCGTCACACTGGACAATGGATATATGTCACGATGGACACAGGATATATGTCGTTACACTGGACAATGGATATATGTCACGCTGGACACTGGATATAGGCCGTCACACAATGGTTAGATGTCACACTGGACACTGGATATATGTCGTCACACTGGACACAGGATATATGTCGTCACACTGGACAATGGATATATCTGTCACACTGGACACTTGATTTATGTCCTCACACTGGACACAGGATATATGTCGTGACTCGTGACACTGGACAATGGATATAGGCCGTCACACTGGACACAGCCCCTTGTATTACTGCAGCCCCTGTACACAATGTACTACTCAGCAGCACTGCAGCCCCTGCGTGTGAGCACTGCATCACTGAGTTAGTTAAATCACACAACACAGGGCTCAGGGCTAAATAAATCACAACACAGGGCTTAGGGCTAAATAAATACCAACAGGGCATGGGCCACAGGACAGCCCCTGGACAGTGGACACTGCAGCCCCTGTGTGTGAGCACTGCAGCACCTAGTTAGTTAAATCGTACTACAGGGCTCAGGCAGTGGCGTAACTAGCTTTTGGGCGCCCCCCCGCCGCACCAACCACCCACGAACCCCGCCGCACCAACGCCCGCCCGCCCCGCCACACCAACGCCCACCCTCCCTGCCGCACCAAAACCCGCCTCGCCGCCCATGCAATCCCCCCCAGTCTTACCTGGCTACGCTCAGTACGCGCTGGTCCCGGCTCCCTTCTTCTGCTATGAGGACCACCACAAAATGTCTGCCCCCATGCAGCAGACAGTTTCAGAGAACTATCTGCTACATGGGGGCGGACATTTTGTTGTGGTCCTCATAGCAGAAGAAGGGAGCCGGGACCAGCGCGTACTGAAGACTGACAGGTTAGACTGTGGGGGATGGCGGCGGGGCGGCGGGGTGTAACTATAGCACTGCAGCCCCCGGCACCCGCACATGCACAGCGCCCCCCCCGCGGTCGCAGGGGCTGCGGTGCTATAGTTACGCCCCTGGGCTCAGGCCTATAAACAGTCACTGACTCTCACTCAATACAAGTCTACAACACAGTGCATGGAGCACAGGGCAGTGAGGGCACAGGGCAGGTCACGGAGCACAGCACAGCACAGCATGACACGGAGCACAGCACAGGGCACACGGAGCTTCCCAACCACCCTCTTCCCTCTCCAAGATTGGAGTGAAGATGGCGGGCGCGCGTGCATCTTTTATAAGATCCCGCTCCCGCGAGAATCCAACAGCGCGATGATGACGTTTTGCCTCGTTTTCGGTCCGGAATTGGGCGGGAACTCCCGAGTCGCCTCGGATCCTGACCTGGATCCCGAGATTCGGATCTGATGGATCCGGGACCCGGACCCTCTCATCTCTAGTTCTTTCATGGGATCCGTTCAAAAGCTTCGCTTCGTTCGCGAATGACCCATCTCTACTGCCCGGCGCCCTGCTCCCGCACTGTCACCAGAACAGCTTCAAGTTCATCCTGCCCGGCTCCCTATGAAGCCTGCCCCTGCTACCCCTGCCTGGCTCTCTATTAGCTGGCATCCCCCGCCCGCTGTCGTCCCCCGCATGGCTCCCTCCTCCTGCAGCTCCCCGGGGACTGCATATGATAAATGCATGCGATTTATCATGTGCATACCTTGGCACATCAAGTGCCTAATCATGTGTCCCCCTCCCGGGCAGCTGCAAGGGAAATCAGGTCCGAATTGTCCCTTGAAAAGTCAGACTAATGTATGGGGGCCTTTACCTTTCTCCATTACGTCATTGTGATTTATGTGCTCCCTCCCTCTACCCCTGATTGTCTACCCTTATGTTTTCTTGCCCCTCTTTCATGTCGGTTTAATTTTGTCTAATGTTGTTTCCTTGATATACAGTAGTGTAATAGTACTGAAGTCATGCTGCTGTCAAGATAACTTTTCATTGTTTTTTATGTTGTGTTTGCTCTACAATATTGTTAAATACAAGGAACAACAAATTACGACACACACCTCTTCAGAAACACGGAAATATTTAACTTTTATAATGAGATACAGATGGAGCAGCTCTCGCCGGGGCCATTCGCTGCCCTGCGCCAGCTGACGGAAACGGTCGGGCGCACACAAGACGCATACGTGCCTCGGTCGGTCCCCTGCATCTTCCCACAACTCCCCTGCAGACCCCACCAGCTGCCCCCACTCCCTGCCCGTCTCTATGAAGCGGAGATTTGCAGGGAAGCTGCTCCTCACCAACCTTGCTGAGAGGGGCACGTGAGCGTGTGAGACGCTATCGCGTCCCCGCCAGATGGCACTCCTGTTCGCCAGCTATCTGAGAGGCGCTCCATCTGTATATTAGGAAAATCTGTGTTTTACATGCAAACTCCTTGTTTATTTGTGTTGTACTGTATGGCTCAGATACCATTTTTGATACTCAAAATGCTTTCCCGACTTCCTCCATTGCTGTAATTTCTGCTTTGTGTGAATTTATGTATGTGTATATATTTATATATGTGTGTGTGTGTGTGGCTGTATATATCTCTGTGCATTAATGTATGGCTATGTATGCAGGTGGATGGGAATAAATGTTTGGGTGCTGCTTGGGTGCTAGTAGTGAATGTGGGTATACGTGTGCCTGTGTGCAGTTGGGCTGTTGGTAGTGAATGTGGGTTAGGGGGAGTATATGTCTGAGTGCTGCTTGGATTTGGGTGTTGATAGTGAATATGGGGGGCACCAACAGCTATTTTACATCCGAGCACCTGGTATGAACCCCTGCTCTGCAACCAAACGTACATATAAAACTCTGCCTGGGTTATTTGAAATTGCAGTGTTTACAATCTCAATATGCATTTTCAAGACTTGTGCAATGCAGTCAATCATAATTTCTTGGTCTACCCATTCTACATAAAACTCTACCACCTAAATACTCATATTTTTAATTCTATTAACATACCTCCCAACTGTCACGATTACAGCGGGACAGTCCCGATTTTCGGGTCCTGTCCCGCTGTCCCACCCGCGGCAGGCATTGTCCCGCTGCGGGGGGTGGCAGTTGGGAGACCCCCCAATCTAATAGAATAGACGCTGTGCGCATGCGCACAGCGTCTATTCTCGTATGAAAATGAGGTCGCGGCTAATTAGCATAAGCCGCGCCCTCATTTGCATACGCCACGCCCCTATTTCTTCAACAGTGAAGTTGGGAGGTATGTATTAATTTTGAATGGGGAGTAAAACTTACACTTTTTGGAAACATTTCTCTTATACAAAATATAAAAACTTGTACAGCCCACCTTAACTCTGTGTTGTTGGTGGTGGTGCTAGTAGTATTAGTAGTAGTAGTATAGTACATAGCATGTTATTGGAGTATTCACCATACATAATAATAATAATAATAATAATAATAATAATCATTATTATTATTAACAATGATTTTGTATGTAGAGTTTATTTTTGATGATGATGATTATTATTATTATTATTGTTATTATTATTGCGCCTTGAATCCTGTTGGAGAAGCAATATATAACAAAAATAATAAAAAATAATATAATAATTATTATTATTATTACACCTTAAGTCCTTTTGGAGTGGCAATATATATATATATATATATATATATATATATATATATATATATATATTATAATAATAATTATGATTATTATTTTATTATTATAGCACATACAATCCCACTGGAGAAATCGCTATATAAATATTGTTACAAAAACACTATTCATCATTTCCCACACAATCCCACTTGCAGATACTGTATATGTAAACACCAGTGGCATAATGCCCAAATCAAATAACTTTCTTCAGCATCCAGTATGCTGTGTACCTGTCAGTTATGGTACAGTACAATAGGTAAAACGCAGCCGAAATTGTTGGCCCCCTGCCGTGTCCACTCCCTACGCAATACTTAATCTGACATGTGAAATATGTTTAAGCCCATGTATTCAGTTCCATGCAACTACTGTTGTGAAATTTTAATAAAATAACGAAAAAAAAAAAAAAAAACCTGGAGCTCTCATTCAAAAAAGAAATTAGTGGGAAAACTTTACTCGTTTCTCATCAGTGAAAACTGATTTAGTTATGCAAATTACTGCTATGAATATTAAACCACCGATGAAAGGTTTTTAATGAAGGGGTCTTTTGTTTTGGAACTGCAAGGGTATATGCTTTAATTTCTTGCTAATTTAGTGTTCTTTGATAATGTTCCGATTTTCCCCAAAGTGACTTCACTGATGATTTTTAAATGCTGTGAATAGAAATACAGGCCAACAATACTGGCTTTGACAAGCCCTCCCCAGTGTAACTATAGATCATGATTTGCAGCCCCTGATGCACAATTCTATTAGGGTGGATTCTGTCTATAGGGCTTTGCCTGAAATGAATTCTCATTTTAATGTTAGCCTCCTGCAGTTTTTAATTTTTAATCTGTAATATGAAATTGCAAATTTTACAAACATAATTTGAAAAAGCCACTAGGACAGAACCGAATGCCAAAGTTTACATATTGCCTAATTAGACTGTTATGAGAAGCAGCTTATCAAAGTCAAGCCAAAGATCATCAAAAAATCCAATTACAAATTTGAGAAAAACACATATATTTATAAGTTCATTCTCTCTCATTTGCATACCATTAGCTTAATAATTGTTTAAAAATTAAATTAGGGCTAATAATTTTATTGTTGCAATAGAACACCTGTGTGGCGTATTGCCGCTAACCCAAAGAGGGTCGGTGGAGTTATGATTTTTCTTTTGTTTTTTTTTGCAGCTGAAATAAGTGTTTTCTGTATGGTATTCAACTAGGAATGGGTGTGGTGTGATTCATAAATTTTGATATTCACCATGTTGACAGTAAACTGTGGACATGTTGACATATCATCCCTATGGGTCCAGAGGTAACTTACCTGCTCCTGGTGGCGCAGCTTTCGAGTCTTGGCTGTCATGTGACCATCAGGCTTCTGCTTCTCCAGCACATAAGTGAGTATTCCTTCCCTATCATCATCCCTCCCTCTAGTGCCTAACTCTAACCACTAGAGGGAGTTTAAAGGCTAAAACTGTAATGGCAACTATAAATAAGGGCAGAGGTTTGCCAAATGGTGCCAAAAAAGTGGAAGAGGATGGTAATTGTCACTGGGATTATCTCACCAACTGTAACGTACATTTGCTCAGTTTCTGCTTATAGGTGAAAGGATCTCATTGAGATAATACATGTAATATCCTGAATAATAACCTTTGTTTAGTATAAAATCTATAATGCAAAGTGTCATAGATTCTTCTATTAAAATAAAAGTGTATAATATATGTTTACCTTTGGTAGCAAGTAGTGGTGGCCACCAGAGGTGGAGCTGCAGCACAAATCTCAAATTTCAAATAAGGGAGCCACACCCACTTCCAGTGAGTCAGTTTGGAATGACAGTTGGTGGCAGTTGGTGTGGCTCCCCTATTTGAATTTTGAGCTGTGCTCTGGTAGCTAGTGTTACAAAAAATATGACAAACCCAATAATACTTTTACTAGTGTCCATTTCAAGGCCTACCTTATCCATTCAAAGGTGCTTGTAGATTTTAGGGCTAATATTGCATTGGATGATACAGCATCTGTGTGCAGGGCCTATGCCAGAATTGCACCAGTGACTGATACCGTAAAACCCATTCCTGGTGGCCCATACTTGCTGTTTCATTCCTCTTTTTCTCCATCGTAGTTACCTCTGCCAGATATCTTGCCGGTACTTGTTTCCTAGCACGGCCACAATCGGGAGTAATCGTGTACCTTAACTTAAGGTACACGATTAACGCGATGGACCCGATTTCCTTTGAAATCAGGTCCATTTTGCCGGCAAAGGTAAAATCGGGTCCATCGCGTCGGTCGCGTGCATTAACATGGCACCCGACGCGATGGGCCCGATTTTGCCATAGGGTTCAATGTTAAAATATTTTTATCATTGTAATCGCGTTCATCGCGTCGGTCTTGTGCCATTATAATGGCACAAGATTCGATGGACGTGATTAAGCACATTTTACATAGCTAACAATGGGAAATGGGCCAATATGGCCCATTTATCATTGTATATGCCCAGGTCATGCCGGCACCCCATGATAACGCCAACCCGAAGCGTGGCGAGCGTATACCTGTGAAGTAATGCGCGTCCCCTCGCGGGGCTCGCTGCACTCGCCACGCTTCGGGCTCGGTGGCTCGCTGCGCTCGCCACACTTTATATTCTCAACTCCACTCCGACGTGGATAGTAGGGGTATGAAAAGGTCGGAGGACGCGTACCGCCGCCCCTTGCGGGCTCGCTACGCTCACCACGCTTCGGATTGGTGTCAATCGTGGGGTGCCGTTCACAATGGGGCCATTTGGGGTCTGGGGACAATTTTACATTGAATCCAATGTAAAATAGGGTCCCTGGGACCCTATTCACATTTGATTCAATGTAAAAATCGGGTCCATCGCCTCGGTTGCATCGCATGCGATTTGGTCGCATGCAATGCGACCGACGCGATTTTTCCGTCCCGATCAAAATCGGTGTGGCCGTTCTAGGAAACAAGTACCATCTTGAGTCCTAACTGTCCGGATTACAGGACAATCCCACTATGTCAGGACACCTGCAAGCTGCAGTGTCCCGCAGACAGGGGGTGGACAGGTGGGACAGTCAGTAATCACCGCTGCTCTGCTCTACCAAGCATCTAGCTGTGCATAGAGGGGAGCCAGGGTCTGATAAGCTGCTCAGGGAGCGATCAGCACCCCTTCCCCAAAATGACAATGGTGGGGCTTTGCAGCAAGCAAATCTGTCCAATCCGCCTAAGACAGTGGAAGCCAACTCCAGTCCTCGAGAGCTACCAACAGTTAACAAACGTTTTCCAGGTCTCCTCACAGAATCACAAGTGAAGAAATGAGCTCCAGCTGTGGATCATTTATAATGTGTCAGTCAGTAATGAGTGCACCTGTGCCCAGCTAGGTGATCAAAGCGTGAACTGTTGGTAGCTCTCGAGGACTGGAGTTGGCTACCACTGGCCTAAGATATTACACTACCCAAGTAACACACTTCATCTCTCCGAATCAGTCACATTCCAGTCCATAGTCAAAGTAGCAGCAGTCTGTCAAAGAACCTTATTGAGCCATGTGGCAGCTTTTATTTCTGCAGGAAAATAAAATAATTAAAGCAGACATGACATTTGCACACTGCACATTAAACAAAAATCTGGACAGTATATACAGTTAGTGTTATTTGTCTTAGTCATATGCAAATGTATTGATTACACCAGCAGCGTCATTAGGGAGTTGCAGGGACACCAAACAGCCATAATTACACCCACACCCGCATAATTACACCAACACCCGCACATACCTGGAGCACTCATCACCCTCACCCAGCGCGAGTGTGAGCTGACTTAAAAGTCACTTAGCCACACATGTTACAGCTGGGTCCAAACACTAGGGTGCGCCTGGCTCTCATGTCTGCCACCGCTGGATGCGTTTGTGGGGTGCACACGGTTCCCATAGAAAGCTTGTGTCCCCCTATCACCCTGAGCTCTGCATCCTCTCCCACCCTGCGTTCCCCCTCTTACCCTGCCTCCCCCTGAGCCCTCACCCTACATCTTCTCCCATCCTGCGTCCCCCCTCTCACACTGCATCCTTTCCTACCCTGTGCCCCCTCTCACCCTGAACCCCACCCCCACCTGCATCCCCCCTCCAGTGCCTGTCAGAAGAGGTCCATGGGAGATTGTCTGACACCATGAGTTACTACACCGGGTGACACCAATCGTAGTGATGCATCTAGATAACCCCTTTTATCAGCATTTATGGGGTTACCGCTTCTTCTCAAGGTGTATAAAAAAGCATTCAATGGAGAAATCGGAGATTTTACTAGCAGTGCCTTTAATATGTCTAAATTAAGTTAATTGCATAAATAGGGTCTTATTCATGCTTGTAGGGAAACCAAATGAGAAAGCAACTAGCCAAAACCATGCTGCACTACAGGTGGGGCACCTGTAACATGGGAGGAGAGAGTTAGATTTGGGTGGGGGGTGTTCAAATTTAAATCTAAATTGCAGTGTAAAAATAAAGCTAATATTTGTGGACTACTTGCAAAATAAGTCAGTGTTTATCCTGCACAGATTAAATACAAATGTATTTGCTCCCCTTGCATGGCAACATATTTGGTTTTAAATACAGAGTTACTTGCTTTACTTCCAAAAATTAATCAGACCCATATCCAGCTGTGGCACCGAAAAAACAATTTTTCCAATAACTCATAATGCCATCTGCCATAATGTTGTGTTTGCTGACACAGAACCTGGCACGATAAGGAGGGCTGTTTGATGTGACTAAAGCATTGGTGTTTAAGGGCGTATCTTTACAGTCAGATAATAACCAGTGGCGGCTACAGAGGGGTGTGGTATAGGGGTCCGACAGTCAGGATCCCAACAGTCATTATCCTGATGTCGGTATCCCGACTGGCCGGACCCAGATAGCATGGTGAGCATAACTAAGCCCCTTGCGGGCTCGCTGCGCTATTCTCCCTCTATGTGGGTCGAGGGAAAATAGCGGGTGGCCGTCGGGAACCCGGCTGTCAGTGTTTTGACAGTTGGGATCCTGATGTTGGGTGAATGCCTGTCGGGATCCCGACTGTCGGGACCCCGTCCGGCACCCCTCCAGAGGAGAGGCTGCAGCACAGTTTAAACATCAAATCATGGAACAACACCAACTTCCATTCCAAACTGACTCACTAGCAGTGGGTGTGGCTCCCCTATTTGAATTATTAACTGTGATGCAGCCTCCACTGATAATATCCCTTTCAGGTGACATTACGCTTTTTTTTTTACGGTGACGTGAAATACGCGCTTGCAGTTCTGTTTTTGGTACATGAGTTACAAACCTTCAAGATCAGTACCCAGCAGCAATCACACAGGATGAATATGGTAGCAGCAAAATAGTAACACCCATGGCCAGCCATTTAGAAAAGAGGAAAACCATTATGCAGGATGCTATTGGTCAGCTAATTATGTTTAAGGTCTGAACAACTCTATATAGAAACAAACATTGCATTTGTGCTTGTGTCTTTTTTACCCAATCTATACCTTTGTTGCAAACCTCCAGATGGACTAAAGGTGATAAGTCTTCAGATCAGGCAGGTGATCTTTAATATATAAAACCGCCTCAAGAATCATCTTTCCAAAGCACAGCAAATAGCATTGATTTGATATAATTTAGTGTAAGAAAAAGATCAATAAATCCAATATTTAATCTGCTCAACATCGAATTATTCAGCAGCAAGTAGAAAATGTAGTAAAGAATAATTGTAACAGATCCAGTGTTTGTAGCTATCATACTGTATACAGCAAGGTCCAGAATATATGTATAGTATGTATAGGGCCACCAACATCGGTGGACTGCTGGCAGGGCCGTAATTACGGGTGTGCAGGTGGTGCCTCTGCACAGAGAGCAGGGCATTGTTGGCACCACTGTCACCTACCCACGGATGGGGGTGTGGCCAACTCAGATTACAGTACAGCCTTGTGACAGCACTGACTGGAGTCCTGGGCTGTACAAAGTGGCGGGCTGCCACTGGAGTAAAGGCCTATTGAGCATGCTGATTGCCATCCCTGGCAATGTGTTGTAATCACCAGGCACAATCTCCCTAAGCACAGCCTGCCCACGGCGCTGAGCATGAACCAAAGTAGATCTATTGTGGGCATTTATTGTTCTTTATCTCTATATAATGTCTAGACAAGCAAATTATATTGGATGGGGAGAAAGATCAGTCACCACACTCTGAATCTACATAATCTATCAGGTCCAGTTGCATACATATTTGTGTAGGTTATTTTAATCAGCAAAAGCTGCTTGTGCAACTGGTTAGCATCCCGATGTATGAGCTATTTTGGAAAATCAAAGTATATTTAGCATTTGCAAGGTTAAAAATTATTTTTTTTAATGTTTATTACAAAAATGCTCTAATTTTGTACTTTTAAGTTAATTGAAACATTGCTGATTATAGCTCACCCAAAGAAACCAGCTCTATTTATGTTTGACTTTATAGCGCTGTTTTATGTGAGACTTGCTAACTTGGCTCCAAATACTTCCTGACCTGCATATTTTGCATTCCAGTTGGTCCGCATAAATCAGATGCTTCCTGGTCTAAATTATGCCAGAAGTCGGATCTGACTTGCAAACCAAACAGAAAGTCGCACACCATTACATTGGCCGAGTTACGGAAATAAGTCAGATAGCGTCCGATTTGGAATGACTTTTTCGGAGCCGCTACACCCTAAATATTTTTTGAAAAAAAGTTGCCCATGTCCCTTTGCTTGGTCATACCTAGGCATACCATACCCTTCCAACCAGGACACTAATGTATTACACAGGTTCTGTGACTAATTAAAACTGGGAAAAATGCAGCCTTGAAGTCAACAAGCCACAGAACCTGAGTACTCATGAGTGTCCCGGTTTAAAGAGCTAGTATGGTAAGCCGAGTCATACCCCATGTACAGATGGAGGTTTGGCGGTTGGATCGCCAACCACCAGCCCCCGGAAAAGGAAGATGCACGAGCGTAGCCTTCCAATGAGCTCCCCGTTGTTCCCCATCGCTGTCCGCCGTCCCCGCACCCTCCCCTAACCCTGGCAGTCTCTCTGAAGCATAGACAGGCAGGGTTCCCGTCCCCCGCCACCTGAAAACTGGGACGCACATACATTCGAGACACTCAAGCTTCCCAGTCGGATGGAGCGCCTCTCCACCGGTTTTCGACTGGGCGGGGACATTCTGTCGATCCCCGGCGCTGACTGAGAGGCGCTCCATCTGTATGGTACCATTGCCTGAGAAATGCTGTCACAGCCCTGGTTACGGCTGCTGGTGTACATTAGTGCTGTTAGAACAGAGTTCTTTAAAGAACATTTAGATTCTGTTGATGCAACGCAAAGAAGAAATGGTTGTTCCCTTTTTGAATATTAAAATGCAGATATCCGGGGGGTGCACTTTGATTACATAAAAAAAGAAAACTGTGATCGGTCTTACTATGGATTTCAGGCAATATAAAGTTAGAGTAAATGCTATTTGCGAATAGAGCATATTTTGCCTTTAATTATTAGTAAAATATAGATTTCCCTTGTGATTTAGTGCTCTGAACCCGACCGCACAACAATGAGTAGTTTTGTGTTAAATCTTTTCATACAGATCTTGGTTCGGGAACCAGGTGATCTAAATTACAATCTGCTGGGGCCCAACGGAATAATTTTTATTCAGATAAATCTTAAACTGCAAATGCTAAGTTGTACAGGTCATTCCCTTATGTAAGGAAACAAACTGCATTCCTACACTGGCCGAGATTATGCATTGTAATTACACGGCATTACATCAGGTACTTAAGATGTGATGGTTTAATGTTTTTATTTAATTAGGGATGGGATTGACGGTAGCAATACAAGTTCCCCTGGGTAAAGATGCTGTACATTAGCTACTAAATAAAACCCATTCTCCCTCCCTCCTTGTTCAGGACTTGTAATGCTCCATTTGCTTGTTGAAAACACCTTAGTGTACTTCCCATCAGCACTGTAATAGCAGTACATACTGCAGCACAGCTCTTGGTCTGGTTCCTGGAGATTAGGACATAGATCACAGAATTAAATAATAACAACACTTTTTCGTACATATTAAAGTAATTTGCTTCGTGTTGAACACTGTAGCACTTTGTAGATTTTATCCATGTGGATATCATGAATGTTAATCTTCTAGCGTCGTTATTACGAAGGTTAACATTGTCCCTGTCCACTTGGCGACTGCATCTCTGTACGGCTGGGTGTACACAAGGCAATATGCCATCTGATACAGCGGTTCTGACCAACATATCGGGCACATTGTCTAATTTGTACCCAATACTGTACGCACCCATGAGTTGATTGCCATGTCAGCAGCACCCCTGATGGGACAAACTGGCAAATGTCAGCATGCAATAAAATGCAGTCATGAATGATATATATCATGGTTCTCTGAACACCACACAGATCACTTTTTCCAGATCCCCCAACAGGTTCACTGTGTATCACCAACTGCCACATTTTAAAAATTTACAGGTGACCTGGATACATGACCATGTGGGCTCCTGAGGACCAAGTTTGAGAATATGTGCAAAACTCGGAAAATGGGCAAACAGTTATTCAAACAAATTGGTTAATCATATGGATTAAATTTGCGGTACTTATGTATTATCTGGGCTCCCATGTTAAATGCACCCCATTTTTTCATACCCCTACTATCCAACTACGCAAATGTGGTGCCCCAGGACTTTACATAAAACCCGCGCTCTCAGAGTGCAGGACACGAGGGGTTAACATTTTCCCCCGGAGTTTCGCGCCCCAGGGATGAGTGGCAGCCTAAGCCAGGAGGAGATTGGCTGGGGGAGGCAAGGAACCAGGAGGAAGGGGAGGTTCAGGAGAGGAGAGAGGGTGTGATCCGGCGGGTGCGCGGAGGAGAGGAGACTCACGTGGGAGAGGAAGGGGGCCCACACCGCAGCAGGAGCAGAGGCCAGCCTGAGACGAAGAGGCAGACGCTGGGAGAAGCAGCCGGTGGTCGAGGAGACAGAACCAGCGGTGATCACAGAGCCGCCCACAGCGCCGCAGCACCGGGAGGAAGAGTGCGCCGCGTGATCATCCCTCACGCCCGGCGCCTGGAGTGACGCGACGTCAAGGACCCGGGAGAGGAGCCCAGCCAGCTGGCGCAGTCCAAGGGACCGGAGGAGACACGGAGTGCGGCAACGCCGCGTCTGCGGCGCCCCCACTGGTGTGTCCCCGGTCAGAAGAGAAGAGACAGCGGTGACCCACGCTTCAAGGGACCGGAGCCAGGAGAGCAGAGCGTGACGGGCGGGAGCCTGCACCAGTGACCAGTTGTAAGGTACTGTCTCCGCACGCCTCAGCCCCACACGCAGCCATTCCCCTGGCCACCAATGTACACCCCTTCAGTGCCGGAGCACGTCTGACGCCCTGGCCTCACCCGCAGCTACCCCCCTGGCACTTTAAATACCCGGCCTCAGGAGTGTAGTGCCACAGGCACCCTAAACCCCTATATCCCTATATCAGTTTTCCCCATATCAGTAACTGCTCCCAGCAGGTTGGGGCCCACAGTAGCCAGAGACACCGGTGGGTCACCACCAGGGACACCCTTGCTACCCGTACCCCAGTTGGAAAGGACTTCATATACTGGTCCCCATAGCCCACCTCAGTTTGGTGGGCGGACAGCACCACCTTGTGGCCAAATTCGGAGCATCTACCTTTGCCAGCAAGGAAATCCCTTGTCCAGGGCTTCATGCAGCCGACTGTTCGCTAATGTTCCCTTCTACCTAAAGGATTTCACCTCTGTTGTTATACCGACACTTGTGCGGACTTCACGCCTTCCCCTGTGCACAGGTAGATCGAGACTGGACTTCTCTAAGGGTGACGTCACCTCAATTAATTACACGGTGCACCGGTTAACCAATTCAGTATTTCAAAAGTATCGCTGTTGTGATTTGTTTATGTACGATTTGATTTGGATATATGCAAAAGGTAGCCTTCAGTGTTGACGGTACCGTGTCGACTCGCCAACCGGATAGTAGCCTTAAAGCGGGGGTGTTTTACCCCGAGCACCGCCACGGTACCAGGAGCACCTGGAGTCTGTAGGGTCCTAGTGAGTACAGGTGTACGCTGGTTAAGTTGTCTATTTTTGATACGTATTGAAACGAACCCTTCAACTGTTATTGGGACCTATTGTTCCTGTGATAGATGCTAATTGTTAGGGACAATGTCTGTCACTATTACTACTTACTTAACGTGCCTTAATCCCCAAGTACTGCTGTGCAGCAAGGGTCAGTGGGCATAAGTTGCCATTCTGTCGCAATAAATCTTGAGTTGCATCACACCCCGTTGTTCCCTTTCATTGAGGCGTCCCTTTCCCGTCCACCGGAGAACAGCAGAGCAGGCGAACCTGAGTCGTCACTGAAGCACCAAGGTAAGGGAAAGACCGTTCCCTCCGTGTACCGGCCACCACACATGGAGTTGATTTTATATAGTGTGGCGAGCGCAGCGAGCCACCGTGCCCGAAGCGTGGCGAGCGGACGCGGTCTTATAAGAAAAACGGGAGCCCAGATATTACATAAGTACCAAATTTGCTTGAAAGTTTTTGTCAGTTCTCCTGGGTCTTGGGGACAACTGGCCTATTGTCAATTGTGCTCATACATTACCAGATTTTTTGTTACAACTAGTCAAATAGTTGTACGGTTGGACAGATCATCTTAAGGTTGAATTCATATTCCCTTCATGGACAGGACCTGAATGTGATGTCATGTGAGGGCAAAAGTTGTTTAATGCCCTTACAGAGTAATTATTTTTTCTCCATTCTTGGTTTGTTGTAGGTTATTTATTGTTAATTAGGCTGCATTGTTCGCTTCCCACAATTCAGGCCAGATGTCTCGCTTGCTACAGGTTTCTACTCCCAATAGAAGATGACATTGACCAAGAGCATCATAGGAAATGACCCTTCGGCAAAGGTGAAACCGGCGCTACCGTAATATTACGTTGTATTGTCAGCAGTGGTCTATGATGAGGGAAGCTATTCTGCATAACAGGACTTTCTTATATCAGGTGGGTGGTAACTGTGTTACATGGTTGCCCGCATTCCAATTTTTAAGACCTATAGCATGAACGCGTCTATATTTAATACCTTCTGTTTTTGTCAGGAAATCTCATACTTTTGTAGCTTGCAGGGAACTCAAGCATAATTATTATAGCTGCAGTAATAAATTTGATTATGTGAGCTCATATTAAAAAGCTCATTATAGACTTGTACTCTTTGGAGACCTTGGATGGTAAATTGCTAGAGAAGGACTTTTCATTTCACAACTTCAATACTGACTGCTCCAGAGAATGACCCCTGGTAGTGCTGATTAGACTGACTAGCAATTAAGAATGCTAGGCTTGATCACAGTCATAAAGTGCACTTGGGTGGGAGCATCATTTGGGTCTAAAGCGCCAGTGTGAAATATTCTATAGTTGATGTTATATTGATTGAAACTTTGTATGCATAAGACATACAGCGTAATACAGAGTCAGACGCAAGTCCAAATGGTGGTGAGGTGGGTGCGAAGCCATTGCAACTGTAGACAAAGACACAGAGTTGTCTCCATTAAAAAAAAAAAAAAAACTTGGAAATTCAGGGTTGGCTTTCTGGGTACTCAGAAGTAATTCCTGTATGAACCACAACACCATGGCAATGAGAACTTCCACTCGCTTTCTCCATGTAGACAACTGGACACCCCCTTCTACTCTTTGAATCATAATTGTTAGGTGAACCTCTGTACCCATTTACCACCCATCTTCTAATCTTCGGTGCTCAAATGCAACGGTTCTCAAACCGTGGGTCCAGACGGCAAAGTAGGTGTTGAACACCTCTGCATGAGGTTGCAACTCCATGTTGCTGACCATCAGGCTAATAACTCCACTGATCTCTCAGTCAGGTATCCAAGGAGTCTGAAAAACCCATTTGAATTGTCTGTTACTTCAGACTCATTGGATCAATGACCCTCAGTTCTACCCCAATGGCTGAGCAATTTGATCTGAAGCCACAGCCTTACCTTTTGGACATTGGAGGTGGCTGCTTGAAATCATTTCAGCATGTGATAAAGTGACAACTCTGCACTTAAAAATCTCTGTACTCATTTGTATTGTACCAAGAGCCATTGCGAGGTGATGCTAATTTACCTTGCACAAAAATCATGTCAAAGTATATCCTTAAATAATGGTCAGGCAACATGTGTACTACTCTATTTCACTGAAGCATTTCCTGAAGAGAGACAGTTCCACTACTGTGGGTGTTCCCCATTAGCCCTCTTCTGCCAATTCATCTGCACCTGGAACTTCATCTCTTGAGAAACATAGAATGTTTGCTCCTTTATTAACCATATATTACCTCAAACCCTATTTGATCCGTATTTCTTTGTAAGGATGTCCTTATATGCATGTTACAATTGCTCTATTGTCTTAGCCTCTACCACCACTGATGGGAGGCTATTCCACTTGTCCGCTACCCATTCTGTAATCTTTACTCCGATTTCCCCTGAACCTCCCTCCCCCCATTGTCAGTACATGTCCTTGTGTTCTAATACTTCTCATTTGTAGAATGTTTCCCTCCTGGATCTTGTTAAAACCCTTCATATATTTTAAAGTTTCTATCCTTTCCCTCCGTTCCCTTCTCTGCTCCAAACTATACATCTATGGAAATTATAGGAAATGACCTGTGGTGGCGCTATGCTGCCTATGGACTTTACTAACCCCCGGTTATCACCCAATAACCAAAAATACAGAACAATATACACAAATGGGGATTTCTAACCACGGGCGCAAAGTGAATTGTAGTCTCTGAATCTTCCTATGTTCTCCTCAGAGGTTTCTCGACCATATGGGGAAAATTTAGAAGATAAGGTGGTGGTTAGATCTGACCATCCCAAGGACAAACCAAAACAAAGCGATGGATGTTTTGTGAAAGATGGATAGGCGTACCCTACTTACGGTAGGCAGGGCAGCGTAAAGACACGTAGCAGTTTCTTTTTTCTTCCAGTGACTCCCTTTCATGGTATATTCCTCAATAATCGTCGTCAAACGTGTAGAAGAAAAAAAAGGTACGATATATAGGTTTATACTTTGTTGACTGTGTATCAAAAATCAACACCCTGTGACTTGATTTATCGAATAAAGAGTGGTGCTTAGATTGTACCTTACTCAACAAACGTATAAGCACGGTACACATATAAAAGTTTTTTTTACTCAAAGAGATTATTCTTCCATATGGAGACCAATGGTATATTGGCGTACCCCAACTCACGTGGAAAGACGTGTCTTTATACACGTAGCGTGTTCTTTATTTGGTGGGGCTCAACTTCGATCAAAAGACCGTATTTCTCTCCAAATGGTACAGTGAAAATATAACAAAAAATTGTGTCAGGTAAATAGTAATATACCTCCTTGAATTAGAGGTATGAAATACTTGTAAGTGATTGGGTGTTTATATTAACGTGACCAGAAGGTACTCATATCGTACCATAACTCACACGTGATTGTGCGAAAAAAACACATGTAAAGGTTTCTTTTTGTAGAAGGGGATTCCCTCCACCGTGACTCCACTTGTGTTTTTAGAAAGATAAAGATGGGGAAATATATACCAAGAGAAATGGGGTCTCTGGAAAGAATGTGTTAGCGTACCCAACTCACAATTATGAGGGCGTTTCAACACATATAATGGTATCTTTTCTCCTTAAAAATGGGGATCTCTGTTGCCAATATAGGACTCCAAAATATTCCAGCAAAAAGTCTCTTCAAAATTATTTATTGTACAGTAGCAAAACAGTAAAAATCCTTCATCCCAACAATGCAAGGATCCCAATACAACATCTCCACAATAAGTCCCAAGATAGCCCCCAAAAAATTAAATAATAAAAAAATACAAAAACAGAATAAAAAAATTCTTAAAAATTTTCTAAAATACATACAAAAGTCCAGAGAAGCGTCCAGAGGAAAGAATGATGGCTGCTCACTCTCCACAGAAATCAGTCAACGCGTTTCGGTGTCTACAACACCTTTTTCAAGACGTTGTCTTGAAAAAGGTGTTGTAGATACCGAAACGCGTTGACTGATTTGAGATTTTTGAATCAGGTAAGTTTTGTGATGTAGGCCATGTACCATTTTAGTTGCCCTTCTTTGTACCATTACTAATGTATTTAAATCCTTCTGGAGATACAGCTTCCAGAGCTGGACACAGTATTCTAGATGAGGTTGTACTAATGCACTTATACATTAGCATTATTACTTTTCTTTGCTGCTGATTCCTCTCCTTATACTACCAAAAATGTTGCCTTCCTCATTGCTTGTTGCAATGCTTACCTGCCTTTAAGCCACCTGAAATAATGACTCCTCAATCAGTTTCCAATAGAATGCCATTAATACTATATTTAGCCTTTGGATTTTTGAGATTCCAAGTGCATGATTTAGCATTTTTTGTAATTAAACTGTATTTGCCATGCTCTTGACCATTCCTCTCCTAAGAACAACCATGGTGTGTCTTCCCTGTTGCTTACCTTTGTGTAACCTACAAAAAAAGGCATACATTTCCAAAAATACCATTTACAAAGTCACCAATAAAAATATTAAACACCACTTGTCCAAGCACAGACCCCTTGTTCAAGTACAGATTCTTCCTGTCCTGCAATCTTATCCATACAGCCATCTTAGGGGCCAATTTACTAAGATAGGAATTCTATTTCAGATGGGATGTTGCCATCAGAATATATCTATTAAATTAATAAGAAGTAGATTTTGATCGGTTGCCCGTAGCAACATTCCATCTGAAACAGAACTCCTGTCTTTTTTATCAGTCTGTCATGTGGGACAGTGTCAAAAGCCATACTAAAGTCTCGATAAGCTATATCTATTGCCCCCTTTGTATCTATTTCTTTAGTGATCCAGTCAAAAAAATTAATAAGATTTGTTTAACATGATCTCCCCAGAGAAAATCCATGCTGTTTGGGATCTTGTAAATTGTTGGATTTGAGATAATCTACAACTTTCTTTTAAGAGTTTCCAACAATTTCCCAACCACTGATGTGGGGCTCACTGGTCAGTAGTTGGCTACATCTTCCTTGCTTCCACTTTTGTGCAATGATACAAATGTCGCTCTTTTACAGTCCTCTGGAATTACTTCTATAGCTAGTGACCCGTTGAATAATTCTGTTAATGGGGCTACCGACACCCCTTTAAGCTTTTAGAATTGTTGGATATATGCCATCTGGTCCTGTTGATTTCTCCACTTTAATATTGGGAGTGGGAGTTCTGTAAATATACTTATTTAATGTTTCTGAATATCCTACAACATAACTATGGCCCCTTCGCCTCTCTTTCACCAGTGAATACTGAGCAAAATAATTATTAATGTCTTTAACCTTCTTATTCCACCTTTTAGTATACTCCTTTCACTTATATACGTAAAAAAAAAAAGTTCTGCCTCCTTTTTCCACTGACTGGGTAATTTTCTCCTCAGCCAGTGCACATATGGGGCCTTATTCTAGTTCACTCTTTCTGACACAATCCTTCTTAGATGGACAAAATCATGTGCACTGCAGGTGGAGCAGATGTTACTTGTGCAGAGAGAATTAGATTTGGGTGGGGTTTAACTTCAAAGTGAGATCTATATTGCAGTGTAAAAATAAATCAGCCAGTATTTACCCTGCACAGAAACTAAATAACTCACCCAAATCAAATTCTCTCTGCACATTTTACATCTGCCCCCCCCCCCCTGCAGTGCACATGGTTTTGTCCATCTAAGAAGGATTTTGTCATAAAGAGTGAACTAGAATAAGGCCCATGATTACATTCTTAAACTCCTTCTATCTAAGAAGATAAATATCTTTTGTCCTAATTTTTTTGCATCTGCTTATTTGGCTAAAAGCCATCATTTTGGCTTAAACAATACTTGCTACTTCTTTCATGTACCACACTAGCATCTTTTTCTTTGTGCTAACCCTTTTAATAAAGTGTTCTGTTGCCTTTAGAATTGCACTTTTTAATTGTTCCCACCTCACCTGCACTCCTTTTGAGTTTCTCCACTCTGCCAATGAATCGCTTATAGATTTTACCCTCCCTCTTTCTGCAGAGTTGGTCGGTCTTTATTTTGAACCATACTGCTTGATGATGTGGATTTTGATGGCCATGGAAACTGCATTTTCCAATACATCTTGTAGAACACAGTACAATGCCACATAATGTTGCAGTCTTAAACCAATGCCCTACATGATAGTAACATCAAGAACAGTATAGGGCAGTGAAGGCTAAACTTGACACTCCAGCTGTTGTTGAACTACACATCTCAGCATGCCCTGCATCAATTTTAGCATGGCCAAATAGTAAAACTGTAGCAGGGCATGCTGGGATGTGTAGTGCAACAACAGCTGGAGTGCCAAGGTTAGCCATCACTGGTGTAGGGTGATCTTTCCTTTTCATCTCCAGGTGCTCAACAACAAAAAAATGTACATCATTCCAGTTATGGACTGATATTGACTTCTTGTGAGAGACATTTCACTTTCCCTAAAGGTCCATACACACTGGGCGACTATGCCTAGCGTGTATTGACAGCGATGACCGCTGTCATCGCTGCAGGGAAAGCTGCTCAGTGCATACTCACTGAGCGGCTTTCCCCCTGCTGGCGCGGACGGAGGGGGGAGGACGGTGTTGCATAGCGGAGCACTATGCAAAGCCGTCCTGAAAGCCGCTCATCTGCTGGTATAACCAGCAGATGTGTGGCTTTCCCAGCGATGATGCAGGAGCGTGCAGCAGCGCTCACCGCTCATCTCCCCTTTGCATACATTCACGTATTTTTGTAACCTGCACAGTTGGTTGTTTCTGTCTGTTTATATCCCTCGTTTTGTATCTCTCATAGCCGTGATCCCCCGTGGGTTGCTAGGCAACCGCGACGCCTACCTCTGACACCAGAACACTGTGGGCGGTGACGTCATGAGTGAGGGCTGGATCAGCAGGGAAGCATGGAACAGACGCCAGCACCCAGGAGGAGGCGTGAGAAGCAGAACGGAGGTGATATAGGTGAGTGCTTCTGTTTGTATCATTTGTTCTAAGCCTTGAAGACAGAATTAAACCCGAAACGTTGGCATCGTACCTTGTGTACCCAGCTTTCCTTAACATAGATTTATACCAAGAAAGTTGGCCCTTTCCAACCCTACATTGACGGATCAAAAGTGAATCCACCTTAAATTTGAGTATTAGCAAGAAAGGATCAAGGATTAAGCTTGAATAAAACCCTAGTTGATGTTGATGCAAGGCAACTGGAGTTATTAACTCCTGCTAGCAGTCTGGAAATCGCACCTGTTTAGAGCAATTCTTTTTCTTGGTGGGCAAACATTGCAGCGGCTCTGCCACAGCCTCTGAATTTTTGGAAGTAGTTACTACCCCCAGGAATGGCCCTGGAATCAGGCCGCCGGGCCGAAAGGACCAAGAGGAAGGGCCATAAAAACATCTAGGGCAGGGGTCACACATGACAAAAAAAAGGTAGAGACTTGCCTCCATAGCTTGGGAGAGCCATATAACCAACTTCTCTCAAAATATGACCTTTCCTGAAAACAGCAGTCTTTCTTACTGCCTTTTTGGAATCAGAATTCGCGTGCCACTGTTGTAGCTAAAGATGCCTGCAAGCAGAAATCGCTAACCCCGACAACCTGGAAGTCAGAGAAACTTTCAACTTCTGCATGTACTCTGCAAAAGAGATAAGATCTTCTATTGGCCTCTTCACTTGCGGGCCTTCAGCAAGCTGGGATAACCGCATTTCAACAGTTTTGTTGACCCAACAAATGACCATAGCCAAGCACAACAGTACACTTGCTCCGTGTAAATAAATATCAGGGAGCTGTCAAGTTTCTAACATCTTAACAGAACTAACATCTTTTCAGAAAAACGTGACACTGAAGGGGGGAACGTGACACCTGGAATCTCTTATCAGGATGATAAGTCAATGTTATCTAATTCATGCGAGTCAGGAAACTACAGAAGATTTCTGCATTTTTACCAAACATCTGACTCCAATATGCCAGATCTGGCAAACAACATAAATGAATACATCAATCCCCTATGGGCCAGTCTATCCTACAAAAACTCACCCACCTCCAGTAGGAGGGTAGGGGATCATCCTCTGTGAAGCAACAGACTGCAGAACAGAAAGTAATCATTTCTCAGAAAGCTGAGATGTTGTTAGGGAAGACTGTTCAGGGACCAAAACCTTTAGATAAACCAGCTACTGACCTAACCAATGCCTGGGACCAGGTTGGTTTAGAATCAGAGGAAGTAGACTGCCTAGCAGATTCTGTTCTTTCTAGAAGGTACCCAGTGGCGTAACTACTAAATTTGCGCCCCCCTGCCGAAAATTTCGGCAGCACCACCACCCAAGTAGAGTTAACCATGTCCCCAACCCTGCCTTACCCCTCTGCATGCCGCTGGTCTTGTCTGCAGTCCCGCGCTCCTCGAACTCCTGCTAATGAAAACTGACCCTGACAAAATGGCTGCTCCAATAGCTGACCATTTTAAAACGGTGTGCTGCATGAGGGGCAGCCATCTTGTGAGTGTCAGTTTTCATTAGCAGCAGGAACCACAATGAGAGCCGGGACTGCAGACAAGTAAATCGGCGGGTCCCGACCACAGATGCAGCAGGGGCGTAACAATAGCTCCACAGGTCCCCAGCGCCCACACTTTCTCAGCGCCTCACCACATGGGGCTATTTTTGCACCACTGAAGGTAGCTATGCTGAGAGACTGCACATAACCTTAGTGAGTTAAGATCACTTGCAGAGGAGTCTTGGCTCCAATTATGAGGAAAACATGTCTCACAGAACAGAGTTATTACATTGTCCCCGAGTAATCTTTGCAGCACACTTTGAACAATTGAGTGCCTTTGCCCTTGAAACATTTCCAGCCATGGTGGAAAAACAATGAATAATACAATGTAAGACAGTGAGCAAAATGAGGCTATAAACCAGAAATGGGACAGAAAGGAAGGAACAAACTTTTTGCCTTAGCAAAGTTATATAACTGTGCTAAGAACTCTAGGTACAATATACAGTAACTCAAAGTAACATGTGCTCCAAACTCTCTTGGCAACCTCTGTATTTACAGCTTGCAGCCTCAACACTGAAGCACTAAAACAGTGTCATCCCCAGCTGCAGTATCTGTCTACTACACCACCAGCCTTTAACATGTGCTAGTGAAGAAAATAGCCATCTTGTCTCTGCGGCCTCTCCTGTGCTTTGTTCCTCCTCATCATGCCTTCGCAAAGGAATAAGGTATCCAAATCAGTTTCACAAGTGGCCTTTTTTAAACTGTGACCATGCCGGACCAACACTCAGGGACCCCCCTCCTCCCTCAAGTTCCCCTCTTCCAGCACAGCCTTCCAGGCATGGATCTCATAACACAAAGGATGTAGATGATAATGCGGCCTTAACGGTCAGCACCTTAAAACAACTGTTTACCCAAATTAAAGAGGATGTGGCAGTGGAATTCAGCACCTCATTCCAAGCATGCCAGCGCTCTATAGATGATCTGGGAGATCGTACAAATGCCCTGGATGCCAAAATAGAAGAGGTGGTTGGCTCCCACAATGACCTGGTTGACTCGCATGCTGCTCTGGAGGAGGAGGTGGCTGCACTGTGGGATAAGGTAGCAGATCTGGAGGACAGATCACACAAACAACCTCAAACTAATAGGTATTCCTGGGAGTGTTTCCAACAGCAGTCTCCATGACTGTGCACTGGATTCAACTGATCTTTTGCTAGACCGGATACATAGCCTACCCAAACCCAGAGGAGTCCCAAGAGATGTCCTAGTGTGGGTCCACTTCTTTCACATAGAAGAAGCTTACTGAAAGCTGCCAAACCTGCTTCTGAGAAGGCTGTGGCCTTGGGCTCCATCCAGCTCTTTGGGGACTTGTCTCGGTCAACTTTATCCAAACTGCGCCCTTTCAGCCCATTATGGCCACACTCCGGAAAGATAACATACTGGATAGATGGGGGTTTCCTACCAGGTTACTTATATCCCATTAGGGTTGTACTATTTCAGTTTCCACTGTGGAAGAGGGCATGAAGCTTCTGAACACATGGAACTTATCCGACACTCCCTCATCTTCTCCGGACCATCGACTTCAGCAGGACTGGTCGACGGTGGAGAAGTAACTCAGGCCTTGGATTTCACCTGTATGCTATATTGCTGTTGGGGCTTCATAGCTCATTGTTTCCACCATTTTTGTTTCTAGTTGGGAAATATCTCCTTTCTGATTACGTATACAACACTATATACTTTGTTTACACAATGTAATATCTGCTTTCCAGAGTCTATAGACCATCTAACCTATACTTTAAACGTTAATTTTTTTTTCTGTCTTCCTAGCATTTATTTTGTCTATCTGATGTGTTATTTATATTGCACTGTGTTTTATGCTTAGTTGTGGGGTGGGTAGCCACCAACCCCCCTTAGAATTTTGGGTGAGCAGCTTTTCTTCCGGCGCCTCAGTTTGGCTCTGGCTAGACTCGCTGTTTCTGTGTCTTATCGTTGTAACCCCTTCTGTTTCTTGTCTCCCCCCCCCCCCCCCCCTCATGCCTCGGCTTTGAACCTCCTTAGTTTAAAGTTATGCTGTTTCATTGTATTGTATTGCTTCCTGGTTTGAGTAATGGTGAACATTGTATCCCTGAATGTTAAAGGATTAAATTCCCCACAGAAGTGTAAATTTGCTCTCTACTCATACCACAAGTTGAAAGATGATATAATCATCGTTTAAGAAACTCATTTTATGAAGTCTGCACCTCCTAAGTTTTTTTTATAATAGATTTCCCCATTGCTATAATATATATATATATATATATATATATATATATATATATATATATATATATTCGCCCTTAAAAAAAAAACGGGGGTTCCTATATTGGTCTCCCCCCATTGCGCTCGTTCTGTAGATTCCCAACATGTAGACCCAGATGGTAGATATTGAATATTATTTGGTAAAATGGAGGGAGGTAACGCTTATTTCATGCTATGCCTCTAATTCTAAACAGATGCCATTTTGAATTGATTAGGAGACAGGCCAAAGGTGCTATTATGATTCTGGGGGATTTTAATATGGTCCTTGACCCTTTGGTAGATAAAGCTGGGGCCGCTGGGAGGGGTCATACCCGCCACCCGCACCAGTCCCCTAGTTTATATCACCTACTTGGTGAATATGACCTATATGACGCCAGGCGGGCTAAAAACCCAACCCTTCAGGGTTACTCCTTTTCCCATGAACAGTCATACTCCAGGATAGTGCCGACTGACAAATGGACTCTAGCTTCCATTCTTTAGCTGATAGGGGCTGAAATCGCTGGAAATATGGTCACTCGCAACCATCTTGCCAGTGATGGGAGTGTGCCATTTTTTTGAGCAGCATCTCTCTCCCACAGTTGGACTCAGGGACCAGCCTGTCCTTGTGCTCTCCCTGGACTATTACTGAAGTGGAGGTAGCTATTGATTCTATGCGAAGAGACAAAGCTCCTAGCCCGGACAAGTATCCGTCTAACTTCTAAGCTTCCGATACCGGAGGTTTTCCAAAGGAGATGCTTAAGGCACGTATAGTTGCGATCCCTAAACCCGGTAAACCGCCTACAGCTGTACAGAACTTCCGCCCCATAGCTCAAATACAGACCTCAAATGATATGCTAAGCTGATCGCAAATTGTTTATTTCCCCTTCTACTTTCACTTATTGTTGCCAACCAGATCGGGTTTGTCCCGGGCGGGCGAGCAGACAGGCAGGCCCCGGGGATAACACCCACAGAGTTTTTAATACAATAGAGTTGTGAGTCTAAGAAGGTGCCCGTTAATTTTGTCGCTCAATGCCAAAAAGGCATTTGATAGACTCCACTGGGGTTACCTTAGATCTGTACTGCTCCAATTCAGTTTCGGTGGCAGATTTTTGGACTATTTTTGCTCTGCACTCTGCGAAAGTGTTTGTCCTCAGGGTTCAGCATAACAAATGGTACTAGACAGGGCTTCCCAATCCCTGCTTATTTCACACTGGCCAGAGAACCCCTAGCTGAAAAAAAAAAAATCTGATCCACTGTGAATATACGTGGGATACCTCATAAAATTTGCCTTTTTGCAGACTATATCCTTTTATGTCTTTTGCAACCCAAAGTGTTTGATACATAGAATTTGACGGCAGATAAGAACCACTTGGCCCATCTAGTCAGCTCTTTTTTTTAAACCCGTTACCTCAAACCATATTTGATCCTTATTTTTTTGTAAGGATATCAATATTCCTATCCCAAGCATGTTTAAATTGTTCTACTGTATTGCCTCTACCACCTCTGATGAGAGGCTATTCCGCTTATCTACTACGCTTTCTGTGAAGTAATTCTTCCTCAAATTTCCTCTGAATCTTCCTCCCTCTAGTTTCAGTGCATGTCCTGTTGCTCCAATTCCTGTGAAGAATATCTCCCACCTGTACCTGTTAAAACCCTGGATATTTGAAAGTTTCTATCATGTCCCCACTTTCCCGTCTCTGCTGTAAACTATACATATTAAGGTCTTTTAGTCTTTCCTGGTAGGTTTTGAGATGAAGGCCATGCACCATTTTAGTTGCCCTTCTTTGTACAGTCTCTTATGTATTATATCCTTCTGGAATGGTCATGGCTTGTCGAATTCACGTCCATATTTGCCAACTTTCTGACACTCGGTACATTGAATACCAACGGTCAAGTAGCAATAAACGACCCAGATTCCGACTGTCTGGATGTTGCCCCCATTGACTGGTTTCCAGATGAGTGAAGAAAATGCTATAAAATGCTTTTGTTTTTACAAATAGCTAAGGGAAGTCTACAATTATTTTCTGCATAACTCCTCCCACACACTAATCACTTCTGCCTGCAAATACCACCTCCCAATGCAACCCAAACATCCTTAAAAACAGTTAAAACATGTCTAAAGGTAAAAGGAAATCAAACTGCTAACCATCCAGAAAATAGAAGTTTAAGTTTATTGATGTTTACAAGGCAATTATGTTTCATATAATCCAATTTACACAATGTAATCTGTTAAATTAAAATGCTATACTTAAAAAGACTGCACATTCTTTAAACATTTCCAAGTTTATTTTAAAATATGGCCATAGATTGCAGTCTTACAGTGTCAGAAATTCAACCAAGGCTTCACAGCAGTTCTAAAAAAGACACTTCTTGCAGACTACAACCTATGAGCGTGTGGAAACAGCCAAGGTGGGTTCTTGTAAAGGTTCACAATATTAAGGTTTCACTGATGACTAGATTGTGCCCGAAAGAGCGATTCAAGTGTTGCTCCCTTTCACGCACAGCTGTCTGCTACTGTTATGCTGTAGCATCATTTTGACGGGCTAGGTTATTTAACTATAAAACAGCAAAAAAGTTACATTATCTGCCAGTGCAATTACAAATGGGTGGTATAAATGATAAAGGTCAAATATGCCTGAAGGTCCCTTTAAATATAGCATTTAATGTTTTTTTTATTTTATTTTAATACACTACTCCAACGTAGAGCAGTCCTAAATATACCAAATGTTTGATAAGCAGCGGTCTCCTGGACACAGAAGGCAGAGGTATCCCCATAATTTTTAGGAGACTGTACAATATAAACCCAACAGGAACTAATTATAGGCCTGAAACAACTGATTTAACAATTAATTTGGGGTACTGGCACAAAAATGGATTCCGCTTACAACAGGGCTGTCTGTTCTTTAATCCTGTCTTTCAAAATGTTTTGTGTACTGTAACAATATAAAATGACAATTCAAAATAAAAAAGGACAAAATCAGACTATATTCACACAAGCCACAAAACATTAATATAAAAAGGTTAATTAATCTTTATGCCTTGTAAAAATATTTTTTAACTTCTCCTAACTGCCAATGTTTAAATAGAAACAGCAGTGACCACACATCTCAGCTACCAATACTTACAGGGTATATTAAATAGCCAAAAACAGACAACAAAAAAAAGAGAACACCTTTAAATAGTTGGGTATGAGGTCTAAAATGAGATTAAGACATCATGGTGATTTGGGCTTCATGTAATTACAGACTTAGCCAGAGTGGAATGATTTCAATTACAATGAGTTTTGATTACTGAGCAAGGCAAATTACAAAATGTTACAATCATTCCAATACTTTATAAAAAAAAACAAAGCAAACCTCAATATATATATATATTTAAAAAATTGAAGACTGGCAGTTTTGTTTATTAAACATATAAGCCACTCTGAAATTAAAGCACAAGAATAACCAAGTTTAAAAAAAAATTCAGAAAAGGCAAAGTATTCCCAATCAAAGTTCTCTGCACAAGACTTCAAACAAGCTTTTTCATGACAAAGATAAAAAAATTAGAATAAAATATATTTTTTTTTTTACAATAGCCTTGAATTAAGAAGCAGTGCTAACAATTTAAAACATCTAGTACTTAAGTTACATTTAAAATGTAATCTGATGTTTGACATTATTTACAAATGGTGATAAATGGACGTGTTCCGCTATTTCCTGCTACGTGTGCTTGTCCTGGTTTTAAGTACTGAGGCTTTTTTTTCAGCAGCAGTCAGTGTGGTCTCTGAAGAAAAATACAAGAAAAAAATATATATATTTAAGAGAATTTATAAAACTTTAAAATTACTTCAGTTATAAAGGTCTTACAAAAATAAAAGTCAAGTTATTGCTTTCTACAAAATGTTAAAGGAGTCTTCAAGCAATACCGAAAGCAATTAATGAGGGTAATTATTAGTACCCACCAACTGCATTTTAAAAGGGGTAAATCCATACTTGCCTACCTCCATGAGGGAGAAAATGCTCTGTTCCTGGACTTCCCTGGTAATGCATGATTGCAATCACCTGTGGGGAGCTAGGTAATTGATAACAAAGGTGTTTCACCACAGATGATGGCAATCATACATTACCAGGGAAGTCCAGGAACAGAGCATTTTCTCCCTCATGGAGAGGGTTGGATAGGCAAGCATGGGTAAATCATGTGGAATGCAGTCACTGGATAGACAATGGGCGGTATTCAGTGCCGCCAGCGAATGTGTTTGTGCGGTCGAGGATGGCTTGTTTTCGTTGAGGCTCGCCAAAAACAAGCCACCCTTGCTCTAACCCCCTTGTTGTATTCAATTTTCCCAGGAAATCGTCGCCATCAGAGGAACAGCCACACTCGCAGTTTCCATCTCGCTGAAAAGAACCAGCAAGGTGGAAACAACAAGTGAAGGGAACGGCGAGCTATCTGTACTGCTCACCGTATAGCTATAATGGTCGACAGTGACTAGGTCACCAATCTTATGGTTGACATAAAAATGAATAGGGTATACAAGAGTTTTTCACTTTTTTTTTAAGTGGTTTTTCATACTTCACTAAGTGGGCATAGATTGGAAATATAAGTGTGCAGACCACAGCGATGCACCGTGCTCAAAGCATTGCAAGCACAGCGGACCACCAGGGGGGACATGCCACACTTATACGGTGTCCAGGATGACAAATAAAAGTGAAAAACTTGTGTCGGACATAAGCTTGTGTCAACCTTGGGCATGCAGACCTTTCCAAGGTGTTGGCCATTAGCAGTTGACCTAGACATGTCTACCATTACCAAATCCTATTGACCTGCCTGTAATGCATTAATAAAAAAACTACCAGCACCAAAAATACATCTTTTAAGCATCCTCAACATAGTAGATTCCAAATAAATGTTTTTAGAGAACAGTTTGCTAACCTGCCTAAGGTGTAAAGGGGAAATTTGTCAATCATATGTAATTTATACTACAAAATAAAAGCAAACTTTAATTTACCTTTTTTACTTTTTGCTGGTGAACTAGATATTGCTACCTGCTTTTCTGCCTTTTCACCCTTCTGTGTTCTGGTATTCCTTGCATTTCTCTTACCACGACCTATAGGGCTATTTACAGTGTCTGGCAGCTCAGTCAGACTGGGTTGGGAATTAGATCCCTCAAGAATGTCGCTTGTTGCTGCAGAATTAGCAAGCTTTCTTTTTACTGCTCTGATGGGTTTTCCTGAGGTAGCCACAGCTTCTTCAGTCTTTTCTTCAACTGGAGCACCCCTCTTTCTACCTTTAGCTTTAATTGGAGACTGGCTGCTTTCATTCTCATTAGGAGTCACTTTAGCAGCAGCCACTGCCCTTCTTCCTCTAGAAGGTAAAAGTTCAGAGACGGTCTCGACTTCTTTATTGTCACTAGCCGATACCTTAGATGCTGCTCTTCGTCCACGTGCAGGTTTTGAAGTGTTCTGATTCACAAGTTCTGAAGATTCAACAATAGATGCAACAGATGATTGAACATCTAGCTTTTTAATAATTTTTCTGCCTGTGCTTTTTTTAGCTCCCAATTCAATTGTTTGCGACTCGGCTGAAATATTTACATCCAAGCTGGATTTCTTTGGTCCATCCGTTTTGGACAGATCCAAACTGCTTATTTTTGATGTGCTCTTCTTTGAATTAGCTGCTCCTTTTTTACGTTTATCAGGAACTTCTTTAGCAGGACTGGTTATGGATAGAGAATCTGCAGAAGGTTCCATTTTCTCCTCTGTGTTTGCTTGGCTATTATCCCTTCGAGACCTTTTAGCTGGGATAACCAAATCTGGTACGTCAAGTCTGAGTTTTGCCTTCAACCGACCACCACGGGTAGATACTGCAGCATCCTGTGAAGTCACTTCATCTCCTGCATTTTCACCAGTGACAACTAGAGGGTGCCATTGTACAGATTTTGTCCTAGATGAACTCTCAATAGAAACATGCTGCTCATCTGAAGATTGTACTGTTTTGCTTCTTCCAGACCTCTTTTCTTTTACTTCAGCTGACTGGGGTTTGTCAGTTTTAGATACATTTTTCTTACCCCGTGTTGCTCTTGTAGAGGTTTCAGATTCTACTCCAGTATCATGGGGCTGCTCAGGACTCAGGTTGGAGCTTTCTTGCAAGACTTTATTTCTTCTTGTGGCTTTTGGTTTGGCAGCTTGAGCAATAGGAGCCTGTTTAGGTTCATCTGCATCTGAAATAGACACGTCACCGTTTTCTCTATGAGCACTAGACTTCCCCTTTCTTGGTGTAACTTTTTGGGACGTCTTAACAGTTTCAGGTAACACGGTTGGAACTGGTACTTCGGCCAATTCTGGAACAGACTTATCTGTAAAAGCCTTTCTACTCGGCCTTCCACGCAAAGGTTTAGTCTGCACCTCAGCAGACTCTTCAGTTAGTAAAACCTTTTCCCGTCTGGTTGATCTTTTGAAATGCTTAGTTTCTGGACTCTTAACTGCTGCAGGAGCATCAACAATTTTGTTTGAAGTTTCTTCTGGTTTAGAAACATTAGAATCTGCATCTAAAAAAGGAGAAAAGGGAGATTAATGCTGGCTTAACACAATTTGCAGACAAAGTCTACTTCTATTTAACAGTATTCTATTTATTTACCTGGTTCCACATTCTTGTGTCTTCCAGTTCTTCTGGCAACAGGTGAAGTTTGAACATCTCCCAAAGTGGATTTAAGATTACCTAATGCAAGAAATAAACATTCAATGAAAGTCAAGTGTTAAAATACCGACTCACCTTACATAACTAAGCATTACTTCTAACAGCAAAAAAATAAAATAATCTACAGTACAAAAAAAAAAAAACTTATAAGAGGAGGCCAGATTGCTAGCCTACTCCAGTAAGACAACTGTACTTTATACATTATAAACTTTGTCCTACTAGGGTAATGTACTATAACTCTCCCCCCCTCCGATTAACCTTTTCAACAGAATGCGCAGAAACCATGCAACATAAAGGGACAAAACAGGTCAGAGATGAAACTAGCAACCAAAATCTGTGGGTCCTTAATGAGCAAAATCACTTAACTGTGGTTTAGCCAAGGAAACGTAGTATAGAACACATGGTTACATTAAGAACTGTACTTTATTCCAGCACAAAAAGTATGGCATACAGGGGTCCGAGAATCTGGAATCCCATCATCACTGGAGCTGTTTCTGGATCTTGAATAGCATTAGACATGCAAAATGATGGGGTCTCCGAAGTCACAGCATACCCTTAAGGGCATCTTACATGCTGCATTGATCCACTCCCATCCTAGAGTTACTGTTAACACTTGTTCTATAATTAGTGCAGTAAAATTTAGTGTATAATACACTGTTGGGATATTTTTGTCACTTCCATACGACGGAGGATTTCCCTTAAAGAAAACATCAGGAATTACACATACAAAAGATCCTTAAATGATGTTTCAATAAATTCCTTTGTTGTAAGCATATAGCCATTTGGGGCATGAACAACCTAACTGACCTTTACCTATTTTACACTTATTCTTTGCACTGAATTTTAACATATTGAGCGTGATCATGTTTAGGTAATCGTTGCTTTAATTCGCATACCACACAGACAAAGCCACACTACCAAATTAGTACTCAAGATCTACCAAAAATGTTTCAAGCTACCTGTGTATCTATAGTGGGAATTTATGCAGCAGGCTTGTAAATGTAACCATAAGGACTACATCTATGCATCAGCTAGGGCCGGCGAATTGGAAACCGTGGACAGTTGGGTAGATCGAGGAATGACCACTCCTGCACTAGAGGATATTTTAAGATATCGCTCAAAAAGGGCTTTCTAAAGATCATATTTTAACAGTCTAGTGTACATAATATCGTAAACGATGCGGAGCCGTGCATCATTAACAAACCAGTCTGTCTACTGAACTTGTTAGTTCATTTTGGCTATTTAGACAATGACCCGCAAATGTTCAACAGATCCCGGTAAAGTCACTAAGTGGCATTGTTCACTGAGAACGATCAGTGTGTGCACTCAATTTGACCACCCACGTACGAGTAGTTAACTATATCTGCAACGGCCAGGACCATCTAGGGTGTATGGGGCTTTAACTTTTTATTATATTGTAGCCAGCAGCAACTTCTGAGGATCCTCATTGCCTGGTTTCTTACCTTTCACAGTTACATTTCTCTTAGATCGGCCTCGCCCCACAGGTCTATCAGTCACAATTATGACAGAATCATTCAGTGCTTCTTGGTTTGAGTCTTCCACATTCTTGCTTAAGTTTAGTGTCTGGGACGGAGACTTCGTTATTGACAAATCAATGTGTTTGCCTAGGATGTTAGAAAGAAGGACCATTATTTTCAGTGTTCAGCATTCATTGCAAGGCAGTATGTGCCCTAAAGTACAGTAAAGTAACAGCAGTGGGTTTAATATATTAACATGTACACTAGTTACACATTTCATTTGGATTGCCTAAGCAGAAAGTGAAGGGAAAAAAAAACTGCCCTACTGGAAGAATGGAAAGATTAAACCAGTTTAATACTCTAACTTTTCTTTTTCTAAAAATAAAAAGGCTTACCTCGCACAGTCTTTGCGGGCCTTCCTCTACGTTTAGGTGAAGTAATTTTGCCTTCAGAAACCAGATCTTCCTCGGTTACTTCAGTATTTCTGGCTTTTCCTCTGCGAGCAAGCATGGTGGTCTCATTAACTGCGTCCTTGAGTACAGAAGTCGTACTTTTTTGCCTTCCGCTGCGTGTAGAAGTAATTTCATTTACTTCAGTCTCCTCACTATGTGCAACTACAATAGGCATTTTTGTTACACCTCTGGTCTTTCCTTTACGTGCTTTTGAAGTCATCTCATCAGCAATTGGAACAGATGCCTTTACTACACCAGCCTTGCCTGTAGGTCTTTTTTCCTGTGTTGAAGGTAACTCAGAAACTGGAACAGATTCTATGGCGACTTTGTCAGTGCTTCTAGCATTTCCTTTGCGTTTTGGTTTAGTCATCTCACCAGACATAGGGACAGATTCATCAGAAGTCACCTCTGCATCTAGTAAAGCAGCAGATTCTTTTGCAGTTTTCCCAGTGCTTCTAGGCCGTCCTCTGCGTGTAGGTGAGGTCACCTCTTCATCTTGCACAATAGACTCCTTAGATATTTCGGAAGCAATAGGTTTACTTCTCAGAATAGGTGTAGTCACCTCATCAGGTACAAGGACAGTCTCTTTGGGTGCTTTTTCAGAGATAGGCTTACCTCTTTGTTTCAGAGAAGTCACCTTCACATCAGAATCCTTTGGTAGTTTTGCGGTGCCAGATCTTCCTCTATGTGAAGGTGAAGTCACTTGCATAACAGCCATAGGAGCAGAATCCAAGGGTACATTTGCTTTGCTAAGTCTTCCCCTATGTGAAGGTGAAGTCACCTCTACCTCATTAACAGGAGATTCCTTGGGTACATTTACTGTGCTAGGTGTTCCCCTTCGTGAAGGTGAAGTCACCTCTACACCAATAACCGTAGCAGATTCCTTGGGCACAATTGCTGCGATAGTTCTCCCTCTGCGTGAAGGTGAAGTCACCTCCACATCTGTCACAACAGGAGATTCCTTGGGTACAATTGCTGTGCTAGGTCTTCCTCTACGTGAAGGTGAAGTCACTTCTACCTCAGTCACAACAGGAGATTCCTTGGGTACATCTGCCTTGCTAGTTCTTCCTCTACGTGAAGGTGAAGTCACCTCCACATCTGTCACAACAGGAGATTCCTTGGGCACAATTGCTGTGCTAGTTCTTCCTCTACGTGAAGGTGACGTCACCTCCATATCAGTAACAGGAGATTCCTTGGGTACTTCTGCCTTGCTAGGTCTTCCTCTACGTGACGGTGAAGTCACCTCTACCTCAGACACAACCAAAGATTCCTTTAGTATATTTACTGTGCTAGGTCTTCCCTTTCGTGAAGATGAAGTCACCTCCACATCAGTGACAACAGGAGATTCCTTGGGTAGGTCTGCTGTGCTAGGTCTTCCTCTACGTGAAGGTGAAGTCACCTCCACAGTAGTCACAATAGGAGATTCCTTGGTTACATCTGCCTTGCTAGGTCTTCCCCTTCGTGAAGATGAAGTCACCTCCACATCAGTGACAACAGGAGATTCCTTGGGTATGTCTGCTGTGCTAGGTCTTCCTCTACGTGAAGGTGAAGTCACCTCCACAGTAGTCACAATAGGAGATTCCTTGGTTACATCTGCCTTGCTAGGTCTTCCCCTTCGTGAAGATGAAGTCACCTCCACATCAGTGACAACAGGAGATTCCTTGGGTACAATTGCTGTGCTAGGTCTTCCTCTACGTGAAGGTGAAGTCACTTCTACCTCAGTCACAACAGGAGATTCCTTGGGTACATCTGCCTTGCTAGTTCTTCCTCTACGTGAAGGTGAAGTCACCTCCACATCTGTCACAACAGGAGATTCCTTGGGTACTTCTGCCTTGCTAGGTCTTCCTCTACGTGAAGGTGAAGTCACCTCTACATCAATCACAACCGGAAAGTCCTTTGGTATATTTACGGTGCTAGGTCTTCCCCTTCGTGAAGATGAAGTCACCTCTACATCAGTGACAACAGGAGATGCCTTGGGTACTTCTGCTGTGCTAGGTCTTCCTCTACGTGACGGTGAAGTCACCTCTACATCAATCACAACCGGATTCTCCTTTGGTATATTTACGGTGCTAGGTCTTCCCCTTCGTGAAGATGAAGTCACCTCTACATCAGTGACAACAGGAGATTCCTTGGATATTTCTGCCTTGCTAGGTCTTCCTCTACGTGATGGTGAGGTCACCTCTTTAGCCACAACAGGAGATTCCTTGGGGACATTTGCTGTGCTAGGTCTTCCTCTTTGTGACGGTGAAGTCACCTCCTCATCAGTGACAATAGGAGATTCCTTGGATACTTCTGCCTTGCTAGGTCTTCCTCTACGTGAAGGTGACGTCACCTCTACATCAGTGACAACAGGAGATTCCTTGGATATTTCTGCCTTGCTAGGTCTTCCTCTACGTGAAGGTGAAGTCACCTCTACCGCAGTGACAACAGGAGATTCCTTGGGTATATCTGCTGTGCTAGGTCTTCCTCTACGTGAAGGTGAAGTCACCTCCACAGTAGTCACAATAGGAGATTCCTTGGATACTTCTGCCTTGCTAGGTCTTCCTCTACGTGAAGGTGAAGTCACCTCAGACACCAGTTCAGGCTCCTTGGATGCTTTTGAAGAGCTAGGCCTTCCCCTTTGTTTTGGAGTAGACATTTCGCCAGCAGCAGGAACAGTTTCTTTTGATATTTCTACCATGCTCCTAGGACGTATTTTCTGAGTCTGTAACCCTACTCCATCAGAAACTGGAACAGATTCTTTAGATACTTCTGAAGAGAAAAGATAAGTGTCAGATCAGAACTACTAAATAACACATACATTAAACATATCAAATTACAATTCAGTTGGTGCTTGATGTTTGGTGTGGTCCTTAGAAAAGCATCTACATAGTAAAAATGTGACAGTTTTTTCCCTAACTAGTAATGCAATTTTATATTGACCTCAATAAACAGAGGCAATTTGCAGAACTAAGTTTTCCCTTTTAAGGTCTATAAATAAAAGTTTTTTTTAGCTTGCTGAAGCAAAAAGTGATTTTAGTGAAAATCATATGACATAGTTTAGCATTATGCAAAGTGATCCAATCCCTTCTATTCTCAGATAGAACTCAATCTGGTAATGCTTTACAAAACAGAACGAGAAATTTTATTTAGACAATATCACTCCAGGTTTTTAGTGATTTCCAATTTTGTGCACAGATCTTTTTGCAAAACCAGCATCCAGTAGCCGGGAGCTATCCTAAAAGTTGCACGTGACTGCTGAGAGGGAGGGTACAGGGAATGGTCCTCTGCCCAGGCTGGTGGTGGGAGGTGCTATAACATTTTTATTGTCACCTTTAACAAATGCTTGCAATACTTTAGATTGGAATGAGGCACTGCACAAATGTGTACCTGATGTAGCAGCTGCAGCAGGTAGAGTCAGTCGCTTTGAAGATCTTCCTTTCCCTCTCACTGGGAGGTTAGTTGAGCTGCCTTCCAGTACTAGCCAAAGACAAAAGAGAATGCGATTTAGTTGAATAGAAAAGTTTTGAAATTGATCAGGTCCGGGATCGACCCAGGTCCGACGCTTCCACATTAAAACCGCGGTTCCCATTGTACAAAGGGCGATCCGGGTTTAACCCTTCATATAACCCATGGCAAATTGCCTGGTTGGTTGACGGTGGTGCTTTCACATCACACCTGCATCCATAAGTCACCAACCCGGCAATAACCTGGGTCCGAGGTGCAATATAAAACGGGTATATACAATTTTTCAGTTTAATAGGATATCAATGCATTTTCCATAAACATTCTAATAAAGCCCATTACCAGGGATGCCAGATCATTCCTTTAAAAAGTGCACAAATGAATAGCACTTAAATGAAATTCACTGCTCTTCGAATGTTATTACAGATGGTATGAACTCTGAATATAGAAAAATATAGAATTTTTTTCATGACTGAAAAATATAGAATGAGGTATAAATGTAATAGTTTTCATTTTTGAGGAACAAAGTAGGTTATATAGTGTATAAATTAAGAAAGTGTTACTTTACAGTTATAATCATCTGATGAGCATTCAAGAACCTGCGTAAAGGCCCCCAATACACAAGGATATTGTACCCAATCGTGCAATGCGCGTTCTCGCTGGTTGGGGGATTGGTTCTCTAATCAGACGTGCTGCATCAGTTGGGATTGGGAGCCGATTGCATGTTCTTTTAAGCACATGCAATCGGTCTGATGACGGCTCGTGCAAACTGATTGTGAGATGACCAGTCATATGCAGCAGCTGGATTGTATGACGGATTGTGAGTACATTGTGTGTCCAAAAACCACCAAGGACTGCCGGGGAGTTGAAGGGAAAGTTACACACTGATGTATGGCCACCTTTACTCATATGTACGCTTATAAAAAGGATGATCTGGCAACCGCCTCCATTACTGAAAGCAGTTCGTTTTTAAAATACTTACATTTTGCAGACTGGTTGCTGGCTCTGGGATCTGTAGGTACAGCCTATTACAAAAAAAAAAAAACCGTTATTCTTATTTCTGAACCTTGTTTGGCTAAACAAATATCCCCTGCTAAAGCCCCGCCCACACATGGCGACTGCAATCCCATGCTGAAGCACAGATTGCTCAGCAACCGCGATGTGTAATGAGCGATCTGTGCTGAGCAGGGTTTTGCCTATTGTTGATCTAGCAGGATAGACCATGCCAGCACGGTCTCTGCAAGCGATAGCCGTCTTCATACACACGGATGTGCTTCATATCTCTAGAAGGGGAATTGACGCAGCCATCACAGATGATTAGGGATGCCAGATCATCCCATTAATAAGCAACACATGAATTACACAGGTTTTTGACTACTCTTCGGATGCAAGGAGTTAAGGTATGGTTGGGAGGTGCCAGTTTATACCAAATGTCATCACATACCCTGAGCAGTCAGGAACCTATGTAATTCATGTGTTGCTGATTAAAAAAAAAAGGTATGATCTGGTAACTCTGATTGATCAGAGACACCTCACTGCCAGGAGTTTTACTCCATTCTCTGTCAGCTCCACACTAGCCACTGAATGGCTTATAGTGGACAGCCCTCAACAGCTGCATGGTGTACGCAGGGCCTTGGGGGTGGCAGGAGTCAAATCAGTATCATTAAGGTTTCCATTTCACCAATGTGTATGAAGAAAATGGTTTGCCCAGTTTCTAAAAGCTAAAGCACTCATTCCCATAAACGACGGCGTCCATAGTCAACTGGTCAATAAATAAAAATACAGCAGACAGATCACTAAATGGCACTGCTGTGCAAGGACAGATTCTAACTGCATGTATCTTTAAAATGAAACCAAAAAATTACAACCTATTGAAGCTTTAAGTTCAAATTCTCAAGTATCTACAAGAAAAGTTTTCTGAAATATATTAAAAACACATACCTCTTCCGCCGCAGATTTCTTTGGTGGCGTTTTAATTAGATTTCTTATGCCAAATATTTCTTCTATCGGACGGGTATTGTCAGCCGTTTCAGGTCCTGGAGGCGGAGTATTCATTAAGTGGCTTATATCAATGTTGTCAGTTGGTTGTCCTCTCTCCTTAGGAGTCTTCATTAGGCGCTTTATTCCGGTCATGTCCTCAACTGGTTGTCCCCTCTCCTTTGGTGTTGTCATAATGCGCTTGACGCCCGTAAAATCTTCCACGGGTGCTCCTTTCTGTTTGGGAGTCTTCATGAGGTGGTCAATGCCAAGTGCTTCAAGTTTGGTTGATCTCCGGCTATGTGTTTGTACAGTTTGAGCTTCCTGAGGTGTTTTTAATAATTTCTTCAGCGCATGAGGATCAATTATAGGTTTCCCTTTTTGTTTTGGTGTTTTCATAATGTGTCTGATTGCAGAAAGATCTACAGATTTTCGGGTTTCCTTGAATGATTTTGAGTTTGCTTTGCTAGACTTTTCTAGCAAAACGTTGCTTGTTTTACTTAATTCTGGTGAAGCAGGACTTTGGAGAAGTCTAGATACAGCGTCATGGCTGTACTGCTTGCGTCGTGCAGTAGCAGTACTAGTTAATGGCGAAACCACCATTTCACCTGTAAACAAAGAAAAAAAACAATGCTCTAATCATGGTTATAAATTTGCACTTAAAAAAAAAGGCTCTGTTCATTTGGACTTTGGGTGGAAGAGGAATATTGTAATTAATTTAATTAGGAATCCTTAGCCACAGTTCATTGTGAAGGGACCAAAACAAAAATTATCAATGATTGTACGAGACCTGTGGCTGCACTGTATTATGGACACCCTGTACATTGGTCCAATAAACCAAAATGTGGGGTTTATTTGCAAGAATTTTTTTTTTTAATGTTCACATGACAGTAGGGTCAAAAGCTTGAACCAAATTTATCAACCATGGGTAAGACTAATAGCTACATGAATACCAACCTGTTTCCTCTGGAGTCTGCATGGACATCTCAACAAGCAATGATTTTGGAGTGTCTGTTTTGGAGACTTCCAGTCTGCTGCTGCTACGTCTCTTTTGGATTTCAGGGGTGCTAAATAGCTCTGTCAAACCTGAAATGAAATATTTATAGAAATGTGACAAGCTCAGTGTCCAAACATTTCAGTATTAGTAAACTGCACAAGTACTTTTGAAAGAGCAAAGTGTGCATAGGAGGTCATTATTATAAAACCAGTGCTCTTCGGTAGAGTAGCAATATGATTTTTTTATATATGAGCTTTTACAACACTTGGGTATAATTACAGGTCATGACCACATGCATTTTGGATAAGGGATTATTCCAGATTTTTTTTTTTTTTTTACTGGTTCGTCTTAAGCATTCCCAAGGATGCATTGCACCAGGGACATCGCCAGCACACCAGCGCAATGCATCCTTGGGACCAATGATGCTGCTGAAGACAGCAGGGGATGAGCAGAGTATGAAAAAGGGTACAGGGGAAGGGGTACCAAAACAAAAAAAAAATTCTGAAAACCTAAGGTTTTAGGAATATTTCCATTTTGAGATATCCGGATAAGTGATACCCAACCTGTATAAACAAATGTGTACATGCAACATTACATTCTTGAAATTATGATCAAATAGCTGCTAATTCCTCAAGAAAATACAAAGACTTCAATCTACACTGCTTTAAAAAAAAAAAAAAAAAAAAAATCCATAAATAACTTATACAGCTTAGTACTGACCACATGCCAGATAGCTTAATCCCCCCCCCAATATGTACATAATCAGTGATAAAGTAAAGCAATCTCCTTACCAGTAAAGCTTTCATCATGAGCGGTGTTGAGTTTTAATGCTTGGTTCTTCACAATTTTAGGCACATGTCCAATCAGGTTCATTTTTCTTGTATAGGCTCTTCCAACCAGGATTGTTGCAGGAGAATCTGCATGCCCTGTGCTTGACTGATCTTTAAGTCTTTTTAATGGAGTCTGGAAAAAGATAAAAGGCCACATTAAAACTTTTTTTTTTTTTTTTTCGAACTCAATTTGTTAGGCTCAAAAATTAAAAAAATAAAATAACTTTAAAAAGAAACCAAAAACATACTGTACCTTCAACTTCAATTGCTTCTGGGTTTCTTTCTTCTTTTTAACTGCCACCTTTTCAACAGGTCTGTTAGTTTTCTTTTGGTGCTTTGCGATTCCAATTTTTACCACATCAGCCCACGATTTAGCCACTGAAGAAATGCAACATTATGTTATACAACTTCGAAACAAAGACCAAAACAGACTTTAGAGGTGACCTCTTGTGGCTTGCTTTCAAAGAGCAGAGTTTCATTTTAATTTTTTAGGGCCTAGAGCAGGGGTGGCCAACCCATGGCTCTTGAGCCTCATGTAGCTCTTTTCTTCAGGAGATGTGGCTCTCACCTGTGACACTGCTGCATGACTCATCTGACTGCACTACTTGTGCTCAATGCAATGTCATGACATGCTGCGGGAAGAGCATGCTGTACCCAGCATCAGGATGTGGGAACAGATCATGAAGGGGTGAGAGGCTGGGTGTAGCGGCTGGACAGCAGAGTGAGTTTGGAGGCCAGCAAGGTGAAAAGGTAATTATTTTTATACTGGGAAGATTAAGGAAATTGTGTATTTTCAATGTGCTTGTCTCACCCTCAGCCAAACTAAAAACTGAGGTTTGACAAGGTCATGCTCCTACAAATGTAAATCCAAAGGCATGAACACAAAAATGAGACATGATCTTGTGGGAGCTAGGCCATGCCTATTTTATGCATGGTATCGGCTCTTTGTCATACCATAACATATTTTTTGGCTCTTTGTCTCTGGTTTGTTGGCCACCCCTGGCCTAGAGCTTATTTGGCAATCAATAATATTTGGAAGTTAAGGAGAAAAACAATTACTTATTTAACAATTAAGTGCATGCTATAGATATTACAGGTTTATTAAATGCAGTTCTGTTTCTTTTAAGTTTACAAACCCTTACCACGTAAATTGGCTTCAGTTGCACCACTCTTCCTTCTAGAACGTATTATTTCAAAAGCCTCAAGTTTCCGACTTCTACGAGGGGTTTTCTTCAGAGAGATTGATTTACGTGACTGTTTCGGTGTCTTTGTTAGCAGGGAGTCACTGACAACTTTTTCTACATTTGGTGGTGTATCAATACGTGAAACAGAAAAACGTCCCTTTGTATATGGTGTGGCCGGAGACTGCTTTGTTGGAGTTTTGGCGATAGACTTTGTAGAAGGCGACTTTTTTGAAGGGGTTGCAGTTCTGGATAAAGATTTTATCGGTGATGCTTTTTTTGCAACAGGTGACCTCTTGGTTGATGGAGATTTTGTAACAATCAACTTTTTTGAAGGGGTCGCAGAGAGAGATTTTAATGGTAAAATCTTGCCTGGAGACTTAGACGGTGTTCTCTTCGCAACAGACACAGAGGGAGATTTTGCGGCAGGCGACCTCTTGGCTGGGGTGGACAGCTTTGTGGCAGGGGACCTCTTGGCCGGGGAAGGAGATTTACCAGCAGGCAACCTCTTGTCCAGGGAAGGAGTTTTAGAGACAGGCGACCTCTTGGCCGGAGTAGACAGCTTAGCGGCAGGCGACCTCTTGGCCGGGGAAGGAGATTTAGCTGTAGGCGACCTCTTGGCCAGCTTAGCAGCAGGTGACCTCTTTGCTGGGGTTGACAGCTTTGCGGAAGGCGACCTTTTGGCCGGTGAAGGAGATTTAGTGGCAGTCGACCTCTTGGCCGGGGTGGACAGCTCTGCGGCATTGGACCTCTTGGCCGGGGAAGGAGATTTAGCAGAAGGAGATTTCGTGGACAGCTTAGTGGTAGGCGACCTCTTGGCCGGGGTGGACAGCTCTGCGGCAGGGGACCTCTTGGCCGGGGAAGGAGATTTAGCAGAAGGAGATCTCGTGGACAGCTTAGTGGTAGACGACCTCTTGGCCGGTGTGGACAGCTTAGCTGCAGGTGACCTCTTGGACGGGGAAGGAGATTTAGCTGTAGGCGACTTCTTGGCCGATGTTGACAGCTTTGCAGCAAGGGACCTCTTGGTCGCTGAAGGAGATTTAGCAGCAGATGACTTCTTGGCCGAGGTGAACAGCTTTGTGGCAGGCGACCTCCTGGCCGGCGAAGGAGATTTAGCGGCCGGCGAAGGAGATTTAGCGGCAGGCGACCTCCTGGCCGGCGAAGGAGATTTAGCGGCAGGCGACCTCCTGGCCGGCGAAGGAGATTTAGCGGCAGGCGACCTCCTGGCCGGCGAAGGAGATTTAGCGGCAGGCGACCTCCTGGCCGGCGAAGGAGATTTAGCGGCAGGCGACCTCTTGGTCATGGGCGAAAATTTGGCGACAGGTGACTTCTTGGCTGAAGTGGGAGATTTAGCAATAGGTGACCTCTTGGTTGGAGTCTCTGCAGTATATTTTTTAGGTGTTGGTGCCTTGGATGGAGATTGCTTAATTGGTGTTTTCTCAGAAAAGACTGCGGACGGAGAACCAACTTTCGACTTCCTGCCCAAGGGACTTTTGGATGGACTAGAAGATGGTGATCTTTTGGCTGGTGTCAATGATACTGTAGAGCTTGCAGATCGCTTTAGAGACTGTTCAAAAATTTCCTTAAGAGGGGGAAAAAAAAATAACCACACTTTAACATAAAACCTGTCATATCCAAATACTAATCAGTATTCAGAGTTCAAAAGGTCATGGATTTCACGCTATAAAACCAAGATCAGCCACCATTATTTCTACTGTAATTTAACACTGAAAAAGCCTAAAAAGTTACTAATATCAATTTGTTCAACATAGCTATGCATGCGTTAAGATTACATTCAGTAATCATAGATGTAGCCACTCTATAAGCTAAAATATGGCTGCTAGTGCACATTTGGTGCAGCAAGTCACACCCTTCCCCGGTTGGCCTTGCAAACCCCCCCCCCCCCCCCCTTTGCTGTCCACGCACCACTGCGCCTTTTCAGCTTTCTAGTGGGATCACTATTTACCTTTATCACAGACTGCTTGAGGCCAAAGCTTTTCCTCGAAGCGGTGCGAGGAGAATTGATAGACAAGCTTCGTCGAGCAGGTGTTGCACCTTTTTTGAGGGGTGAGTTTGGAGGCAGCCTCTTATCAAAAAGTTCTGGACTTAGCTGTCCACCAAATGAGACCCTCTTCTTTTTGAAAGGCGGTTCTGGAAGGGAAAGCTCATCACTCCTTCGTTTTTTAGGGGATTTCCTCTTCTCAACTTTGAAAACAGAACCAGTGGAAGTCAGGCACAGTCAAAGGTTTACTCTTATGCAGACACCTACTGCATACAGTATATACTTTAACAGCAAGAAAATAAACACAATACTATTGTTACATACAATTAGTCTATTTCAGAGAAACAGCTACAGGACAAATACTTAATCATAGGAAAATCAAAAGAACACCTGGGCCCCACTTTTGACCAGAAATCAGCTCATCTTCCAAAAACACTTAATATACTGTGCATTTGCCCATCAGGAGTAAATACCTACACAACGCAAGCTCAACAGTTTACCCCCTTATACATTCAAGTCAACTGCTACCAGGTTCTCACACTTCAACTTGTGGAAACATTGAAAACCATGCCACGTAACTATACCTTCTGTCGTAATAGTCTTGGACGGGGTTTCTTTTGCAGCTTGATCTTTAGACATACTTCGTCTACCGCGTGTAGGGGATTTCTCAGCTGGACTATTTAGTAAGTTTTGTTCAGGAACTGATTTGCCACTTTGACGTTTACTTGAAGAGTCATACACTTTGCTATCGCTCCCCAGTGAAAACAAAGGAGTAGCTGCATTGTCTAGCTCAGCACTTGCAGACCTTCTGGGAGATCGCTTCCCTGAAGTAGCATTTGGAATTGGAGTCACTTGTTTCGGGGAAGAAGAATTCGGGTTATCAGATCTTCTTTGTGGAGTTTGGATAGGTCCTGGTACAAGACTTCCATGGGAGGACTCATTATGTACCTCTATAGTTAAGGTTCGAGGACTTGCAGTTTCCATAGCATTGCTGCGTTTCTGTAAAATTCTAGGACTCCTTGATGGACTTTTAGTAGACTCCCCAATTCTGTTGGAAGAAAGCGATCTAGGTTGCACATCAACAGCTTTGCTTCGAGCTACATTGCCGTCACTTGACTGACTTCGGGAAATGCGCCTGGACCCAGGGGTATTATCGTTAGCATGGACATTTTTACCACTGGTTGTTTTTTTGGAGCTGCTTCCATCCCTTTGAGGAGTTTTATTTTCTTTTTTTGGAGACACAACTTCACTTTTTAACATTTTATAGAGCTCGCCAAAAGGAGACAGATCTCTGGAAGCCTCAGATGAAGAAATCTGCACGGATCGCCTTGAATGAGTAGTTTTGGAGGTGTTGCCTTCAGATTTCCGCTGGGTTTTATTAGTTATGAAGTTTTCAATCCGCACAGTTTCATCTGTAAAAACATAAAGGAAATTTTTAACAAGGTGCAAGGGAATAAACAAAGACTTTGAAATAAAGTTATAAGAGTCATACTTGTGTCTGAAGACTGGTTACTTGCAAACACCTAGAAGGGAGAGAAGAAAAAATGTTAAAGAAACAGACTGGTAATATGCAAAGATCTCATAATCAGTTACACATTAGACATAGCTTTACCTTGTAAGTATCCGAATCAAGCCCTGTGGATCTTCGTCTTCCTTGATTGGCCGGAGGTTTCAGAAATCTGTTTAAAAAAAAAAAATGAGTCAGGTTATATGTCTGTCCAACCACAAAAAAAAAAAAAAAAGTATAATTTGTTAAAGCAATTAAGCTAAACACTTTCAAAAACATTGCCCATACTGAAATGCTAAACAGGATTAATTTAGAAAAAAATCAGAAATTAAAGTTACTTACCTAAAGGACCGATCAATAATGGTGAGCACATCGCCATCTTTGAGTCGTACAGGGTTATTAATAGCAGTTCCATTAAGCTGAGTTGGGTTCACGTTGCTTAAATTGATAACAAACACCTAAAAGAATAATTATGGTACATTCCAGCATTAGTAAAATAATTTACTTAATCCTTTTCATGCACACAAAAAAACATTAACATCCAAATGACTTCCCACAATTATAAGCCAGTTCATGTTACAGGTAAATCCTAGCTTACGCAAAAAGAACAGGCATATGTTTAAAATGTAAAGATCATGGATCCCCAAGTATTTAAAACCCATGAGCAAAAATTTCCAGGTCTGTCAGACTAACATCATTACATTGACTGTGTAGGTGGTGTCAAATGACTAGGAGAGGCAATAAACCTTTCATACCCCTTTTAAAACAGAGCCTCGACCCAGGTTATTGCTCCTCCACTCTGGGCCCAGGCTTGGTGTAAAAAAAAACAAAAAACCCAGGGGTAGTCAGGGGGCCATGTCAATGGGTACCCCGGTCAACAGATCCGGGGACCAGTTTCCACCAATGGTGGGAGACCATACCTCCGCACCACAGCGCCCTCCGGTCAGTCAGGGGCCGCATCCAGCCTCCGCTGCTGTCTTTGGTACTATGCAGACAGCAGCAGAGGCTGGAAGGAGGTGAATGGATGCCTGTGTGCGGCACCATTCACCTCACAGAATGAAGCTGGGGGCGCATGGAGGATGGGCTTGCCCAGCAGCTTTCCTGGGTGCGGGGCATTCCCCAGCGCATGTCAGCATTGCAGGGGTCCCAGCTGGCAGGTTTCCCAGCACTTGGAGATGTCATCTCCAAGTGCCAGCTCAGGGCCTGCCTTTGCCAGAATCCCCCACCTGGCATATTGCTGGGGAAACCGGTGTACAAGGGAACAAACGCTGGGTCGCATCAAGTCGAGTCCGAAAACCCGGGTGCGACCCGGAAGTTCTGGTGTAAAAGTGCTATAATTGACATGGGATTAACATATACAACTTAAGGAGCTTCTAAGAACTAAATATTTAGGGTGAGGTCTGGATAATGGAGATATTAAAATACATTAAAAAGCACAGGCAATTTTTTTTATTATTAATTTTGTGCTGTAGAAGAGAATGCTTGCGCAATGACTTCACTGGATTTAAATATAAAAAAATGATCGCTCGCTAGACAGACCAACAATTCTTGCAGACCACCAGAAATAAATATTCACTGCCAATTGTATATTAATACGGAATGCTATTCTTTACCTCCCCATTTTCTTTGACTTCAACTTTACAATGTTCTTTGGAGACATGTGGCAGCTGAATGCGGATGTCACATTCAGTTTTCCTGCATAGAGAGAATCACACATTATCACCTATACATCTTATCTACATCACATGAAGGGCCCAAGAGAACCAACGTACCTCCCAAACAAGCATGTAGCTGCAGTCAATGGGAAGTGTGTTCCATCAGTACCATTTCTTTTAATGACCACAATTTCTCCATGGCGAGGCATCTTCAGCACAACCTTCTTTCTTCTTACCTAAAAATATATACATTTTTGTCAACATTGTACAGAGGTCTTAGTTGCTCAGTTGCTAATGATCATATATGGATTAGTGATCCTTCTAGTATCGGGGCAGCATAAGAGGACATGGAGCTGTGCTGGGCTTCACCCAAGTGCCCTTGTGAGGTTGGACCACCGGCTTTTCTAGCAGGGCGCATTTTGCACTGTAAAAGTCAGGCAGGGTGCCACACTGCTAAAAAAAATTCCTAGAGTGAACACTATGGAATTATGCTACTACAACTCTGCTGTACTAGAACTATATGCCAGGCACATGGTAAAGGGCAAACAAAACCTAGAATCACACCCAATCATGTAAACATTAGCAGTGTTCATATTAAATTAGATGGGAATCATTCATGACCCGCAGAACACATTGTTAACAATACAATGGGCACACACTAGTTCTGCTGGAAAATATTAACTATATAATTTATCATGCATATCAACTTTGGTGTGAAAGGGTCAATCGGGTCTTAAATCCCAGGTTGAAAAGCTTTAACCTGGTATTTTGCATGTGGTATTAAATTGCAGTTAAAGGTGCCCATACACTACAGCGATTCCCAGGCCTATTGGCCAATTTAACTATTATTTGCAATCATGTACGATTGCGGATCTTTAGCTGCATCTTCTGATCTTCCCTACTGCACATGTGCATGTTAAAGCATTAAAAAAAAAAAAAAGTATCTATATATTTATGTGTCAGTGAGTCTCCAAAACACTGCCATCTGATGGCAGAGCATGAAAATACATCTCTCACATGCAAAGTTTTATTTAATTTCTTATATAGAATCACGGATAGTGTAGTCGTTAGCATTACTGCCTCGCAGCGCTGAGGTCGTGGGTTCAATACCCACCATGGCCCTAACTGTGTGGAGTTTGTATATTCCCCCCGTGTTTGCGTGGGTTTACTCCGGTTTCCTCCCACAATCCAAAAATATACTGGTAGGTCAATTGGCTTCCAGCAAAAATTAACCCTAGAATGTCTGTGTGCGTGTACATGTGGTAGGGAATATAGATTTTAAGCTCCACTGGGGCAGGGACTGATGCAAATGTTCAACTATACTCTGTAAAATGCTGCGTAATGCGTGCACTATAGAAGAATCTGTTAATAAATATAGCGCAACATATTACATTGCACTTTACAATTGTAAACAGTGTTTTAACAAACTGGGTAGAAATAAACAGAGGTAGGAGGGCCCTGCTCGCAAGCTACAGATAGACTAGCTTTCAAAGCTATTGCTTTGAGCGGGCTTACTAGTAAAGCATATGCAGTCTCCTTCAGAGACCTGACTGACAAATAGTGAAAGATAAGCACATGGCGATGATTGTAAGCAGACAGCATGCGACAAAGGAGTCCCGCTCTGTGCATAATGACAGCCTATATATGGCCTCTAAGCTACAGGGATCACTGTCACAACACAGCTGCACGTGTCCATAACTCAGACCATAAAACCAGTTAACATTATACGTGCCACACATCGGACAAACTGGGCACGTGGCCCTTGCACTTCACAAACCTCAACATGATTCTACCTACTGCATAAATAATCATTAGTTGTAATTTGTAAATGACTACATTATGGATGACTAATGGCATCTGAATAATTGTTTATTGCAGTAGTAACACGGATTGCCAAGGACTCTCAAATAAACAGTGGCTGAGGTCAGATACCCATCTCAGCATCAACTACACAGCAGATGTCAATCTGGTACCTTGGCACACTGCAACTAGTTTTGATGGGCACACACCACCTCCTACCCGTGGTGCACACACACAGCACCTTCCCACCTCTTACCCGCGGCACGCACACACACAGCAGCTGCCCACCTCTGACCCGGGGCACCTACACACAGCAGCTGCCCACCACTGACTCGGGGGAACCTACACACAGCAGCTGCCCACCACTGACTCGGGGGAACCTACACACAGCAGCTGCCCACCACTGACTTGGGGGAACCTCCACACAGCAGCTGCCCACCACTGACTTGGGGGAACCTCCACACAGCAGCTGCCCACCACTGACTTGGGGGAACCTCCACACAGCAGCTGCCCACCACTGACTTGGGGGAACCTCCACACAGCAGCTGCCCACCACTGACTTGGGGGAACCTCCACACAGCAGCTGCCCACCACTGACCCGGGGCACCTACACACAGCTCTGACCCGGGGCACCTACACGCAGCAGCTGCCCACCTCTGACCGGGGGCACCTACACACGCAGCAGCTGCCCACCTCTGACCCGGGGCACCTACACACAGCAACTGCCCACCTCTGACCCGGGGCACCGACACACACAGCAACTGCCCACCTCTGACCCGGGGCACCGACACACACACCGCAGCTGCGCACCTCTGACCCGGGGCACCCACACACACCGCAGCTGCGCACCTCTGACCCGGGGCACCTACACACACACACCGCAGCTGCCCCCCTCTGACCCGGGGCACCTAGACGCAGCAGCTGCCCCCCACTGACCCGGGGCACCTAGACGCAGCAGCTGCCCACATCTTACCCATGGCACACACACACAGCAGCTGCCCACATCTTACCCGGGGCACACACACAGCAGCTGCCCACATCTTACCCGGGGCACACACACAGCAGCTGCCCACATCTTACCCGGGGCACACACACAGCAGCTGCCCACATCTTACCCGGGGCACCTGTAAACACAGCAGCTGCCCACATCTTACCCGGGGCACCTGTAAACACAGCAGCTGCCCACCACTTACCCGGGGCACCTGTACACACAGCTGCTGCCCACCACTTACCCGGGGCACCTGTACACACAGCTGCTGCCCACCACTTACCCGGGGCACCTGTACACACAGCTGCTGCCCACCACTTACCCGGGGCACCTGTACACACAGCTGCTGCCCACCACTTACCCGGGGCACCTGTACACACAGCTGCTGCCCACCACTTACCCGGGGCACCTGTACACACAGCTGCTGCCCACCACTTACCCGGGACACCTGTACACACAGCAGCTGCCCAGCTCCCACACACATTGTAACATCTCCCCGGCACACGTGCGGTAATTAATCCCCCTCCCATAGCCAGGAACAGGGGGCGCACCACGCTGGCAGTGCCCATAGGGCAGACCCGGCAGCCAGTGGTCAGACCACGGACACTGGGCGATGGCGGGATATATAGAACGCACACACCCCGGCCAGCCTCCTGCGATGCTGACCCGATCGGCGGGGACACTGACCTGAGAGGAGACGGCGCGCTCAGTCCATGAGCACGGGGACGGTCGGAGGGCGCCGGAGCGGAGGGTTCCAGCAGCAGCGCTCAGTCTGCCGCGTCCGTTACTGACGAATCGGCGCTTCCGCGGGTCACTCACTGCGCATGCGCGAATCCCAGTCAGCGCCAAACCCGCGATCAGCACGCTGCCGCCACGTATCCTTCCGCCGCTGCCTCACGCGTCTGCACGGCGGTCTCTGCCGCAGCGAAATCTCACAGCGTTTCCCGGGATCCTCCGTGTCTGTCTCTACAAGCGCGTCACGTCCCTCTTCCCAACGAGGTGTACGCAACGCGACGGCTGACTTCCAGTGTCAGGGCGGGCAGCGGCGTTCCCTATCGGACTATTTTTCGTGAGGCGCAAGTATATCATGAATATTTATGAAGTTTGAAATCATTTCAAAATAAAGCGCGAAGGACGATCATTGGCCGGAGGGCGGCACGTGAGCGGCCTGGTCAGCCAATTCGATGCGGCGGTGGGTGGAGCCGAGCTATGGTGAAGGGGAGGAGGAAATGGCCGGGGGGAGAGAGAAAAAACGCGCGCAGTCTCCGCCTCAGACAAAGACGATGATGATGACGAGTTGTGCGAGAGAGCGCGAGCCATTATGGCGGCAAACGAGTACCAGCAGCTGACGGGGAGACCGTTGCAGCATCAGCGTGGGGGTGGGGGAGAGACCGGGCTCTTTGCTGATTTGTAAGGGTAAATTGTGGTAACGTTTTAGGTGAGGCGCTGTTGGAGCGTGGCATTGATCGAGTTGGGATATAATTGGTTTGCAGTCATTGTCCTCCAGGGTGGGGAAAGGTTTGTGCCAGACCACGTGTCCCTGTCCTCGTGTGGATATCCCCAGTGCTCTGGCAAAAAAGAAAAATGAGGCTTCTGTCCCTTGCAATAACATGGTGCATTTTATTTAGAATGTGTATAGCATTGTTTGTGTGTGTATGTATGTATGTATGTGTATATATATATATATATATATATACACACACACACATCTCAATCAATTATATACCAAATTTAGGCAACTGCAGACGTGACAAAAAGTGCAGTTTCCATCGTTGGTGATCCTACAATAAGCCATCCAGAGAGTAATAAAATGATGGATGACTAATGATGGTCATCCATTTTCTTTGATTCACTAGCCTGTGTGCCTATCAGAATTTTTGGGATGGGGCTTGGTACTTGTGGAGTATCACGGCTCCCACGACCTGCATCGTATGCTAAAAATCGCATGCGATGCGATCGCACCCGATTTTGCACTGAAATGCATCAGAATGCATTGAAATGTGTATTAAACTAGTGAAATGCCCCCAAATGCCATTTTTCATAGTGCACCACCCCCACTATCAACGTCAACCCGAAGCGTTGCGAGCGGCGGCGGTACGCGTCCTACGACCTTTTCATACTCCCACTATCCACGTCGGCGTGGAGTTGACAATAGAATAGTGTGGCGAGCTCAGCGGATACCTGTGAAGCCCGCGAGGGGACGCGTATAGCTGTGAAGGTATCCGCGTCCCCTCGCGGGGCACGCTTCGGGCTCGCTGCGCTCGCCACACTATTCTATTCTCAACTCCACGCCGACGTGGATAGTGGGGGTATGAAAAGGTCGTAGGACGCGTACCGCCGCCCCTCGCGGGCTCGCTGCGGGTTGACGTTGATAGTGGGGGTGGTGCACTATGAAAAATGGCATTTGGGGGCATTTCACTAGTTTAATACACATTTTGATGCATTTCAATGCAAAATCGGGTGCCACCGCATACGATTTTTGAGCATAAATGCTCAAAACTCGGTAAAAATCGTAATCGGGTGCCATCGCATCGTATGGCATCCGATGCGATCGCATACGATTTTTGAGCAAAAATGTTCAAAAATCGTATGCCACTACATATGGCATACGATGGGAGCCGTGATACTCCACAAGTACCGGCGACTTCATGTGTGTCAGGGGCAGAGTTATGCTCCATGTCCCGGGTCTTTGAATCTGGTTAGGGATGGCCATCATTGCCATCGATGCAATAGATGACCATTGATATTTTTAGCTATCGATGGTCATCCCGTTGTGTTTGGCTGATTGCCCTGTGGGCCAATCAGAACATGGGGGTGGGGCTATGCTCCGTTCCCAGCACTTTGGGGGGGGGACTAGCAAAACACCCCATCGGTGTCAAAAATATTCAATATCGACCACAACCAATCAATGATTTTGGATGGTCAATGGCCATCCCTACATCTAGTTATTTTCCCATTTTGAATAATTGATGGCCGTCCCTATGCAGGGACAGTTTAATTGCACTTGCCATGGGAGCTGCGGACCTCCCCTGAATGTTTGCTGTAATTTTCATGCTGTTACAATCCACCACCCCTCCCCTTGATCGAATCAACCCAAATAGAGGTGGTAAAAAGGGTTAGGTGGGCGTATTTAACAAGCTAGTAGATAATTGAATGGGGTTAATACAGTCAAAAGTTTGGGGTTTTTTTCCCCGTAAGACCCACAATGCCTGTGCCAGGCAAATGCAGGATCCTGTTAGAAATGGCAATGTGTAGTGAAGTTGTATGAATTTTGCAGGAAATTTGACCTTGAAGAAGTGCATGATTATGTGGGGAAACCATACTGGATGTTTTTCTTTGACTAACTAGCCTGTGGGTGAGTTAGAACCTGTGGGTGGGGTTTGACATGTTTTAGGGGTGGAGCTATACTCTATCCTGACACCTTGGGTGGGGGTGAAATATTTGGTTATGCTGTGCCATTGATGTAAAGAAACCATCTGGTTCTTTCTCCTCCCCCACCCCCATTGATTGCAAAAAAATATTCTACATTGACTGTAAACCATTGATTTTGATCAATAGATGGCCATCCCTACAACTAAGATAGGAGGGTCTCATAGTTTGCTTGAGGAATGTGTAAATTGATGGTTTTTGCATTTGCTGATTGTGGGAAAATTAATTTAATGAAGGGAAAAAAAAATCTTGCATTCTATCAGTCTTTTTAAGGTGTATAGTAATCAGTGTATCAATAAAAGTTTGAAAAGTTCTAATAAACACGTTTACCTCTCATCTGCAAGTTCTAAAACACCACTACATCACCACTATGTTGAAACAGTTCCTCTTCATTGAATCCATTATTAAGTTTGTTGGGACTTGTGTACTTTCACGGCTCCCATCGCATGCCATATGTAGTGGCATGCGATGGGATGCGATTTTTGCCGTTTTTTTTTTAAATCGCATGCGATCTTTAACAGAAATGCATTGAAATTAGTATCAAACATGTTCAATGGCCCCCAAATGTCATTTTTGAGGCTGTCCCACCCCCACTATCAACACGAGCCCGCGAGGGGCGGCGGTACGCTTCCTATAACCTTTTCATACCCCCACTATCCACATCGGCGTGGAGTTGAGAATAGAAAGTGTGGCGAGCGGACACCTGTGAAGCCCACGAGGGGACGCGGATACCTGTGAAGGCATCCATGTCCCCTCGCGGGGCTCGCCACACTTTCTATTCTCAACTCCACGCCGACGTGGATAGTGGGGTTCTGAAAAGTTCGAAGGACGCGTACCGCCGCCCCTCGCGGGCTCGCCACGCTTCAGGTTCGCGTTGATAGTGGGGGTGGTACAGCCTCAAAAATGACATTTGGGGGCCATTTAACATGTTTGATACTAATTTCAATGCATTTGGATGCATTTCTGTTAAAAATCGCATGCGATGCCATCGCATGTGATTTTTTTGCTATGCGATGGACATCGTGGGAGCCGTGATTGTACACAAGTACCAGTTTGTTTAAGACATTCACTTTGATGTTTCTGTTGGCTAAATTGTGCTGATTAAACTAGGATGGACTCAATCTTGCTTCTACCAGTACCTCCAGATCTGGAACTTCATCACCACGTCACTCTCCTCCCCCAACTCACTCCACAATCCAACGGCAATGGAACGTCTCTGTATCTCCCGGCCCACCAATCGAGGCACCATCTCCCACATATACCACTCGCGGATCAGACCATTCCTCTCCACTGACGCGACCAAAATTCTCATTCACTCTCTTGTCATCTCACGCCTTGACTACTGCAACATCATTCTCTCTGGGCTACATCTTACCCGCCTCGCACTTCTGCAATCCATTCTTAACGCTGCTGCTGCTAGGCCAGGGCTGGGCAACACCGGCCCTACAGATGTCGATGAACTACACATCCCAGCATGCCTTGCATCAGTTTCAGCATGGCCACATAGCAAAACTAATGCAAAGCATCCTGGGATGTGTAGTTCATTAACATCTGGAGGGCCGGTGTTGCCCAGCCCTGTGCTAGGCTCATCTTTCTCTACCTCCGCCTCCCCCCTCTGTCTATCTCTTCACTGGCTCCCCATTCCTTTCCGAGTTCTCTTTAAACTCCTCACCCCCCACATACAAGGCTCTCTCCTCCACTGCTCCTTACCTCTCTTCACTGATCTTTATCCACACTCCCTCCCGTCCTCTTCGCTCCACAGCTGACCGCCGACTGACCTCTCACCTAATCACCTCCTCCCACTCCCGTGTCCAAGTCTTCTCTCGCGCTGCCCCCCTGCACTGGAACAAACTCCCATCAGGCTTTCTGATTCCCTTACCTCCTTCAAGCGCTCCCTCAAAACCCACTTTTTTCGACTAGCCTATACCTCCTCCTAACCTCTTTTGATCCTTCTATCCTGCCTCTGTTCCTATCCGTTCCTACTTGTCCTATTGTCTTTTGTTCGTCCACCCACCTCCTTTTTAGTATGTTAACTCTTATGAGTAGGGCCCTCCTTCCTCACGTACTCACCCTACCTCTTTACCTCACCTGTCCTCCTGTCCTGTTCTTCCTTTCCTCTACTTCATCTTCAGTCTCCTCGATAATTTCAACACCTACTTCAGAACTGATGCTGATTTTAGTTCTACCAGCTATACCCCTATTTATGCTGTATTTTATCAACACACCCTGTACGTTACCTTGTAATTAGTTTTTTTGTTTGCTATGTACGGCGCTACGGACACTTTGTGTTGCCTTATAAATAAACGTACTACTATACTATAGCAAGACCAACCAGCCCTAACACATCACAAACTTTCCTGGGAAGTGGATCTGGGCACCACTCTGGGGGAGATCCGTCTCAATATTTCCAAGTGCTCCATAAGCGCTTCCATTAAGGAGAACTCCTACAAAGTGTACACCCAACCAAGAAAATAGTTTAGGTGATCGGCTCCACAAGACTGCAGCACTGTAGACACCAGGGATTACCGGTCCCAAAATATACGATCCAAATATACTGTACAGAGTGGTGAATACACTTGCGCTGTCTGAATGTGAGTAATGGTCTGTCTTTCCCAGACGGATGTTGGCGAATGTTTCTCCACCAATAAAAAACAAAGACAAGGCAGAAATGGTCAGTATCTATTGGATGATAAATAGCCAACGGGTTTATCACCCCCTGCAACTGACCTTTCTGCCGTGCCCTATGGGCATATAAAGGTATCTTTAACCCGATCTATCCAGCCTTTTATTCCAATTGGATCAGAGCTCACCTTGTATCAGTGCCCTATAGTCCTTGAAAGGTTTCTTTCACGTCACACAGTCAGGGGGTGTCCCAATCATCAGTAGTCCAAGATGGATGAAAAAGGCACTTTTATTCAGGTCACAAAATTCCAATAACAATACAAAAAAAAAAGTGTACACCCGATGGTACCTAGTCCCAGAACGATTACATACAATATACCCCACTACCACTGCTCTGTTGGCGGGAATGTGGCCAGGTAAGATCTTTTTTCCACATATGGTGGACATGCCCTAAACCATGGGTCTTCAACCTGTGGCCCTCCAGATGTTGTGAAACTACATGTTCCAACATGCATTGCCACATTTTTTCCTAAAAGAGCATGCCAAAACTGTCAGGGCATGCTCGGACATGTAGTTCCACAACATCTGGAGGGCCACAGGTTGAAGACCTGTGCCCTAAACTAACCCCTTTCTGCTCAACTGTCAACACACTTGTAGCCTCTGTACTCCCACACTGCCCTCACCTTTCCCCGGCCACGATGCTATTGTGTGCCCCGGTTTGCCAGTTATCCAAACATGAGAATAAATTGCTGCTGCTCATAAGCTGTGCAGCTAAATACCATTCCTTCTACTTCCCACTTCTCTACTCTCCCACACTCCCTGGGATCCCTGGTCTTCCACTCCCCATTCTTGACCCCGCACTCTCTCTTGGTAAATTCCCTAACTCTCTTACCATACATGGCTACCTGTCCCGTACTCCATATATTGAATCCCGCCTCCACCTCTACTTTCCGTATCTAACCCCAATCTGAACCCACAGCTATTATGTTGTATGGGAGGATAACATAGAAATGTTTGTAGGCCTATGTATCTCTACCTACAACTAGTTATTTTCTATTTATCTTACTTACACATACCCAACGGTGAATACCGTGCTCTCAAATTAATTACGTCTATTTCGATGTTCTCCAGATTGTATTCCCATTTCACTTGTATCTTTGTGGATATCTTAATGATGGCTTGGCTTCCGCCAAGCGACTACAGGATGTGGGGTGCCCCTAGAGGTGCTACACAGCTGCAGGCACCACTGCTGCACACCTAAATACTGGTGGTATGTTAGGAATTTTTCCGGGACAGCCTGCTGCAGTAGCACAGCTGAGCCCTAATAATTTCCGGGCGACATCCAACGTTTTGTCTATTTCATTAATCATGCACAGGTGAGAATCTATTTTAGCCACCACCCATTACATTCAAAAACAGCTTGTGTCACGTTTTAAAAAAATTCTTGTAGTTACAGATATTGCAATATCATTACTGCACATGCACAGGTCAAATTTTACACATGCGGTGTCAAAATTACTACATTACAAAAATTGCTGACATTGGGGCACATGTATTAAGCCTTAACAAGAGATAAATGCAAGGGTGTTAAATAGATAAACGTCCAGCCAATCACCTTACTGCCATGTTACAGGCTGTGTTTAAAAAAAGTCCGTAAGGAGTTGATTGGCTGGGAGTTTATCTCTCTTTATCACCCTTGCATTTATCTCTTGTTAAGGCTTAATACATCTGCCCCATTGTGTCAGTCTCTGAATCAGAGCCACAATATCTTTTCATAAAGAAAGATTGGTTGGTTTAAATCAAATATTATTTTGGTACTTGTGTATTATCTGGGTGCCCGATTTCATCGCATGCCCTATTGTGTGGTATGCGATGCGATGGAACCCGATTTTCCCGTGAAATGGTCGGGAGTGCTAGTAAAGTTAAAATCGTATAGCATTGCATGACATGCGATGCGATTTAACCCATCCGGCCCAATTGTAATCCTGCCATCTGGCAGAATTTCACTCTGAGGTGATTTTGTGAGGAGATAAGAAGTGTATTGGAGAGCTGCTGTGATCGTGAGGTGTTTTCGGTTGGATTTCGTTGGTTTGACGATGGCTGCTGCTTCAGCATCTTCGGTGAGTCTGTTTAGCCTGCCGCAGACTGAGGATGCTGTGTGGTTTTTGCAGGACTGTAATCTTCTGCCAGTGACGGCAACATGCAGCAACGGACACTCCATGAAGCTGTCCATTAAAGAATATAAGTGGAGGTGCTATATCAAGAGCTGCGGCAAGAAGGAGAGCCTAAGAGCAGGCCTTTGCTTTCCCTGGTGCCGATTGCCATTGGTAAAGTTGATACGATTTTTTTACTCCTGGTGCAAGGAGCTAACATCGATTGACTTTTGCTACCGACAACTTAACATGTCGAACAAGACAGCTGTGCTGTATAATGGTTTAATGCGGGAGGCCTGTGAACTTGATTTATTGGCACAGCCGCAGCGCCGCATTGGGGGCCCGGGCCACATTGTGGAAAAAGATGAAACACTATTTGTCAAGCGACAGAGCAATGTGGGTCGAGTACTACCACAACAGTGGGTCTTTGGAGGTATTTACAGACAAACGGGACAATGATTTATGACCCCTGTGCCGCAACGGGAGGCATCTACCCTCATGGCGGCAATCATTGCAAATATAGAGCCCGGCACAACGATATTTAGTGACTGCTGGTGTGCGTACAGCACAGAAGAACTTGAACGCGCTGGATACCAACATGCGAGGGTTAACCATCGCTATAATTTTGCCGATCCTGACAGTGGAGCTCACACACAACACATTTAGCGACTGTGGGGATGTGCGAAATGGCGAAATAAACGCCAGCGAGGTACTGCTCGCCAGAACCTGGATTCATACATGCTGGAGTTTGTCTGGAGGAAATGCCTTGCAGGCGACAAACCATTTGACCGCATCTTGCATGCACTAACACTCCTACCAAAATCAAATTGACTTTTCTAATTTATTTTTTATTTTTATGTGCTTCATTTTATATTTCTTGTCAGTTTTATTGGCCTGTCATTGCCACTGTTATTGTTGATATTTCATGATATTTATTGTTCTATTCTATTTAATCATTATCTTTTACAAATGAATACAGTTCTTCGTTAACACCTGTTGTCATTACTGTGTCAGATGATTGAAATTGGTGGTGTGAATGTGTCCCCAAGGCCCACAACCAGGCCACTATCCACGCCATCCCGAAGCGTGGCGAGCGGGAGCGGTACGCGTCCTCCGATCTTTTCATACCCCCACTATCCACGTTGGTGTGGAGTTGATTTTAAATAGTGTGGCGAGCGCAGCGAGCCACCAAGCCCGAAGCATGGCGAGGGGACGCAGAATACTTGTAAAGTAATCCGTGTCCCCTCGCTGCGCTCGCCACGCTTCGGGCTCATATTACGTGTCCGCTCGCCACGCTTCGGGCACGGTGGCTCGCTGCGCTCGCCACGCTATATAAAATCAAGTCCACGCCGACGAGGATAGTGGGGGTATGAAAAGGTCGGAGGACACGTAACGCCACCCCTCGCGGGCGCGCTGTGCTCTACGCGCTTCAGGTTGGCGTTGATAGTGAGGGTGGCATTAAGAATAGGGGTTCATTTAACATAGTAGCCAGGGAGCCTGTGCAATTAAAAATAGGGCCTGTACAATTACAAATCGGATCGCATCGCATGCCACTATATGGCATGCGATGCGATCAAAAATCGGGCGCCCAGATAATACACAAGTACCATTATTTTTTTAAATGATGCTGTTATTACAAACACTGCTCTATAACTTTTTTTTTTTATGAAAAAAAAGATTATAAAGAAAACTTTCTGGACTTCCACATTCTTGTTGCCTGTGTCTTTGAGTGAGCTAAACTAATGCAGTAAATTCACAAACACAACTGAGAATTAGACAGGTTGAGCCAGATTAGAGTGGTACTAAAATGGAAGTTCTAGTGAAGATAGCAACCAATCAGTATCTACTTGTTTGTTTAGCACCTTCTTGAACACGGCTGGCCAAACCGGTCCTCAAGATCAACCAACAGTCCATGTTTACCAAATCAGCTAGCTGGTGCACAGCTGTAGTCATTGGTAACTGTCACAATATTACTGTAGATCCACAGGTTCACAGAAAAACTTGAACTGTTGGTAGATCTTGAGGACAGGTTTGGCCACTCCTCTTCTAGAAGGTAATATAATCTGATTGTTGCCCGTATCATCATCCAATGCCCAAGAGCTGCTGTTTTAGTAAATAAACCACTAAATCTGCCTATCAATACTCAAAAAATTCCTCCCCCAACAATCATATAGGACAGGGGATAACTACAGGGTCATTCCAGGTCAGTTCAACCAGGCATAACACCCACTAACACTTATTTGATCATGATACTTTGTACACTTGATACTAAAACATAGCTATTAACCCAGGTAAAATATTTATAAATTGTGGATGACATTTAATAGGAATCGTTTTTTCTTTTTGAGTTTTTTTTTTTTTTGCACGTTTTCAGAATATCGCTCATTTTATAGGATATATTTTGCCGCGAACTTGCACCTTGTGACCTGGCGATTTTTAGTAACACTTCAATTCGCATCCAGATGTTTTCCCATTATAAAGTATACAATACAGGAAATCCCGATGGCCGAACATGATCGGCTGGGCAGGCCTAACTCCTAATCTGTGGGCAGAGTCCCAGATGTAAACAGAAGACTGGCTTGTGCTTACAGTGTTCCTGGGGTCCCATAGAATTACTGAAGATGGCTGGTGAGTATGTTTTCTTTCAACAGGTACCCCAAATGGATTATAATGGACAAGGGGACTGAACTACTACTATCAACATAGGTAAGCATCTGGATGAATGGGCTCCGTATGTAATAAAGTTTTATTTTTTGGTGTGTGTGTGTATTTATTTAACTATTTGTACTGCTGTGGGACTACAAGTCCCAGCGGGCCCTTTAATGTCCTGCATGCTGGGACTTGTGGTTCTCCAAGTCCCTGCATGCGGTGCAGTCTTGCTGGGACTTGCAGTTCCACAGCAATATGCAATAGTTTGTTCTTTTTTTAAACTTTATCAGCCCGATGGCCACAACCCAGGGCCATCGGGGACAGCCCTGGGCTTCAGCATGGGCAGGCAAGTTCTCGAAGGGGGGGACCCCAGAATCCCTGCCCATGCTGACCGGTCAATGGGGAGAATGCTTTGGCCAGGGGAACATGTATAAAAAGTCTTGCCCCCAGCTGTGGCATTACCCTGCTGGCTGATTGGGCCCTATGTCGGTTCTTGAAATACGGGGAACCCCTACTCATTTTGTCCCCAGTATTTTGGGAACCAGGACCGGCCCTTGAGCCTGGTGCTGGTTTTATAAAATCAAGTGGACCCCTATTTGTTTTGCCCCATGATTTTATGAAACCAAGACTGGCTCTTTGAACCCAGGGCTGGTTAAGCTCAGGTGGGGGGGACCCCATGCCGTTTTGTTTTTTTACACAAAATAGCACGTCCTCAAGATTGCACATTTTCATGACTAAAAATAGCACCATAGAGCACATTTTGCCGTAAATTCCCTTCTCTTGAAATATGCAAATTCAGGCAAAAAATGCACGTGTAATAAGTGCAATTTCGGATCGTGCCTATCAATCACAAACTGTTTAATGTCGCCCCAAATCTCAGTCCCTTATCCACTTATTATGTTGCCATTTTGTACTTTTAGTATAGAAACAAATGTCTGCGGAGTAATTCAGCGCAATAAATTAAGTGGGGTGCAGCTGTTCAAACAGAAGAAGGTACACCACCTTCAAGGTACAGATTCAAAGAACAAATGTGTTTGAATAGTAGCGCAACCCCCTTAAAAAGATGTAATGGACACAATAAATGTTTATAAATTTATTGTGACAAAGAATGATAAAACAAGCATAATAAAATACATGTATGATATTTACAAATGATCCAAGGGCAGGTTTCAATTTCCTATGGTTACACCAGGCAAATATGACGAAGACTTTCTCTCACCATATGATGGGATTGCGGTGGGCTATGCTCCCATATGAAGTCCTGCGGCCACACCGCAGATGGCTTGATGTAGAATGAGTCCTCAAGTAAAGTGCTGGTGCGTCCTTCGAAAAGTGTCTGGTCGTTTTTAAAGTGCAAGGTGCCAGTGCACTGTGATGGGCAGTCTGTATCCAGAAAAGCTGCAACGCGTTTCGGAGAACTAAGTCCCCTTTTTCAAGCTGTGTATGGATACCTTTTGCCACAGACTCCTTTTAAACCCACTTCCTGGGTCTGATAAGTCTGCTCTTCCAATCAGAAACGCTGCCGATTCGCGGGCAGGAAGTGCCGTGCGTTCCACACGGCACTTCCGGCTTGCGTTCCATTAGCCGCATCGTCACTTCCGCTTCCGGTTTTCGTATATGTGGATGCGGCTATGGACTCGGTCCTTCGGCGCGCTCTGATCCTCTCCTCTCATTTTAGTAGTGTGGACTCTGCTGCTTTAGTAAACACCTCCTACTTGCTCTCACTTAAGGGATGTGGCTTCTCCTTCTATAAAGATATACTCGAGGTGCGCCCGCCATTTTGTTTAAGGGCAAGAGTGAGGACAGATGGTGCTATGCTTCAAAACATCCAATTTTTTTGGAGTTAACCCTGTGGAAAAAGGGACACCTCCTCATATACCTCTCTGTGCAGTACTTTGTATTCCTGCATAGTCCATCCCTAATACCGGGAGGGTCCCCCTCCACTGGGTTTTTATTGCAGAATTGTAGTAGGTCCAGATTCACATATAATAAATAAGAAGAGATAAAAAAAGAGTTTAATAAAATTTGCAATAAACATATGACATTCTAAAATCTAATAAACTAATAAACTTTAAAAATAATGAATTCCTTAAAAATGAGTAAAAAACAGAGTGATAAAACAGTGACTACAGATATACCTTATTCTAAAAACCACTTTAGTTCGAAATCGGCATTGTGGCCATTGGGATGAAGACTATTAAGTGTAAAAATCCACTTCATCTCGCTTTTGGCTAGCCTGATTTCAAGATCTCTGGTTTTCCAATTAGTAGATAACTGTTGGATCCCCAGAAATCTTATGATCTTATTCTCACATTTGTGGTGTACTTTTAGAAAATGATCTGAAAGGGGGTGCGTCAGGCATCCTTTTTTTATATTGTAAATATGCTCTGCTGACCGCAATTTGAGATTTCGAGTGGTTTTTCCTATATATATTTTTTTACACTCGCATTCCAATAGATATATCACGTTTCGTGAATGACACGTGATAAATTGGTTAATCTTATATTTAACCCCATTCACTTCGAAATGAGTGGCTTTTTTGTCAAAAGGTTTTGTGTTGGTAGCTTTACACATCAAGCAGGATCCACACCTGTGGAACTCCTTGTTGCGATCGCTACCTCCACTTTTCTCTGGTAGGGCGCTCTTCACCAAAAGATTTTTTAATGAGGGAGCTCTCCTATAAATAAATCTCGGTTTTTGAGGCATCACCCCCCCCCCCAGCACAGGGTCATCCAGGAGTATCCTCCAATTTTTTTTGATGATTGCTTCTACCTTTTTGTGGTGGGATCCATATTGAGTAAAGAATGCCCACTCAGCAACACCCGATTTGTCATTTTTATCTTTCTTGGGTTTGACTTTGAGGAGATCTTGCAATTGATAATCTGCAACAAAATGACTTTATTATAGTCGAACCTGCGGATAAGGGGGGTGGGGTTGTAATTATGAATAAAGTTGATTATGTGAAAGAAATTGAGAGACAATTGGGCGATACCTTAACATATAAAAAGCTAAGAAGCGACCCCACAGCCCCAATAACAGGGAGACTAAAAGAACTTACCTCCAAAGCAATGGAAAATAATCTTTTATCCAAAGAAGAATTTGATTTTATTAACATCTCCAACCCCACCACACCGACTATTTATGTATTGCCCAAAATTCACAAACATCTTACGAAACCCCCAGGGCGACCGATAATTACAGGGACAGGAAGCATCACCTCCAACCTGTCAGCCCTGGTTGACTTTTACCTGCAGCCATTAGTAAGTAAAACACGTTCCTTTTTGAAAGACACAGGGGACGTTTTACGAAAAATGGACTCTATCCAATGGACAGAAGATTGCTTCCTAGTCAGTGCTGACGTAAGCACACTGTACACAATTATAGATTGACAAAAAAGGACAAGAAGCAATCAGGTTCTTTTTAGATAAAAGTGAGCACTCTAAAGAACTACAAGAGTTTTTAGTTGAGTCCATTTTATTCATTTTAACAAATAATTATTTTTATTTTAATGGCAGCTACTACTTGCAGGTAAAGGGAACAGCCATGGGCACCAGGTTCGCCCCCAGCTACGCCAACCTCTTCATGGCCTACTGGGAGATGGGAGCGGTGGATGAGAGGTTGGCGAGAGGGGGGGACCTGGTGTCATAGTGGAGATTTATAGATGATGTTTTATTCATATGGAGAGGGGAGGAGAGGATTTTAAAGGATTTTTGTGACATTTTAAATTTGAACGATTTTAATATTAAATTAACTTTTACTATGAGTAAATCAAATCTAGTTTTCCTGGATCTACATATATACATTGAGCATGGGAGTATTAACACCAAAACTCACAGAAAGGAAACAGATTCCAATTCATATATACAAAAAAACAGTGAACACCACGAAAGGTGGCTTAACAGTATCCCATTCGGACAATACATGCGTCTGAAAAGGAACTGTACAAAGCAGGAGATACTAGAAGAACAGTTCTCCGAAATGGATCAAAGATTCCTACAAAAAGGATATACACTGGAAAATCTCCAAGTATCAAAAGAAAAGGTTAACCAGTTGAATAGGCAAGATCTCCTCAAAGTCAAACCCAAGAAAGATAAAAATGACAAATCGGGTGTTGCTGAGTGGGCATTCTTTACTCAATATGGATCCCACCACAAAAAGGTAGAAGCAATCATCAAAAAAAATTGGAGGATACTCCTGGATGACCCTGTGCTGGGGGGGGTGATGCCTCAAAAACCGAGATTTATTTATAGGAGAGCTCCCTCATTAAAAAATCTTTTGGTGAAGAGCGCCCTACCAGAGAAAAGTGGAGGTAGCGATCGCAACAAGGGGTTCCACAGGTGTGGATCCTGCTTGATGTGTAAAGCTACCAACACAAAACCTTTTGACAAAAAAGCCACTCATTTCGAAGTGAATGGGGTTAAATATAAGATTAACCAATTTATCACGTGTCATTCACGAAACGTGATATATCTATTGGAATGCGAGTGTAAAAAAATATATATAGGAAAAACCACTCGAAATCTCAAATTGCGGTCAGCAGAGCATATTTACAATATAAAAAAAGGATGCCTGACGCACCCCCTTTCAGATCATTTTCTAAAAGTACACCACAAATGTGAGAATAAGATCATAAGATTTCTGGGGATCCAACAGTTATCTACTAATTGGAAAACCAGAGATCTTGAAATCAGGCTAGCCAAAAGCGAGATGAAGTGGATTTTTACACTTAATAGTCTTCATCCCAATGGCCACAATGCCGATTTCGAACTAAAGTGGTTTTTAGAATAAGGTATATCTGTAGTCACTGTTTTATCACTCTGTTTTTTACTCATTTTTAAGGAATTCATTATTTTTAAAGTTTATTAGATTTTAGAATGTCATATGTTTATTGCAAATTTTATTAAACTCTTTTTTTTATCTCTTCTTATTTATTATATGTGAATCTGGACCTACTACAATTCTGCAATAAAAACCCAGTGGAGGGGGACCCTCCCGGTATTAGGGATGGACTATGCAGGAATACAAAGTACTGCACAGAGAGGTATATGAGGAGGTGTCCCTTTTTCCACAGGGTTAACTCCAAAAAAATTGGATGTTTTGAAGCATAGCACCATCTGCCCTCACTCTTGCCCTTAAACAAAATGGCGGGCGCACCTCGAGTATATCTTTATAGAAGGAGAAGCCACATCCCTTAAGTGAGAGCAAGTGGGAGGTGTTTACTAAAGCAGCAGAGTCCACACTACTAAAATGAGAGGAGAGGATCAGAGCGCGCCGAAGGACCGAGTCCATAGCCGCATCCACATATACGAAAACCGGAAGCGGAAGTGACAATGCGGCTAATGGAACGCAAACCGGAAGTGCCGTGTGGAACGCACGGCACTTCCTGCCCGCGAATCGGCAGCGTTTCTGATTGGAAGAGCAGACTTATCAGACCCAGGAAGTGGGTTTAAAAGGAGTCTGTGGCAAAAGGTATCCATACACAGCTTGAAAAAGGGGACTTAGTTCTCCGAAACACGTTGCAGCTTTTCTGGATACAGACTGCCCATCACAGTGCACTGGCACCTTGCACTTTAAAAACGACCAGACACTTCGAAGGACGCACCAGCACTTTACTTGAGGACTCATTCTACATCAAGCCATCTGCGGTGTGGCCGCAGGACTTCATATGGGAGCATAGCCCACCGCAATCCCATCATATGGTGAGAGAAAGTCTTCGTCATATTTGCCTGGTGTAACCATAGGAAATTGAAACCTGCCCTTGGATCATTTGTAAATATCATACATGTATTTTATTATGCTTGTTTTATCATTCTTTGTCACAATAAATTTATAAACATTTATTGTGTCCATTACATCTTTTTAAGGGGGTTGCGCTACTATTCAAACACATTTGTTCTTTGAATCATTTTGTACTTTTGGCATTCAAAACATTTTGATTCCAGAACATTATTCAATTGTTATTTTGTGCCTGATCTCCCATCTAAAATGTTGGGAGATCATGGTTCAATATTCAATTGAACTTTTTTTTTCTATGCCTGTCACACTCATTATGGTCAGCTTTAGCTACATTTTGGTATATTTCATCTCGCCACCCCTGGGGATAGTGAGCTGAAATGCTGGTTAAAAAACAATTGAATATCACCCTGAGAATCATACATTCCTTTATTTCACTCTTAAGGTGCATACACATTGGGTGTTTTTGCCCAGCATGTATGCACAGCGATGATGGGGAAAATCGTTGGGCAGAAAACCACTCAGAGCATACACCCTGAGCAATTTTTGCCGCTATGGAAAGCCGCCCACTCCATCGCGCATCAGTGCTCATCACCGGGCCGTACATACTGGGCGGCTGTTCAGCTTAAATGGCAAATGCCAAGTGTGGATGAGCCTTTAATTATTTTTTGGGTGCAAAAAAAGAAAGTGGGTTCAATAAGCATTATCTTGTCTCTTTTCTGTTTATATGACCCTTATACAGTATAAGGCTATGAAAGATAAATGCTGGGATGTTGAATGCCTGTATGAGTATATTAATATTTCATTAGAATTCTCTCCTTTAAAATTGAAAATTTCCATTTATGTATATTTTCGCCAGCCACAGTAGTATTTTAAGTTGTATATTCCTATATATAGGAACAGAAAAAAAGATGAAGACCAGCACAAAGTTATAAATAACTATAGGATTATGCTTGTAAAAAACATTCTCTATCAAATCAGTTCAATCCAAAGTTAGGCGGTGGTGGACAGTCTATATGGTGAGGTAAGAAGATTGTCAATGATATTTTAACATTGGCGACCTGTGTGGTTTATACTATAATATTCATTGAGACAGACTATAAATGCATTTATTTAGAATAAGAGAGGGGTTACAAAAATGGGTACTTATGTAGTATCTGGGCGCCCGATTTTGAAATCGGGTCGATCGCATCCGACCAAATCGCATGCGATGCGATCGACCCGATTTTCCATAGGATTCATTGTAAAAATGGTCTTGTTCATTTCCCTACTATCCAAGTGGGCATGGAGTTGGATATAAACCTGTGGCGAGCGAAGCGAGCCACCGAGTTCGAAGCGTGGCGAGCGGACGTGGATTATGTTGGTGACATGGAATACATTTTAAATAATCTGCGTGTGCTCGCCACGCTTCGGGCTCGGTGGCTCACTTCGCTCGCCACAGGTTTATATCCAACTCCATGCCCACTTGGATAGTAGGGAAATGAACAAGACCATTTTTACTATGAATCCTATGGAAAATCGGGTCAATCGCATCGCATGCGATTTGGTTGCATGCGATGCGATTATCGCATCGCATCTGATTGTATGCCTTAAGTTAAGGCATACAATCAAAAAATCGGGAGCCCAGATACTACATAAGTACCCTTTATAATAATTGACTACTCAAATAACCAGTAGTCCTACTTTTTTGCTTTATTTAAATCTGTATTATTTAGCATCTGCTTTGAATTTGAAAGTTTCTAGGTAGTAATTATGGTAACTAAGAAACTATGCACAAAAGCAAATATGTGCAAATGGCTTTTGAGCAGATCTATTCCTATTAATAGTATCACAGAAAAACTAATTGGAAAATGCAGAGCATCAGGCAAAATTGTAATTCAAACTATGTTCAAATTTTGGCCATACCCTTGCCTCTTAGACAAAGATTTATGGCATTTCTCATTTCAGGCCTGTCCAAAGGCTAGATTTAATTGTTCAAAGTTTGTAGATGATTAATTAATGTTTTTTTATACTGTTCCAGCACATTCTGTTGTGCTTTATAATTGGGAATAAACACACTAATAAACCAAGACTGGTTATTAAAAGACATAGTAAGAGAATCCGGTACTTATGTACTAACTGGGCTGCCGATTTTGAAATCGGGTCCATCGCATCCGACCATATCGCATGCGATGCGATGGACCCGATTGTTCCATAGGATTCAATGTTAAAATGGACTGAGTCCATTTTAACATCGAATTCAATGGGAAAAGGGGTCCTTTTCATACCCCTACTATCCAAGTGGGCATGGAGTTGGATATAAACCTGTGGCAAGCGTAGCGAGCCACCGAGCCCGAAGCGTGGCGAGCGTAGCTAACCCCGCGAGGGGACACAGAATACCATCCCCTCGCGGGGCTCGCCGCGCTTTGGGCTCGGTGGCTCGCTACGCTCGCCACAGGTTTATATCCAACTCCATGCCCACTTGGATAGTAGGGGTATGAAAAGGACCCCTTTTTCCCATTGAATTCCATGTTAAAATGGACTCAGTCCATTTTAACATTGAATCCTATGGAAAAATCGGGTCATCGCATCGCATCGCATGCGATATGGTCGTATGCGATGCGATATCGCATCGCATCTGATTGTATGCCTTAAGTTAAGGCATACAATCAAAAAATCGGCAGCCCAGATCTCTTATATATTTAGCCAGATCTGTCAGTCAAGCAGTGTGGCAAACGGTGGGCGGGGTTTCACGGGTGATTGACAGGCCCATCCACCGTCAGCCACACTGCAAAAGCAAGGCACCTCTGTCCTACTGTTCTCCACAAGCACACACCCCTCCTCGCACACCACTCCCCATGCCTGCCCACTAACTCCATCCACGCCTGCTCACCACCCACAACCCCTCCCCTAACACACTCATCCCCAGGCATCTACACAACGCGCGCCCAGACCCCCCCCCCCTCATATACGCGCGGCGTCCCACCGCCCCACCGGACATTTCACCCGCCCCCCTTCTGCCTCACACCTGCAGCCAGAGGCATAGGGAGGGCAGAGGCACCGGAGCACCCGCTCCGGGCGCAGTTGGGGCGCAGGGCGCCGCCCCCCCTCCGCACATGAGGTGAAGTCCTGCTGCCCTGCAATACTTTATTTCACACACGCAGGGCAGCGTGCGCCGGCGGCTGCCCTGCCCGGCGGCTGCCCTGCTCACCTGGACCCGGCATGCCGACGTGATGGGGTGATGTCACGTGACTCACTGCTCGCCTCCAGTCCAGTCCCTAATAAAGCTGCTGCTCCTGCTCGGGCTGGCTCCCGGCCAGCGCTGAGCAGCAGTAATAAGGAAGAAGACTCCTCCCTGCCTCTACAGAGAATATCTGTGCTGTGCTCCTTAAGGTAGACTTTTTCGGGTTTTTTTTGAAAATAAAGAATTAAGGGAATTATCATGGGGTCTGGGGTTTTGGTGGGGTGGGGTTTTGGTGGGGGGGGGGGGGGGGGGGATCTCTCAGGTTTCTGCTGCCACCCTGCTCTTCTCAAGGTGGATTTTAGTTTTTTACTAAAGTGGGAATAATCATGGGGTTTGGGGGATTTATGGGGGGGTGAATCTCTCTTATATGTGTCTTATATAGCGCAGCAGATTCCGTTACAGTGTCTTATATAGCACAGCAGATTCCGTTACAGCGTCTTATATAGCGCAGCAGATTCCGTTACAGCGTCTTATATAGCCCAGCAGATTCCGTTACAGCGTCTTATATAGCGCAGCAGATTCTGTTACAGCGTCCTATATAGCGCAGCAGATTCCGTTACAGCGTCCTATATAGCGCAGCAGATTCCGTTACAGTGTCTTATATAGCGCAGCAGATTCCGTTACAGTGTCTCATATAGCGCAGCAGATTCCGTTCTACTTCTGATGGGGCGAAGCCCCTCACAACGGTGTGAAGAGCGCCCGGAGGGCGCGATGAATCACCTAGTAATACATAAGTACCTTATAAAGACTAATTGATGTGGTACAAATTTGTGTACTTGCCCTGCTACATTTATTTATTTATTTACAGTTTCTTTATATAACGCAGCAGATTCCGTTACGCTTTACAATAGTGCACAAGTGTACCTATAATTTTGCTCACCACAGGGCCGGCGCTACCCACTCAGCAGCTCCTGCAAAGCAGGGAGGCGCCATGCTGAAAAGGCGCCATCTCCCTCCCTGCTCTGCTAAAGCTGCCTCAGCCCTGACTGTCACTGCCTCCTGCATGCCACCTGCAGCGCCTGTCTGACAGCGGGTGGCAGTATGGAGAGGCTGAGCTGCTCCCTGCACCGCCCACACACTGTCCTCCTCCTGCGACCTACCCCCTCTTCCTCATGGACACTTGCGCTGAGGCATGTAGCGCTGTCTGTGAATGCTTGGATGACATGTCATGTCCGGATCTGCCCCCTACCCACTGTGCCTGTCAGCTGTCAATCAAATCAGCAGCGATCCCCTTCCTTCCCTCTTCTCAGTGTGCTGTGCCAGTGCCACTGCTAGTCCTCAACACTCCGCCCCCTCTATCTCCTCCCCTCTTCTTCCATCTGCTCCTTCTCTCCCCTCCTTTCCCCCTCAGTCACGAGTGCTGCACATACTTTTTGTACTGCTTTCGGATCGCATTACACACACATTGCATGCATGCCGTGCGATGCGATCTAGCCCATAACGTATGCGATTCTCGCAGCGTGTATGGGCACCTTTAGTGCCTGCAACATTTTGCGGACACAGCACTGAGATGGTGTATGCATACATGTACATACACCCGAGATCCTCCATAGGATCGCATGTTGCATACGCTCCCACAATCGGGCTGCAGCTTGTTGCAATGGCAATGTGAAAGGGCGCAAAATGTATGGTTTGCAGGAGGGCGCCGGACACCCTAGAACCGGCCCTGGCTCACCATACACATTTCTACATTAACACTTAATTTTGGTACTTGGAGCTTCCCCTTGGTTTGTTGGATTTGCAGAGCCACAAGAATATAGGGGGTTATTCAGGCCTGATCACATCTCTGCTAATTTGCCGAGCCCTGCCATCAGATAACTGTTTTCCCGAGTGTAAATCCGTTTTGTGCAAGGCTGTAAAAGGCCTGCGAAAATATTGCAGATCAGCGAATAGCTGCAAATCCATTTCCCACTGTGCAGTCTGTGTGTAACCTAGGACCTACTCGGCTGGCACAATAGAATCGGGCTGAACAAGGCCGGAGGTGATGTCACACACCCTCTCTAAAAATGCCTAGGCAGGCCTGCATTTTCCCTGACACTCCCGGTAAGGGGTGGTGGTAGTGATCCAGAGCAGTGTCTTCGCATCTACAATGACGGCAGTGGGTGTATTTTGCCTTCAGTTGTGTCTAGATCCACTTCTGTTTTTTTACCAGGATATGACGTTATGTGAGGGTGGAAGTTGTTAGATGGCCTCACAGTATTTTTAATTTCATCTATAATTTAGGTACTTGTTTCCTAGCACGGCGTCCAGATTTTCTACGTACACTAACGCAGTGAAATCGCATCGCATCTCATGGGCCATTTTAGTGGCGTGCGATGCGATTTTTTAATGTCATTTATTCACTGCTCTACAATAATATGATTGTTCGACATACCAAGAGGTTTTAGGCACCCCCCCCCCCCCCCACTGTCCACGCCACCCCGAAGCGTGGCGAGGATAGCGAGGGGCGGCGGAACGCGTCCCCCGAAGTTTTCATACCCCCACTATCCACGTCGGCGTGGAGTTGATTTTATATAGTGTGGCGAGCGCATCGATTACTTTACATGTATTGCGGGGCTCGCTATGCTCGCCACGCTTCGGGCTCAGTGGCTCGCTGCGTTTGCCACACTATATAAGATGGTGGGGGTGTGAAAGCGTCGGAGGACACACACTTCGGGGGTGGCGTGTATAGTGGGGGGGGGGGGGTGTGCCTAAAACCTGTTGGTATGTCATACAATCATTATTGTAGAGCAGTGAATAAATTACATTAAAAAAAATCGCCTTGCATCGCATCGCATCGCACGGCACTAAAATGGCCCATGCGATGCTATTTCACTACGCAGAATAGCCCACTAAGCAATTAGCTTAGCGGGCGCTGTGCTAGGAAACAAGTACCATAATTTACATAGGTGCAGGTTATATCCTTTTATTTCACTTGATTTAGAGAAGACGATTTACAGGGAGCTAGGGGAGGAGCTGCTCAGGTGTCCTACTGTCCCTACGAGCTATCTAGAAGAAAATAATGTCAGCTAGGCAGTGATTCGTATAGTGTTTACATGAGTGCATTTTAAACTCTCCCCCTTGGACACTACACACTGAAAACAATTATCATACCTCAAGTACCCCCAACAGTTCATGTTTCCTAGGTCACCCAGCAGGTGCACTCATTACTCCACTGACACATTTTAAAAGATCCACAGGTGGAGCTAATTATTTCACTTGTAATTCTGGGCCTTATTCTGGTTGGAGCGGCCGGGCCGTACGCGTACGTCCCAGGATTTTTTATGATCTGCGCATGCGTACATTCGCTAATGCGCAGGCGCGAACACCCCACAACGCCTACGGACGGGTCTCTACGTGCGAAAAAACCTATACGCGAGTGTACGGGCATTGGGGGCGGCATAGGGGCGTGATGAGGGGAGCGGCCGGAATAATGAGGGAAAATGGGCGTAAATATGGGCGTACATGGGGGTGTGCACCAAAAATGAGCGGTGCTACTACCGCACGATCGACTAAAGCACCGTTCATTTCGGACACAAAACAGGCGGCCGCCAACCGACATCTCAAACCACCCCTACAGATACCGCATGCCAGCGTGCGCCTGGATTTGCTAATTTACGCTGATTACTACCAAACACATACACCTGAATGTAATAACCAATGCTGCAGTCTATTAAGTCCAAACCATGATTTCACTACCTGCAAGCCACACACAGCACTCAAACACATTGGAAGCTTATCTTTCGAAACTTCTCAACATTTAAAGGTTTGTTTAATTTAAGGTAAGAATCTTTTTAAGACCTGCTTATATATGCTAAGGTAGGTATTTGTTAAACAGTTATACACATTCACTACGTGCTTTCATAGACTTTACACAGTAGCACACTCAATCTACACAAGTCGACATGTGTCAACGTGTTCACTCTAATACAAACATAGGTTTTGTATTTAGGATACAATAACATAAACCACATCTAACACCTACAAAGGATGTTTCAGCAATGTTTTAAGCCCATGTCCACTATTTTGCACATTAATTAATTCAATCAATTAATTAATTTTCATCATTATAGTTCAAAGGCAAGATTTGCAGGTCCATATATATGAAGGGTATGTCAGCGTACACGGACGTACGCTCACTCTCACGAGCGGTGACATAAGCTGACTTTTCTATTGAAAACAATAGGGACCCGTCCGTGCAAGCTGGCGTACATTCAGATAGCCGCAAGAAGTCGGTGGGAAGACGGACGAGAGACGTCCGTAAACGGTGGTGTACGCTCAATTGTACGCCAGTTGTCGGAGTGTAAGGGCTGGCCCGTCCGTGTACGTTGGCGTACGCACATTTGTACGCCACTCCCCTTCGACGTTGTTTCTGGCCGTACGTATGCGGCTGAGTTGTGGGTGGACTTAACCCCAACGGCCGCGTACGGATAGCGTACGTTGTTTTGGAACGTACGCGCGTTTGGCCGCTACGATCAGAATAAGCTCCTCTGTGTGGAGACATGGAAAACATGCACTGTTGGGGGTACTTGAGGACCGAGGTTGAGACCCACTGCTCTAGTGTATCTAGATCATACTTGAAATAAATATGTTGTCCTTAGTGTGGTGCACCTAATGGCATCTAAAATATAACTTTTAATTGAGTTCAACAAAATAGCAAAATATATATAAAAAGACACATACAAAATATGAAGTGATAGTTCAAGGTAGAAGAAGAAAATACTTTTTAAAATAAGGTCTCGAGCAGGTGGTACACTATTTCCGATGTGTATAATCAATATAAGTAGAGGTTTGACATTCTCCAGTGTTTCATTAGGGTGAGTTACAAGTGTTTTGCGTTTTATTTGAAAGTTGGGTACTTATGTAGTAGATGGGCACCCACTAATCAATTTACTTAGTGGGCTATTCTGCGTAGGAAAATCGCATCGCATCGTATGCAATGCAATTTTCATATGTAATTAATTCACTGCTATCTTAGCCCTGGGGGATCGCATCGCATCTCCCGCAAAATCGCATGCGATTTGATAGGGTGTACGATGCCATTACATTAGCTATACAATAATAGCATTGTATAACATACAGTGAGGTTTTAGGCCCTCCCCCCCCCCCCACTATCCCCGCCACCCCGAAGCGTGGCGAGCGGCGGTGGAACGTGTCCTCCAATCTTTTCATACCCCCACTATCCACATTGGTGTGATATAGTTTGGTGAGCCACCGAGCCCGAAGCGTGGCGAGCAAATGCGGAATACATGTAAAGTAATCTGCTGCACTCGCCACGTTTTGGGCTCGGTGGCTCGTTGCGCTCGCCACACTATATATCATCGACTACACACCGACGTCGATAGTGGGGTATGAAAAGGTTGGACGCGTTCCGCTGTCACTCGCCACACTTTGGGGTGGCGTGGATAGTGGAGGGGTTCCTAAAACCTCATTGTATGTCATACAATGCTATTATTGTATAGCTAATGTAATGACATCGTACACCCTATAAAATCGCATGCGATTTTGTGGGAGGTGCGATGCGATCCCCCTGGATAACAGAGCAGTGAATAAATTACATAGGAAAATCGCATTGCATGGCCCTTAAAATGGCCCATGCGATGCGATTTTTCTAAGTTACCGTACGTATGCAAATTGGGCGCCCGTCTACTGCATAAGTACCGAAAGTTGTATGTCATGTTTTTAGACGTATAATATCATTTTATTATACAATTTTTAATGTCTCACACTACAACTATTTTTTGTATAAGGTATTGCACTTCTTAGGTTAACCATCATCCTGATAGAGATCCTGGGTTAAATTCTAAGTCTAAAATGGTAGGCAGTCTCCCCCTGTGGGCCCACAGTAGGGAGATGCCACAGGTGTGGCATCTCCCTTCAAAAGGACATAAATGAATTGGAACAGGTAGAGAGAGGGGGCGACTAAGCTAGTAAAAGGTCTCGAATCACTAGAATACAAAGATAGGTTAACCAGTTTGAATATGTTTTCACTGGAGAAATGGAGGTTGAGAGGTGATATGATTAATATATAGGATTGGGAATCACATGGAACTGGGACATGATTTGTTCACCAACAGGCCTATACTGTATTTAGGACACGCGGGCATGTACTGAGACTTCAGGAAAAATAAATTCTGTACTGAATTAAGAAGAGGATTCTTCGCCATTAGAGCAGTAAAGTTCTTGAACTCATTGCAGGTGGGGCTGATTACAGCAACAGATGACTTTAAATCAAAACTGGATGCATTTTTGGCCACATATCCTATAGATATGACTTACTCAAGTCAGTAGTTACAAGTTAGATAGGTTGAACTCTATGGACTAACATCTTTTTTCGGCCTTAATTATTATGTTACTATGTATGTATGAGTGTTAATCAGCTACCCAGTTTAGCCACTGAGTAAGCCACATATAAAGTCAGCCGGTGTCAGGAGCCGTGCGAGTGGCTCCCTCCTCCACCCGGCGGTTTCCGGAATGTGGGTCGCAGCGGTTGCTAGGCAGCTGGGACGTCACAGGAGCTCTGGCCCCGAACTTCCGGCCGCCGTCGTTAGGCGCCCAGGACACCGCTCTCCCCCGCTGCCTCCTCTGCTGCAGTGGTTGCCTAGGTTTTCCAAAGACGATTAGCCCTACTACCAGAGGTACAAACTTTCTTTCAGGGAGTTCTACAATTGCAGCCCCCTGTTCGACCTCCTATGGCTCCATGGGACTTAGACTTGGTCCTAGATTATCTTTGTTACTCGGTTTTTGAACCTCTGGAAGAGGTAGATCTTAGATACCTAACTTGGAAGATGGTTCTTTTACTAGCTTTGGCCTCAGCCAGAAGGGTATCGGAACTGGGAGCTCTTTCATGTCGCTCTCCCTTTTTGGTATTCCATGCGGATAGATCTGAGCTCCGTACATCCTTATCTTTCCTTCCAAAGGTGGTATCCTCTTTCCACCTTAACCAACCAATTGTAGTTCCTGCATTCATGGAGGATCCGCAAGCAGGATCTTTGGACGTAGTGAGGGCTTTGAAGATTTATGTCGCTAGAACAGCCTCAATCAGGAAATCGGACTGTCTTTTTGTCACTTATGACCCAATTTGTCGTGGATGGCCTGCGTCTAAACAGACGTTAGCGAGATGGATATGTCTGACTATCAGACAAGCATATGTGTCAGCGGCTCGGACGACGCCCACTTCCATTTCGGTGAATTCTACACGCTCAGGACCCTCTTGGACAGCGGCTCGAGGGGTTTCCATTCACCAGCTCTGCAGAGCGGCTACGTGGTCGGGTCGGTGAACCTTTGTTAGGTTCTACAGATTCGACACGTTTGCTTCCTCGGCCTCTCAGTTTGGTCGAGCAGTTCTTAGGAGTTTTCAGCGCCTTCCCACCCGTGTTGGGAGCTCTGGGACGTCACCACTGTCTACGCTCCAGTGATACCTAGTAGAGGAAGGAGAAAACAGGATTTTGTACTTACCGTAAATCCCTTTCTCCAAGTCCACAGGTGTCCCTGGAAGCCCTCTTCGCGCTGTTGCCAATCCTGTTAGGAACCAGTACCCCTCTTGAGCTTTTTTGTTTTTTTTCCTGCTGACGTTTTCTTGTGTGTGAACGACTGTTCAGTGTTTGTGTTTTCATCACTGTTTAATTATGTTTCCATTTCTGTATTTATGATTAAAAGATGTATTTACCTCCTCTTCGGAAGTATGTTGCTATCTTCCAGCTCCCTATGGGCACGATCCTTAGGACTGCCAGGGGGGAGTAGAAGGGGAGGAGTTGGTCACACTGAATTTACATAGAGTGCCCATGCTCCCTGTGGTAGCCCCTTTATCCCCCACTGTCTACACTCCAGTGACACCTGTGGACTCAAGGGATTTACGGTAAGTACAAAATCCTGTTTTCTGCTATTATCCCAGCTCTCACATTCAGTTTAATAGTATACTGTGCATTAATTTTGTAGTGTAGCCAGCACATAAATTGGAGACACTCTCCCCGCCTGGGGAAGAGGGTGTTCTCACAGGCTTCAGCTAAAGGCCTGATTACCCGAGGCGGGTAATTTCCTGCACATTTGAGTTATTGGTTATTCACAGCTTCTTTGTGTCCACACATATCCTGCACTTGTCCAATTCTGTCTTTCAGTGTCCTTGTATGTAGGTTCGTCTCCCTCCGAATCTCCCCTCCTGTTATCCTCACTACCCTCCATCCTGCTCTCAAGTCCTTCCCTAATACTGTAGTAGTGTAAGACTAGGTTCTATCTCTTACCGGTAGGTTGCTCAGTTATTCTTGGGGTAAGCCTGCACTGCCGTCAGTCGACGTAAATCCTGGCGGCATACTAGTACCAGCAGACATTTCCAGTCTTAAGGGAACAGGGCTGTTATAGGCTAGAAGGCTCGCTGGTGTGCTCTGTGGGCTTAGCTCTGGAGTACCTGGGTACCTAACCAGAGGAAGCCAAGGTTTCTGTCATCATCATCTGGTCCTTCCCTGGATACCCTAAAGTTTCCGTGGTATTAGCCTGCTGTTCCAAGGCTCTCCTGATGGTGAGCATAACAGCCGGTTAATATATCACAATGCAGTATGGTATGGAATGGCACTTGTTACCCTTAAAAGAGCTGCACAGGTCGAGAGTAAATACGTGTAGTAGTCACAATTTCACAGCTATACGTTATGATATATAATATAGAATAGCCAGCCCCGTGTGTGGCCGATCAGTCATTTCGATCAGGGTGCTAATAGCATAGATGGTAACGGTGCCAGAGAATCCTATATCAGGAGGACTGCAATAAGACTTGTTACCCTTATAAGGTCTACAAGAGTCAAGGATGAACCTGTGTAACAATCACAAAATAACTGTCAATGTAAGTGTATCACTCTGCACCCGCACCTCTATGCCGGCGTGCACTTTGCAGAGCAGCTTTGTCAGGTCGTATCTAGATCTTCAATCATTTGTTTTAAACCTCCTGGCGAGTTTAACATTTGTGTATTTTGCAAAAAGCCATACTTTACCTTTCAATGTCTCTAAGATATTAAAAAGCACTGGTTCCCTAGCACAGATCCCTGGGGTACTCCATTGGTAACATTTTCCTATTGTGAATTCACACCATTTACTGCAACTTACAAAAGTCTATGGCCCGTTCTTGAACTATTTATTTTGTCACCCACTCAAAAAAAATCAATAAGGTTTGTTTGACATGATCTCCCCACAGCAAATCCATGCTGTTGGGATCCCGTAAATTTCTGGATTTTAGATATTCTACAACTTTTTATTTTAAAAGTGTTTCCTTCAATTTCCCTACTACTGATGCGTAGTGTCTCACTATTACGAAGCTGTTGGCTTTATGAATGGAGAAATAACTTTCCATTTGAATACGAAATAAGGATAGCATTGCATACATAGTATCATTGTACTGAAAATCTAAGTGCACATCCACACCCTATTCTAATATCAAACATAGATTGACTTTGAATAACAGGAAGAGGAAGATTGTACAAACTAGACAAGTTTTTGGGCGGAGGCCATATGGTGTACTAAGTTATTAGACTTAATCCTTACTACTTAAGAAACTATATTAGCATTTCTTCTTTGCATAGGTATGGCAACTACAGTTTAATGCCAAAAAATGCAAACTCATGCACTTGGGTCTCAAAAATCCAAAGCCCCCTTAATTTGTGAACATTTGTATTGTGAGACATATGTTAGAATTGTATGAAAGAAGCCCTGTATTGCAACTTGAGTTATAGGTGAAATGTGTTATATAGAGAGCATATGATGTGGAAGGGGTGTGTATTGTTTTGTTTAATTAAAAAGCGGTTACAGAGTAAGATGTACATTGATAGTGTGGAGGGTACAGTGACATTTGGGGGTGTGTGTGCGTGTTGTTTAGGTGTGTGCAATAGTATAGTAGGGTGTGGAAAACAGGAGGCTGGGTAGTGATAGGGGTGTGTGGGCATAAGGGGGACTAAAGAGGAGGGTGGGGGACAATGTGCAGCTTCTGCCAGTGGGTGAGGGTCCAGCGTGGCAGTACAGGAGTACAGGACAGTGGCCCTGAGTCAGTGTCTCCTCCTACTGGGTGGGAGTTAGGGTGCATGAGAGCAGGAGGCTGGGCTATGAGGCATGATAGGGATATGTGGGCAACACAGCGTCAGTGACTCCCCAGTGGTGGAAGTTACGGTTCACGAGAGCAGGAAGCTGGGTAGTGATAGGGGTGTGTGGGCATACGGGGGACTAAAGAGGGTCGGGGACTAAAGAGGGTGGGGGACACTGTGCAGCTTCTGCCAGTGGGTGAGGGTCCAGCGTGGCAGTACAGGACGGTGGCCCTGAGTCAGCATCTCCTCCTACTGGGTGGGAGTTAGGGTGCATGAGAGCAGGAGCCTGGGCTATGAGGCATTATAGGGGTATGTGGGCAACACAGGGTGAGCGGGTCCGGGGCAGGAGAGGGGTTACGGGGCAGGAGAACAGGAGGCAGGGCAGTGATAGAGGTGTGTGGGCATGAGGGGTAGTAAAGGTTTTTGCCTGTTGCAGAGTAGGGATGGGCATTGGTGCAGACGCCATCGATGGTTGGCATTGATGGCGATTTTGCACCCTGCCATCGATAATAATAAAATATTACTTGCATAAGCATCGATTGTTGTAGCTATCGATGGTTATCCATTAAATCTGACTGAATAGGCCGTGGGACAATCAGAACTCGGTGGCGGGACTGTCGGGTGTGGGGGTACGGAGCTATGCTCCGTGTCCCGGCACCATAAAAAAATTTGAAACTTGATCGGTTCTCCTTTGCCATCAATGTAGGGAAACCATCTGGTCCTCCCACATCGATGGCAAAAGTATTCAACATCGGCCATAAACCATCAATGATCTGAAATCATTGATGGTCGATGGGCATCCCTAGAACTGGAGGAGGGTGGGGGACAGTATACAGCTCCTGGCAGTGGGTGAGCGTCTCCTCCCATTGGGAGGGAGTAAGGGGGTGCATGAGAGCAGGAGGCTGTATAATAGTGGTATGTGGGCAAGACATTGATAAAAGTTGTGGCGCTGGTGCAGAGTACCGTGGGGACACTTCTGGCAATGGGGGAACCTGCAGCGCGGCAGCCAGGGCCAGATTTCCCACCTAGGGGCGGCACCTGCTTGTGGTGGTACAGGATCCCCCATTCTCACAGGGGGTACGTGAAATGCGGGGTCACGGGGGTCCGCTGGGGGGTGGAATTGCCGGAAGGGGGTCAGGGGGGTCTGCAAATTGTGGGAGGGGGGCGAGGGTCCGCGAATTGCGGGAGGGTGCAGGGGTTCACAAATCGTGGGAGGGTCATGAATCGTGGGAAGGGGGGGCATGAATTGCGGGGGGGTCTGCAAATTGCGGGAGGGGGGTTGCGGGGGTCCGTGAATCGCGGGAGGGGTGCAGGGGGTACCGTGAATCGCGGGAGGGGGGGCACGGGGCGCGATGAATCACCTAGGGCCTTTTTTTGGTTCACTCTTTCTGACAAAATCCTTCTTAGATGGACAAAACCATGTGCACTGCAGGGGCGCAGATGTAAAATGTGCAGAGAGAATTAGATTTGGGTGAGTTATTTTGTTTCTGTGCAGGGTAAATACTGACTGCTTTATTTTTACACTGCAATATAGATCTCACTTTGAAGTAAAACCCCACCCAAATCTAATTCTCTCTGCACAAGTAACATCTGCCCCACCTGCAGAGCACATGGTTTTGTCCATCTAAGAAGGATTTTGTCTGAAAGAGTGAACCAAAATAAGGCCCCTAGTTGGTTATATATTCTTGTAGCAGAATGGTAGGATGTTGCTGTCATTCAGATGCATTTACATAAACAGTAATAATAGCAGTAAAAGATCTGACTTAAAACACCTACAGTAAAACAGAACAGGTGTTGTATAATATACAACATCTTGGTTGATGATACAACATCTAGGTTGACGTGCACAAAGTTGCCAGTGGAAAAAAATTGCCACAAGAAAAAATCAACACAGAAAGGTCATCACATGTAAATGTTGACATAAGTGTGGCACTTCATTGGTGTCCATGTCGACACATGAGAATGAATATGAAAATATTCAAAAAATGAAAAATAAATCTTCAAAAACTAATGTCAACCTTTTTCATTGTCGACCATAGCCATGTCAGTGTTTGGCTTGTGCCGACCAATTAAACCGGGGGAAGTCGCGGGGGGGAGTGTTTTGCCACGAATCGCGGGAGGGGGTGTGTGTGCCGCGAATCGCACGGGGGGGGTGTGTGCCGCGAATCGTGGGGGGGAGGAGGGGGTGCCGGGAATCGCGGGAGGGGGGGTCGCGCGGGGGGTGCCGCGAATCACGCGGGGGGGACGCTCACCTGGTGGCTGTGGAGTAGCAGTGTCTTTGCCGGGCAGCATGGGGAGGCAGAGGGTGTATGGCACTGTAGGCTCACTGGGCTGGTTCTCTGTCACTATGGCCCTTATTCTGATCGGTGCGGATATTCCCGCTTGCGTACGGGCCGCCGATGTTTATCGTCTGCGCATGTGCAGAGGTCACTCTGCGCATGTGCAGGCGGTTTCGCCGCATGGATTCTTTATACGCCGCACAGGGGGCGTAGAGGGGCGTGAGGGGCTACTTAGCCTCATTACCCTATGCATACGCCCCGCGTTTCATGGGCGTTCCCATGCAAACGCGGGGCGTATGCATGGTAATGAGGCCGTGACGCGTGGGTACGGGGCGGGCATCTGACATCGCCGGATGTCAGCTGCCCGCCCCCATACAAGATTTTACACGGACAAGTGTCCGTGTGGTCTTGTGTTGCGGGACCTGGTGGAGCGTGCGGCCCTGCATTCGATGTTCAGCGACCATCGAATGCAGGGGCTGCTCCCACCATGGAGGAGGCGCATCCCCGTCCACATTCATGCGGACCGCCACATATCCGCATACGGACGGAGGTGGCGATCCGTATGGAAGGCGGGGATTCGCCAAGACGGACATCACCGCATATTTCTGATCGGGCCGCACCGATCAGAATAAGGGCCTATGTGAGTGTGTGTGGGCAGAGTCAGAGGCTCCACCCAGCTTTATAGACACACTCACACATTTTGAGTGACAGATGTAGCCAAATATATAAGAGATGGGACTATCATGGAAACTACTGAGGAAGAGAGGGACCTAGGTGTCACTATTTCAGAGGACTTAAAGGCAGGTAGGCAATGTAACAAAGCAATGAAGAAGACAAGTCAGATGCTTGGTTGCATAGGGAGAGGAATCAGCAGTAGAGAGAAAGAAGTAATAATGCCACTGTATAGGTCATTGGTACGACCTCACCTAGAGTACTGTGTTCAGTTCTGGAGACCATATCTCCAGAAGGATATAAATACATTAGAGACTGTACAAAGAAGCGCAACTAAAATGGTGCATGGCATACATCACAAAACGTACCAGGAAAGACTAAAATATCTTAATATGAATATTTTAGAGCAGAGAAGGGAAAGGGGGGACATGATAGAAACTTTCAAATATATCAAGGGTTTTAATAAGGTACAGTTGGGAGACATTCTTCACAGGAAGAACACAAGGACATGCACTGAAACTAGAAAGGGTAATGGATAAGTGGAATAGCCTCCCATCAGAGGTGGTAGACGCAAATACAGTAGTACAATTTAAACATGCTTGGGATAGGCATATTGATATCCTTACAAAGAAATAAGGATCAAATATGGTTTGAGGCAACATGTTTAAAAAAGGGGCAGACTAGATGGGCCAAGTGGTTCTTATCTGCCGTCAAATTCTAAAATAATAAGTAAATAGTTATATAAAAAGAGACACACTGGGGGAAAACAATTGTTTATTGGGCACCCAGCACCAATCGGAGATTTTCAGTTGTACGAAATGGGCGCTAATTATTTCTATTTATTCGCACACTCCTGCGTTGTCAAACAAAAAAGTGCAAAAAGGAATTAGGGGGATTGGGCATGCAAAAACAATTGCATCCCCCCCCTTTCCCCCAACAGATTTTCTCCATGTGTGTCACCTGTCCATAATTTCCAGCAACAGACCTTACATATAGAGATTTGTTTATGGAAATTTTTGTTTACACAAAAACCTGACAGACTTCATGGTACAGTTTCTGCTACTTTGTATGTGAAGCAAATGCACCATAAAAAAAAATTAACCTTTTCCCCCCGTGCCTAAGAATTGTAAATTGCGGAAGTATCCCTTATTCAGGTCCATGCGCTCCCATGCAAATTCGAACGGGAGTGCGATGTTTCCTAACTGTGCATGTGCTGTGTACAAGTGGCCACGGTGAAAAAAGTGTACGCTGGGCGCTCACACACAACAGTGGGGGCATGGGGCGGTGGGCCGGGGGATGCGCCCATGGGAAAGCCCAGCGTTTCATGCGTTCTCATGCTAATGCCAAAGGTGCACTCAAGACACGCAAGCCTAAGACACCTAAGTGTGTCTTAGATTTGCGTGTGCATACCACATCATTTGAATCGAATGATGTGGGTGTCACCCCATAGGTTACGAATGGATGTTTATGCAAAATATCCATTCACAGCTGTAAGGGCAAATTCACCCTGCGAAGGTGGTTGAGGGTCTGTGGGAACGGCGGACGGGCTAAAAAAGAGTGACAATCAGATTAACCTTCTTTCCCCGACAGCTCATGAAGTGCGGTAATTCCAATAATTGGAGGAACAGTAACAACAGACAGTGGGCTATTTCAACTTCGGTACACACCCAGGGCCAGTGCAAGGCACCGGAGCGCCCCAGGCGAGTCGGGGTGGGGGCGCCCCGGTTCGGGGGGGGGGGGGGGACCTGTCCTGCTGCGGTGCTGTGTATTTAAATCTGGCGGCGGAGGCAGCGGGGGTCCCTGCAGTCCATTAGAAATCACGAGCGCTATCCGCCGGGCTATGCGGAAGCGCTTCTAGTGTGAAAACACTGGCAGCACGCTGATTGGCTGAGATCAGCGTGCGCCGTGCTGCCAGAGTTTTCACACTAGAAGCGCTTCCGCATAGCCCGGCGGATAGCGCTCGTGATTTCTAATGGACTGCAGGGACCCCCGCTGCCTCCGCCGCCAGATTTAAATACACAGCGCCGTAGGACAGGTACCCGGGCGGCACAAAATGCCGCCCTCCAGTGGCCGGCGCCCTAGGCAAATGCCTAGATTTGCCTAGTGGTGGCGCCGGCCCTGTACACACCTCAGTTTTGAACAATATTAACCATGGCTGCTTCCATTTTAGGCTATAAAAGCCCTAGTTGGGTGTAGATCTGGGAGGTAAGTACATTTAACTGCGATGTAATTGTGTTCCGTTAATGATGGGCTGAAAGTTAAATGTTTTGATCATAATATGAATAAAATAGTTTTATGTTATATACATGCACACAGATTTGTAGTATATTAGTGTTAGCAAGTCTTTCTGTTTTGCACACATATATGTCATTAGTACTGCCACGCAGCTGGTGCCATATACAATATCAGGCATATTTGTTTTCGGTTTTGTTTCAAAGTTTTGCCTAATAATGCTGTGATGGCTGCGTTTATTTAAGGCTACAAGGCGACCAATCAGCACAGCCCTATGCTTTCCCATAGAGTGTGTCTCTAGATATATCGAGCATCTGCTGTGTTGCAGAGCCTATGCGATAGATAAGTGAACAACGCTGTTGACAGATATATCGCTTGTACACACACCGCCTAGTGGCCCGCATGTACGCAACTTTAGTTCTCCCCCATTCTAAATGAACAGCATATTATTATTAACTGGAATGTTTTTTTTTGTTTTTTTTTAAAGATGAGGACCGTTCGCAAGGGCATTTTAAGAGAGGAGAGGACCTGGGTGCAGCCTACACTACTGGACTCCCTACTCTGATGGCGAGTAGACTCTGGCATTATTCCAGAGTCTGCTGTACATGCGCAGGTCTCCAGGAGCACAGAATCTGCACCTTGTTCCTGGGGACATCTTTAGTGTGCGTGTGCAAATCACTCAGAAACGGCTGAGGCGGACATTTTCCAAGTGATTTGAATCTGCAGTGCAGAGACGCTGATGCCGCAGGACAACGAAGGGGTAAGTATACTACATAGGTGCAGTGTGTGCAGGGGCCCCTGGGCATTGTGCATAGTGCACCCATTATTTTTATGCAAGTTCCCCGGCCAAAGCATTCATCCTTGTGGCTGGTCAGCCCGGGCAGGGACCCAAAGGCTGAAAAATCAGCTGGGACTGTGAAACACGTCAGTATCCTGCCCACACCCACATGCTTTGGACTGATCCGGACCAGCCTCAGATGATACCAATCCTTGTTGGACCCACACTGCACCCAGAACAGGACACTTCTGCTCCGAAATTGGCCACAGTTGTGGTACACTACTTCCTGACTTTGGACAACAATCCAGCTTCATATGTCCATTCTTCAAGCCTTTGCGAGATACAAGGACACATTGGCCTTCAACTAAGGTGGACAGTAATAAAACTATTTTCATTAACTGTGTTTTGGTCCCCAATCTGAGGCATTCTAGGAACAGACAGCTAAAATATCCTTTATGTGTGAGGCTATGGGGTCGATCCTATTAACTCCGAAGAGTGTGGATGATTCGCGAGTTGCGAATCATCGTGACCCTGAGCGCACTTTACAGTGGGACAAATTTGCTGAAATTTTCATGGAATTCGGCCTTCTTGCGAAGGGTGCGAGTTGGGGTTAATTCGGGTGCCGTTTTCAGCGTTAAAACAGCACCCGAGCGGCAACTCGCACCCTTCGGGGGTAATAGGATCGACATCTTAATTCTGTATATGCATTTTCAATTATATACCAGAATTGTGTTTTTAACAATTGGTCACATATTGTACTATATTAAATATATCTAATTTTAATGTGGAATCAGTCCAGTCTTTCTATTATATCTGATAGAAATCTGTTATATAACAGGTACCAGCGCTGCTACCCCCAACCTCTTGTTTCTATACTTCAGGTCCAACTAACCTGAAATCACAGTAGCTGCTAGTGAAGCACCTCGCGTTGTAGTGCCACCGCTTTTCCCCCTTACAGGAGACATCTTTCTTTCCAACTTTAAAATACACCTAGAGAAATAAAATGTAACATCTATCTGGTCAAATCCAAGAAAAGCAGCAGCCTCTGTATTAATTGCACACTGGACCAGGACTTAGGAGGACTCTGTGTGTGTGTGTGTCCAGTCCAAAATGCTCTCCCCAGATAATAAGTTACATATATTCTGCAGTGTTTTTGGATCAGGAGAGATCAGCTGCGATCACTGGGTCACTTAAAGCTCTCTCCCCCTCCCACCTCTTCTTTGGTTGGGTAGCACTCTGTCTACAAGTTCTTCCTTCTGCAGCTACACAAGAGGGAGAGCCAGTGAAGTCCGTATGCTCTGGCTGGGGAGATACCCCTTGACAGAGAGGGGTCTGTGGTATACTGTCTCCTGCACCTCCCTCCTTAATCTGTCTCTGCAAGTACATTAAAGGTAATGGATATATGACCATGTCAAACACCTTGATGTTCCTGTGACTATGGTTGTAAATATAATGAAGAAGTATAAAGTCTACCGGACCGTATCCAACCTCTCTGGATGCAGCCACAAAAGAAAAATGAACCCCGATTAAATAGAAGGATATTGCAATTTAATGTAATTTGGACAGACAAGCCAAAAATCTAAAAATATTAATCTGTAAAAAAAAAAAAAGAACACAATGGAGGCTTGGTTATGTTTTAAGGCTTTTGCCTTGAATCTCTGCACAATGAAATATCAAGACATTTTGGGGTGAAGCATACTGCCCAATGATAGAAAACTCTCAGTCGCAGGCCAGGAGTCTTCCAACAGGATAATGACCCACAACACACAGCTAAAACACCCGATAATGGATAAGAACACAACAATGGACAATTCTCAAGTGGCACTGGCCGGTGAGCCCTGACTTGAATGGTATCCAGATGATTGACCCACATATGGCCAATATGCATATGGTCATAATGAGTCTGTGGGATTTTTGAAAAACGTTTTCATTCTTTACGATCCACATTGACTCTGATTGGTAATGGTAAAGTGAGCCATTGTTGTACGGAACCTGGCACCAAGCATGGCGAGCTAGGCAGCACACTAATTTGGGGTCTACGGGCTCAGTTGTCAACAACAAACATTTAGGTCAACTTTTTCACGTGTCAACCTTTTCTATGTTGGCCTTTTTTTCACTGTGGACCTTGTGCACGTTGACCTTTTTGGTGTCAACCTAATCGACAACACACCATCAGAATCATATCGAACATCAATGACAGGGTCCCATATTATGATATTATTGTTTTCTGGACAGGCAGTTACTCTTCCAGCAGCACTTTAAAAAGAAAAAAAAGGGCTAGAACAGAATTCTATGAATGTAATGTGGCCAGTCCATATGCAAGAAATAAATAATAAAAAATGTATTTTCAAACCGAATTTGCTCATCTCTAGTTCGTCTGTTCCTGCCAACGCCCAAGTGGTGCTATCTCACAGCTAATAAATCAGATCATGCCGGTGACGTTTATAGCTGTTATCTACAACAGGCATAAAATTGTGCTGATGTTTGACAAACGGTGATAGTGATCAATACTAGTACTGTAGGTATTTATAGATGATCGAAGTAACCGATAGCATGTGAAATATGTCATTATCTACTCAGTCCACAGCATATTATCTGCAGCATACAGTTTCTTTCTTACGGTTTAGTGATTGGCTGTCCAGGGAGACTATTATTTTTGGTAGATTGTTGTTAACTGCCAGATAAGGAGTGTGCACTAGTAGTATTGTATATGTACAGGAAGTAAATCTCAAGAGACACATTAAAAAACAGCTTTCTTCATAATGGTGCCTTGTACTTCATCAATACATCACGTGTATATATTTTGCCCTTAACAATTGAACAATTGAAATATACCCTCCTCACTGACCAGCACCCGGCATGCAGAATAAAGACTAGCCCACTGTGTAGCACGGGCCTCACTTAGGACTGATTCAGCTTTGTTAGACATCAACTTGGCCAAAACATACTGCACTGCCTATGGGGCAGATGTAGCCTGTGCAGAGAGATTTAGAGGCATGTTCAAATTCAAATCTAAATTGCAGTGTAAAAAAAAAAGCTGCCCAACATCTGTGGGCTACATGCTAAAGCAGCCAGTATTTACCCTGCAGAGAAGCAATATAAATGTATTTGCTCCCTTTGCTTAGCAACATGGTTTGTTCCAGACACAAAATGACTTGCTTTTTGCTGTACTGAATCTGGCGCTTATACTGTTTTACAATTGGCCTCATGTACAAGTCGTTTGTACAGTATGAGGCCATTTTCAGAATTTTTTCCAGGGCAATATACAGGTACAACCCCGATTTTCCGGCAACCGATGGTCTGGGACCTCTTTTAATCCGGAGCACATCGGGTGCCAGGGGGAAGGTAGGATTTTATGGGTTTTAACTGTAAAATAATCTGTGGGAGGGCTTAGGACGGCAGTAGGAGGGCAGCAGGAGGGATTAGAGGGGAAGAAGGAGAGTATTGGACTGCAGAAGGGGAGAGTCACGCTGCGGAGAGGGGGGGCGGCGCCGCCGCGCTGCAGAGGTGAGCCTGAGATGCGCTGCGGAGTCTTGTAAGGAGGATACAAGCTGGTGGGGGTTGTGGGGGGGAATCGAGCTGCAGGGGTCGCACTGCGGGGGTCTACCTGCGGATAAAGATCCGGCTCAGTGTTGGAACCGACTATGCCGGAAAATCGGGGTTGTACCTGTACTCTTAAAATCCAGCTCCGGCTGCCATCTTTATGTGTAAAGGTCCATACCTTTAAAGTCCTACCCAGCGATTTTTACCGTTTTGAATGGCTTTCCATAACAGGAGGCTATGGAAAGCCATTCAATCTGCTGGTAACGCCTGCCGATGAGCTGCAGCCGCAGGCGATGATGCGGGAGCGCACATCATACACACTGGGCAGCTTTGGAGCTGAAAGCAGCTCAAACGGTGAAACTCAAGTTCAAATTCCCCCACTGTGTATTTGCCTTAAGAGAGCATATAAAACACGTTTACCCTCTGACCTCAAAGTCTCACACGTTTTAAATTTGTCCCCTGCAGCACAGCCCGGTAAGGGAACACCACCGTATCATTTTACTTACTGCTGTTGTGACTGTAGATGAGCCCAGTTGCATGCGAGAAAACTACACAGTGCCACAATGAACCTGTTTATATATATTATATTCATAAGTACTGTATGCAAATAAAAAAAAAACATAACGCATTCAAAAAGTACAGAAATAAGAACAAACGTATTTCTTTATTATTTTTTGCTTGACAATGCATTAGATCTTTCTTTTTTTTTCATCTACAAGAATTTGGGTCACATCCACCAGAATTAAAATCACATTATGATCACAGCAAGTTCAAATTACAAATGTCTGAAGGAAAAAAAAAAATGATGCAAGTTCAAAATATAATACAGAATATATTAAAAAGGCCTGTAAAAATGACATGCAAGGCGGTTAAGAGGCAATGACGGAATTCATCAGACCCTCCGCTCCTATACCACCAACACATTGCGGATAGTTTGAGGCTCGCATTTAAAAAAGTTAAACATAAATCACGTTTGCAGGCAGATTGTTAATTTTTTTTTTTTTTACTACATTTTCTCCTTTACATAAAGAAACTATACATAAAATACCTTTAGAACACAGGGTTCTGCAATGTGCATACTTTAGCATTTAATAAATCGAAGCTGAAAGATTAGTCACTTAGTGACCAGAAAATAGCAGATCAGAACAAACATCTTCTAATCACATTCTGGAATTATGGCAATCCCATGCAAAATATCGTTGTTTTTTTAAATAAACCTTTATATATTTTTACTTTTTGAAATTATTTTTTTTACCTGTAAAAAGAAAAAACACAGGTCACTAATGTATTTTGTGCTTAGCATGGCTTTATATACTGTATATGGCATAGGGAAGGGTTTCCCAAACTGTCTCAAGGTATCATAATCGCCCATGTTTTAAGAACGCACATGGACACATATGGTATGATTAAAGGGTTGCGGCTAGTTTCCCTTTGCCGTAAGGACCTGGAGAGGATGCGCAAGGTTGGAACAAGAGACCCAAACAGACCCTGGCATGCTTGCTTTGCTCCCCATGTTTCGGGCTTGTTCCTTCACTATTCACACCATCACTGGTTGTCTTTAGTAACCAGGTGGCGAGCAAAGCGGAGCGAGCCATTGTGCCGGAAGCATGGCAACCGGAGCGAGCCTGCAATGGTCCGTTTGGGTCCCTTGTTTTGACCTTGCTCCTCCTCTCCCCGTCCCCCTCTCCTCCTCAGGTCCTTATGGCGAAGGGGAACTAGTCACAACCATGATCAAATGCTGTGTACATACTGTGCTGTACATCATTCATGCAGCCGACAAACACGGTGCATGGTTATGTGGCTGCAGGAACCGCGGAAAAGAGACACAACTGGGTGGGTAAATTGAAATGCCAGTCTAGTTGTGATGTCTGACCAAACATATCGGGCCTAATTCAGACCTAATTGCAAGGTTGCGAATTTGCAGGCCGAGCGATTATCGATAGACTTTGCATGTATACGGCCTGTAGCACGCTTGCGCAAGGCCTTCCTGTGATAAAATCCTGCTACAATCTCCAATCGCTCACTGTATGCAAGTCGATTGACAGAAAGTTGACATTGGGGGGGGGGGGGGAAAGATAACTGGCCCTTTTCTGGGAGTGTCAGTGAAAACACAGGCATGCCCAGACATTTGAGGGGAAGTCATGTAACATACATCAGATCCGGCCCCGATCTGACCGATTTTAGCGCATCCACCGAGTAAGCCCTGGGATACGCACACCGTGGATAAATCATTTGATGGCGGATTTGCGGATATTCGCCGATCCAGCAAATTTTTTAAAGCCCTGCTTAGAAATTCACAGGCTTCCATGGGGCGGGATTTCGCTCTGGTGGGCGGCGGCTATCTGATCACAGGGCTCCAAAAGTTAGCAGCTCAATGATCAGATCTAAATTTGGCCCATCGGGCGGCCAGTTTGTAAGTGTATATATCTTACGCACCAGGTCGCTCAGGCAACTGGACGCTGGGTTGCTCAGGTATGTACCCAGCAAAACTGTCTTGAGGTACTAATTAAATCACCTCTTCTTAAGCATGGCACATTAATATCCGTAAGACCAGGACTGCTGGGGTGCATTGACTGACAAGTTTGGGAACTAGTGGCATAGTGCACTCACATCCCTGTTAGGTTCTCCCAAATGTTGTGTAACTACTGTAAATGTCTAACAGGGATTTGTAGTTCCCCAGTAGCCAGAGGGCCCCAGATTGCCTAAGCTTGGTTTATGTAGTGACACAATAAAATGAAATGGGAATACTACTGGAACTGCTAATGCTTAGTGGAAAATCCCTATCCAATAAAGTTCTACTGTGCTATGGTAAAGCCCCATACACACTAGATGATGGATTGTTAACAGTATATTGTCCAGTGTGTACGCTCAACCTTACAATGCAGGCTCCTGTGGGTCATAAATGATATCTACGGTCATCTGAACATGGTATTCTCAATGTTGATTAGATCGTCAAAGATTGCATATTCAGCAGAGGGCTGGGTGACGTCACTGAACAATATTGTTACCGATAAAACTACATTGTGGGAACGATATCTACGGTGGATAATCTAGTGTTTATGGGACAGCCTGGCACGACCTAGTGGTAACGTCCAAAAATTGCACTTCTATCAGCCTAAGTTAGAATTTTGTTTTGATCTATATTTTAAAACTTTTATTATCTGTATATTACAATAATTTACAGTTTGTTTCAAAACAGTACTGCACAGGAACAGAAGCACAGTACAGAGAATAATAATAATAAAAAAAAGTTATATATTACACAGACATACTCCTATTGGCATGCATTTGGTTAGTAACCAGTTACAAAATACAGAAACAAAACCTTTTATACAGAAAGAAATGAGGCTCAGATGAATGGGCAATATATCAAATAAATGTAAATAAATTACTTCTGTTCTGTGTGTCTGCATATATATGTTTTTTTCAATAATAATTTAAAGAGAATTTGCAAATACATCAGTTTTCTCTTATCCCTTATTTGCTTTTCTGCATAGTTCCAAACTTACTTGCTTGAATAAAGCTGTAACCAGTAGGTTGTTCAATTCTAGATCTCAAAGTATGTTTTGCTGTTTAAATATAATATTTACTATATATTAGTTATTTGCCAGCGCATCACGGAAGATTTGCTTTGAGATCCATCTCCAAAGCAATTTGGTTTGTTTGACATTTAGGTGTTAGCGCTAAAGAGAAGCCAATCCAGCTAGGCTACAGATATTTTGGTCTTGCTACAAGAAGAGACATGTGGTGTTCAGTGCTGCTACTGGATGCATTGATGTACTTGATTAAGGGCTAGTTGTATCAAGCTTCAAAAAGTGAAAAAGTGGAGAGTGATAAACAACCAGCCAATCAGCTCCTACCTGTCATTTTTAAAACATAGATAAAAAGGGGTGGTTGCCTATGACAAAGCTGTACCTGGTGACACCGAAACGCGTCAGACCAGAACACCCAGTCACCTACCTGCCACTTTGCATTGCTATTTGGATCCAGACAAACCGCCTCTGGAATTTGTCATCCTGCGCTACAGTTGTCACGGAGGTTAACCATCTCTCCCCTGTCCATTATGGAGGATATCGCTGCCACGCAATACAAATCGGATTAATTCCCCTAATGGACTGTTCTATGGTAAATATATACCTACTCTTTAAAACTAGAGAGACTCTACTCCGGATATTTCCATATGTGGACTATCCTTGGCGGTACAAGTAGGAACGGATCCTCATAACCACACAATACATCTAGCAAAGTGCCAATAGGTACCCTATGGTTGTAGATGACATTTTATTCATGTGTATTCTCAGTGAAATTATTATTGTTTTGCATTATTAAATTTCATGGTTTTGAATTTTAAATTGTTTAGCGCTACTTTTTCATCCAAAGGGGTCGATCCTATTATACCCAACGGGTGCAAGTTGCCGTTCAGGTGCCGTTTTCACACTGAAAACGGCACCCAAATTGACCCTAACTTGCACCCTTCGCAGAGCCAAATTTGTTGAAAATTACTCGCACCGCTATGGAGGTGCGAGCACTTTTCAGTGAATTCGGGCCACCGTAAAGTGCGCCCGGTGTCGTGATGATTTGCAACTTGCGAATCATCTGCACCCTTCGGGTGTAATAGTATCGACCCATTATTGTAGTTTTTAAACCTAGCCTTTAACATGACAGTTAGGAGCTGATTGGCCGGCTGTTTATCACTCTCCATTTTATCACTTTTTTGAAGCTTAGTGCATCTGGCCCTATGTGCGTTATACTCATTCATTCGTGTACTATCTGAGTTTAACAGAAGCTCCCAATAATAAGTATTTTTGAGGTCATTCTGTAAGACATTTATTGGGAAAATATTAGTTTTAGAATAAACTAAAAAATTAAATAAACTAAAAAATGCAGATGACGTTATATTTTACCTTCCAGTTTCCATACTGACAGGTAGTCTGAATTTATGTACAACCTCACAAACACATCTTTGTCATCAGTTCTAATAAAGGGGGTGATTCAGACTCAATCGCAGCAGGCCAAATATCGTTCCCCCGGCCGATGGTGAAGGTCTGTGCATGTACAAACAATACAATAATATATACTGAGAAAAACGGTCTCTCTGGACCACAATGGTATTAATCCCAGCGCAAGGAATTAAACGAAAAGCAAATTTTGAACTGAAACCTTTAGGGTGTGCGGGTATTTAAATAAAGAAATTGCTGCAGGTCTGTGGTGGAGTCATACTGTACACACTGATAGGATCCATGACAGTGTTGTATATTCCTGCAGTCCTTTATGGAGTGCTGCTAAGCAATAGTGGAACACCAGGTGGCAGCGTGGGGTTATACAGAACAGCTACAGCTCATTTTCACATTGCGAATGAAACAGGAACTTTTTGGCACGGCATTAAGTCGCAAGCATTCCGGGAAATCGATCCTGTAGAGACCACACCTGTACTGTAAAAAGATTTTGGTACTTTTCCACAAACCCCCTGCGAACGGCACAGAGAGTTTGTCATAAAGCAGGAAAAGCAGTTAAGCTTGCGAGTATAAGGAGTTCTTACATTCTGTTAGTAGGGAGCTAATAAAGTCTTAGAAATATATATACTGTATAGATCTCTTTCTCTATATACATTGTATATGTATATCTCATATCAGAGGCTGTGCATTGCTAAACAATATTCTCTACAGTGGTGCTTCTAGCACAGGTCTGGTCTTCATATTAGTGCTGAGATACAGACCACACTGTGCTAGAAGCACCATAGCAATCAGGGAAGAGGAACTGCCAGGTTTTAAAAGAAATATGCAGGGTACTAGAATGAAAACTATGTAGGAGAGTGTTAAAATGATACTAATCCTCTGCAGCAAATCACCCGGTTAGTGGGGCGTTATTTATTGAGCTAGACAGGCTGCTTTCAGAGATGCTTTGGATTGGTTGATTCAAAAGTATGGGGTGGAGCCAGTGATGTCACAGCAGCTAAGTCTGTGCAGCCACCTGCGATGGATAGAATACTATTCATTTTTTAACAGACAAGAAGCTGAATGTACAATATATTTTACCACCACCTGAGGAACCGCAGCATCGGACATAGAGGACTGTGACACCAGCCCCCCCTCCCAATCCTCCTTTCTCATTAGTAACGCCACAAAGAGCCACGGCTAGTAACAAAATGCATGTTCTGTTAATAGACAGGCCATATTGTAAATAAATAAATATATACATTACTATACATACAGTATATCTGCTCCTTCACACCATGAAGGTTTGTATTGGAATCTCTGTAGAACACCATACCGGATGTAAATAGAGAAGAATAAATCTTATTTGGTAGCAGAATATAATATAAAAGCATAGATCTGGGGACGAGATCAAATGAACCCCAAAATATAATGTCACTTAGTTCTGCAGAACGAGTCCTTCATTTGAAATTGGCATAATCTGAAAATATGTCGATGAAATCTTGTACCACTTTGTAGCAGAATTCATATTGTTCCTGCAAAACAAAGACACACATTAACTGTCCATTCAGCACAAGTGTAATAGAGAAGTTTATAAAATGGCCATTGAAAAGATTATACGAACCAGTAATGTTGGCAAGTCTTCTGGCAATTAGTATTACAGTTACATTTGTATCGATAACTTTACATTTTTGGCAATAGCAAAAGGAGTTTAGGGAAGACTAGATGGAAAAAGGGTTATCTGCCATCAAATTCTATGAAGGGGATGCAGTTATCATGCCAACAGTTAGGGTTAGATGCAGGGAAGAATGGTTAGGTTTAGTCTGTGGGAGGAGAGGTTAGTGGTACTCACCACTAGAACTAATGGAGGATTAGACTAAAATAACCATTGGACAGTAGAGAGGTATGAGGACAGTCGGGAGGTGTGAAACTGACAGTGAGGCTTGATGGGGATAGTGAGGAGGAACAGAGAGATGTCATGGGGCAGTGACAAGTGAGGGACAGAAGTGAGGTGCAATGGGGTCAATGAGGCATTATAATTGCCAGACAGTCACACGTAAAGGGTTAACTAACGTAGCCTGAATTTAGTACTGACACACATACAGCAGCCTGATGTTTGTACCGACTGACAAATAAGTTACTCTCACAAAAAAGGAATCAAAACTACATTATGTATAAGGAGCACTACTGTGGGCATTGTATATAAGGGGCACTACTGTGTAGCCTGATGTAAATAAGGGGTCATAAAGTGAATGAGACACTACTATGGGGAGTAATATGAATCAGGCACTAAATGTGGTGTAATGTAAATTTGAATGTGCTACTTTGTGGCATTTTTTGAACTGGGGGTAATATTGTGTGGCCAAACACCCCATTTTCCTTTATTAAGTATGTGAGAGAGGGTACTGAACACCCTTACCACCAGTTATGTCACTACTAGAACATTTTTGTCGATATGGTAATTATGTCAATATTTTATCAGTGTCAACATGACATGTCACAATATACTCAACCCAAAGAAGCCCTTGTAAAATAGGCCACCCCATGCTTTTCATGGGGATGTTTATTATTTGGGCTTGCCAGCAAATCTCTTAATATATATACAGAGCCCTATTTCCAGATTTTTATAAAAAACAAAAACCACACAGACCAGTCTGTAAAGGTGCCCATACACTAGTAAGATTTATCTTCAGATCTGGCTGGTTGGAACAAAAACATGGTTATGGATGAGTGTCAGTTTGTTAGTTTTCCAGCATTTCCAAGCAAATGGTCAACTGTCATTTGCTCTCATCCATAACCATGTTTTTGTTCCAACCAGACAGATCTGCAGATAAATCTGCGTGTGTATGGCCACCTTAAGAGTTTATCACGCACAGGGAGCACGTAAGAGATTGCTTTTCCAGGATTACCAGGCCAAAGTGTGTTTATAAATGTCACACGGAATGTTTACCGAGTGCGGTCCCGTCTTACCAGTGTCTGCACCATGTGCGGTCTCTGCATCCGTAAACTTTTCACAGTCTGAAATACATCCAGTAATCCCTCGGCTTTCACCCGCTCCAGGATGTTGCTGAGGGCGATGAATGTCCCCGTTCTTCCAGCCCCAGCACTAGGAAGGAATATGCAATTTTCTATCACTGAGGGAACATCAAAATACAGCCAGTGCATACATATTCAAAACCGGAAAGTTTACTCTGAAGGCGGACACGTTCCAAACTTGTCTGCAGTGGGGTTTTTTTTTCAGTGACGATCAGTCATTTCCCACAAGATCAGAAGACTATAGCCTGGGAAGTGGGAACTTTACATTGAGTACAATGAAGCTGTCATCTCCACTGTATTCACATCAGCTAGGGATTTTCTTGTTAACAATGAGGAGCTACAATTCCAGCTCTTATTACTGCAGTTTTTAGACTGCTAGACTACCTTTTCAGCCCGACTCTTCTGTTCCTTTGCTGTAGATAGCACTCGCTTAATTGTTTGGCTGACAGTAAAGGTGGTGAAAAGAGTAAAATAAGTCACCAAACGGAGTTGATGAGCTACAAGGAATGTCCCTTATGCTGCTTTCACACCGCAAAACCTGCTTAGACCAGGTATTTTAAACATGTCAGAGCAAGTTTAACCCCTTTCACATCGCATGTAAATACCTGGTCTAAAGCAAGTTTGCGGAGTGAAAGCAGCCTAGGAGAGCAGAACATGTCAGTGCCGGATTCTGGGCTGTGATGCCCCGCACAGGGTAGCAGGGATGTGACTGGCTATAGGGTGCTGAGCTCAGGGCATGGGGGGTCCAAGCACCCGCTGACACAGGGCACAGTCAGGGCCGGCTGTTGGGAAGTGCCCCCCGGCTGCAGGGTACCTGGTGCAGGGCTGTCAGTCCGTCCACATTGGTGCAATTGATCGGGGCTCCAGCCTCCAGAAGTTCACGAACATCCTCTCCACCGGCTTAGCTGCTCCCGACGCTTCTCCTTAGCCACCCCCCCCCCCCCCCCGTCCTCCCCTCTCCTACCTGAGCAGCGCAGCCACCGGCTCAGCTGCTCCCGGTGCTTCTCCTTAAACCCCCCCTACCTGGGCAGCGCAGGAAAGGGAATAATTGCGCTGGGAGTACTAGTACTACTAGTTCCCATCTGCTGTAGGGACCCCATCACTGATCTAACATACACTGCAGGGACCCCCTCCCCCCAGCGCGATCATTCCTTTCCTGCGCTGCCCAGGTGGTGGGGGTACCAATAGTGGTCTGCTCATTAGATATGCACAGCGTGGAACACTATTGGCTGGGTCCTAAATACCGTTTCAGACCCGTTCAGACACAAAAAAGGGGTCTGAAACGGGTGGGACCCTGCTTTTTTACCGTTTCCAAAAAACTTTTTTTTTTTGAAACGGTAAAATCACTCTGCACCTTTCAGACCGCACATATTACAGTTTTAAAACGGTTAAAAATCGGCAAAATACCATTTTTTTAGTGCGGTCTGAAAGGGGGCATTATTGTTCCTCTGCCATTAATCATTGGAAGCAATATTATATGTATGCCCTGTCAGATACTTGCTCTGCTACCTGAGGCCTGCTTAGCTTTGCGAATATGTTCTGCAAGGACAAATAGGACAAAGAGAAAAGGGTTGGACTAGGGCAAGAATGATCCTAGAAACACAAAGGACAAGTCCTGATTTGGACCAATCGGTGAACGCCCAGATCACAAAGAGTTGGCGGCGTATGTATTTTTCCCCATCTACCCCCTTAAAAGCAGATGAAGGTATCACCATTATTAGTTATGGAGGTTCTGCTCATCACCACTATGTGATGTTGTCAATTGGTATAGTGTTCATTGTAGAACCCGCTAACTTTGAAAACCCATGCAGTTCCTGTTCCCTGCCTGGGGTGTCGCTGTTTGCTGTGGTGTTTCTAGCACAGGTCTGGTTTGCATATCAGTGCTGATATAAAGACCACACTGTGCTAGAAGCACTGCAGCAGACAATGACACCCCAGGCAGGGAAGAGGAACTGCATGGGTTTTCAAAAATAGCGGGTGCTAGAATGAACACTATTGGTATCAATGTAAAGTAGATGTGTCAACCAGAACCAGGAGAGAAGAATGTGCAACAGGACAGCACTAGCTGCCATCCCAGGAAAATTCAGGACTATTATACTGGTTAGAGGCAAATCTCGTTAAATGGACCACTGGGTTTTTAAAAATAAATTCTCCCAAATTTTCCTCTTTCTTCCCATCACGCCCTGTGAATTTATATTGGGCCATGCATGGAGAACTGATGTGTAATTTCTGGTCATACTGATGTACGTTTAGCATGTAACCAAAACACGTATGTAGGGTATCACTGTCACTGGGGGCTGCCTCTGCTGCTGGGGCTAGTGGTGCCTCAGCTCTCTGCACTCTGGTCCTGCCTCGCCTAGCCTGGTACCACCAACACAATTCCAGACAAGAACCACCAGAGCCCCTTATGCAGTCCCTTTTTATTCCTCAGTTCTGTGCAGGGATTGGCTGGATCATGAATCCCAGGATGTAAATGTCCCCTGAGTTCTGTGTAGGGATTGGGGGCATCTTGAACTGTAGGGTCTAACTATCCCATGAGCAGCATGGCTCCCTACATGGCTGGCGCCTGGGGGTCTGGTGTCTGTTTATGGTCAGCCCGCATTCCGGGAAGTGGGCTACATTTAAGAATACACGTTTAGCCCAACCCCTGTGTGTTAGGATCATCACAGTTCACTAGGGCAAGTTTGTCAGTATATATATATATATATATATATATATATATATAGCCATTGCATGACAAAGGTATGTAAATGGTTCCCATAACGATTACTCACCTGCAGTGCACTATGATTGGATGGTTGCCTGTCTGTTGCTGTTGCTTCTGTACAGCGGCAATAAGATCGATCATTCCTTTCCCCTCCGCGGGAATGCCTATTTCAGGCCAGCCATGGAAATGGAACTGGCGGACCAGGCTCGTCTGCTTCTCCTGCACAACAAATAATCCCCTTCAGGTCATCATTGTATTGTAATGTCAACGGTGTCGTGGTTTTGTCTGATCTGGATTTGGTGCCTGCGTGCAACGATCATTCAGTTCTTTGTGTAATAGACTTATGATGTTCCAAGTACAGTAAAGAATAGGTTTCAGTTATTTCAATTATAATTTGCCTGTTCTGTCATTTGCACAGAATGGAATAGTGTTTGGTAAATACTAAAAAGTGATATTGTCCCCGGCATTAGAGGTGCACTATTACAGCAAGCTAGAAAACACTTCTCCCATGGAAACTCTAGGAACTCATTCCAAATGACCCTATGCCAATTATGTCCACATCAAACAGATTGTAAAAGAAAATGTTTGTATGTTTATTTACCTGGTTACTTGTAACTACGAAGTCTCTCACACTTATGGTGTCCACTAAGCGCTCGCCCTTATTGTCTATAGTTATTTCTCCATGCGTCACGGACCCCTCAGACGGCCAGTACTGACAACACTTGTCCTGGTGGAGGAAAACAATGGACATTAAAGATCTTTCCCAGGCAGACTTGCTTCAATTTATTGCCCAACAACAGACCTCTTGAATAAAGATAATTGTATCCAATGACCAGATCTCAGTTTATCTGTTTTTCTGTATCTAAAGGCCACGAAAGGAATCCCGCGAGTGCTGGAACTTTCTCACAAAGGACTATAACTACAAACATGTACTTTAATTGTTGTATAGTAGAGTAGTGCTATATATATATATATATATATATATATATATATATATATATATGTTACACACATCCCTTGACAGTAGGTCACACATCTGATTTATTGTATTTTGATAAGATTACTGCATCTCAGTAGTGACATCAGAGCTCTGGGATTATAGGGAAGAGAAGGCAAGTAATGGCACCTTTCCTGAGTAGTGAGCTCTGAAAGCTAACTGGCATTGTCATAAACGCTAGTTTTTTTTCCCCAAACACTTAAGGCCCATTCACACTGGATGATTTTGAGCTGAAAGCCGCTCAAACTTTGGGTTTTGAGCGTCTTTCAGCTCAAACCCGCCCAGTGTGTACGACCCAGCGATGAGCGGTGATGCGCATTCTCGCATCCTCGCCGGGAAAGCCGTTCATCTGCTGGTATTATCAGCAGAGGAGAGGCTTTGAGGATGGCTTTGCATAGCGCTGCACTATGCAAAGCCGTACGCCCCGCCCCCCTTCCCTGCTGACAGCGCTGGGCAGGGGGAAAGCCGCTGAGTGTGTATGCACTGAGCGGTTTCCCCCCCACCAATGTGTCCATACACGCTGGGCATAATCACCCAGTGTGAATGAACCTAGACACACAAAACTGAGACACAATAACACCCGCACCTTAATCCAACCAAATTCTGCCCTGATTCTCCCAAACTAGATCCTATGTGGGAAATTCAATTCAAAGCAATGTACTGTAGGGTAGTGTTGCGATGCCCAGCTGTGTTAATAATGGGCAGTCAAGGTAAACCACCGTGGCAGGTTTTCCTGGGTATCTCTATTATGTGCAAGGCAAAAACGTGCCATGTATCCCTTTAAGAACCCCTCAGTAATGTGCACTTCATTCAGACTATTCTGACTATGTTGAGTAGCAGAGGAGGAAAATTCTGAAGCGGCAGCATTCTCCCTGCCCTATACACAGAGGGACGAGTCCAGCCCCTTGTGTTGGTTGGTGTCCTGTAGCAGGATTTGTTCCTAGCTCTATGCAAGGCTAAAATGTATACCAGCACATGAATAATGATATGACTGAACTCTCTACAATATCTGAACAGAAACACAAAAGGTGCAACACAGATGTGCGTGCAGGACCTCGATGCGGACTCATCTTCAGTAGTTTTGTGCATGGCGTTGTATGGATAGCTGCGGGCCCGCCAGAGATGTGTACAAATTGCCATGCAGGCAAATGTCTCTGCACACAATGCCAATGAGTAATGACAGCCAACGTGTGTCCTTCTGCCACCGTACCTGCTCTCTCTCCTGCAGTTCTGTCAGGATGACAATTGTGTGACACTTCCACTCCCACACCATCCTCCAGAAATCCTCCACCGTGTGCGGCAGGGGGCCTTGCGTTGCAATAAAGTAGTCTTTCTGCCGATATCCCTGAAATAATATAACAAGTGCAATATTGTGGTGGTCAGAAGTCAATCATGGAAAGATGATAAGATATATTGCAGGAGAAATCTTGTCAGCGAAATGATGAACGTCGTTTAGGACCATAGTAGGCGGGATAAACGCCAGCCCCCCCCCTGCATCCTACGATGAGGACTGGCTTCCTGTACGAGGACTGATGGGTCATCCCCTACATACGGAACCATGCCCTCCAGTTTATAGGGATGAGGAGAAAGACTAAACCGTGCAGACAAAGGCCAAGACCCCCGGCCCCCAGACTCTCCCCTGCTATGGTTCTGTCTATAAACATATTTACATATAATTATGGTCACATGTCTTATACTGTGTGGGGTTGAGAAGGGCAACAGACAGCCCTAGAGGAGCATGTGGCCACCTAAGCCTTCATGTGTGGCCCCAGCTTCTTTCTGCTGTGTTCCCATATTTCTATGTTATATTTGCTGACACTGTATGTTATTACAGGATAGGGGTCCCCATCTTTAATGAAATTTATTATCTGTACTGAGATTAACAGATGTAGATGTATGAAGCAGTGATAAGTGAGAAGTGAGCCAGAGGAGAAGTGGCCCATGGCAACCAATCAGCACTGAAGTAACATCTATCATGTGAAAGTTCTCCGCTGAACGCTTCAGTATCTCCCAGTGTTTAGGCCCCTTAAGATGATCAGTTTTGCTTGGCTACAAATGAACCAGTTATTCTTGCATATACAACAAACCACCAACGTTGCTATAAAATGATTCATATTTTATTTGCATGCAATATTTTCACACGGGCAACCTAGTCAATAACAAAAGAGTGGATAAATCAATGGGGCCAGATGGGATACAGCCAAGGACACTAAAAGAGTTAAAAGGGGTGCTGGTAGCACCATTTCCAGAATTATTCAACCAGTCACTAACTACAGGAGTAATTTCATAGAACTGGAAAACAGAAAATGTTATACCACTGGGCAAAAGTGGAAGCAAGGAAGACTCAAACAACTACCAACCAGTGAGCCTCACATCAGTAGTATGGAAATTGATGGAAACCCTCTTAAAAGAAAAAAGTTGTAGATTATCTCACATGCAGCAATTTACAGGATCCCAAACAGCATGGATTTACTCGGGGGGAAATCATGTCAAACATTGACATTGACTTTTTTGACTGGGTGACTAAAGTAATAGATAAAGTAGAGGCTGTCAATATTGCTTATCTAGACTTTAGAAAGGCTGTTGACACTGCCCCACATTGCAGACTAATAAATAAACTCAAAGCATTGGATTAGATACTACGATGGTTGAATATACATGATCCTTGTTGCAGAAAAGAGAAAGTAGTGTTTATTTATATTTTATAAACTCCACAAAAAAAACTATTTTATCAGTTTTGCCTAAATTTACGTTCACTCTGGGGAGAGATTTAGCAAATATTCTAAAGAGGAAATGTGGAGCTGTTGCCCATAGTAACCATATTTGGGATGGGGTTTGGGGGTATGGGAAGAACCTATGCACAAGATACACTTATAAATGGAATGGTTTTTATGATATGTAAGTTGTAAGATCCACAATAAACAAGAGAATGTATATATTAATATATTTTCAAATGTGTCACTCATGTGGAGGTGCACCCGAGTAGAAAATGTACAAATTCGAGGAAAAAAAGAAAAAAGTACTCTCCTTTGTTTGGGGGCACGCTTGTCAAAAAGAAAAAAGGTTTTTGTTTTGGTTATCAGTTGTTAAACGTTACTTTTAATCAATGATTCTAAAAAAGGCTTTAGAATGGACAAAAGACACAAACAGACTACACAAAACATGAAACAGTGGTAAAAACCACTTATCGGACTCCATAGAGTCCCTCCAGCGATTTGTGGCTGGTATCAACAATGTACAGTATGTTACCACAAGTGTGGGTCAATTATTCAGTGTGTCCACAAGTGTGGGTCACTTCGATACACTGGATTTCAATAAAATGAGACACTGGTAGCGAAAATGGATAGATAGATAATAATAGGTTACATCCAATAAATTGTATGGTGTGTGTCCAGTTCACAAATGCATGATAATATGCTAAATCGGCGTCAATTTTTGTGACAGATGGACAAAAGACACAAACAAACTACACAAACCATAAATCAGTGGTCAGAACCACTTATTGGACTTCAATTGAGTTCAGTTGATACCAGAGACAAATCACTGGAGGGACTCAATTGAAGTCCAATAAGTGGTTCTGACCACTGATTTATGTTTTGTGTAGTTTGTTTGTGTCTTTTGTCCATCTGTCACAAAAATTGACACCGATTTAGCATATTATCATGCATTTGTGAACTGGACACACACCATACAATTTATTGGATGTAACCTATTATTATCTATCTATCCATTTTCGCTACCAGTGTCTCATTTTATTGAAGTCCAGTGTATCGAAGTGACCCACACCTGGGGACACACTAAATAATTGACCCACACTTGTGGTAACATACATTGTTGATACCAGCGACAAATCGCTGGAGGGACTCTATCGAGTCCGATAAGTGGTTTTTACCACTGTTTCATGTTTTGTGTAGTCTGTTTGTGTCTTTTGTCCATTCTAAAGCCTTTTTTAGAAACATTGATTAAAAGTTACGTTTTACAACTGATAACCAAAACAAAAACCTTTTTTCTTTTTGACAAGCATGCCCCCAAACAAAGGAGAGTACTTTTTTCTTTTTTTCCTCAAATTTGCCCATAGTAACCAATCAGAATTCAGCTATCATTATCTTCTATATTTTATAAAATGATTGGTAGAATCTGATTGGTTGCTATATCCACTTTAGAATGTCTGCTGAATATCTGCAAAGATATTACAAATATTTAAATGCCCGAGGTTGGCCACACCCATCACATGTGTTCTTCCTGCATGCATTTATGTAGTACGTACATCTATAAATGACGCATTGATATAGTCTGTGTATTCTTCGCCTCTCTTCATGGATAAGATCACTCGGTTGAAGTCATCTGGGAAAAAATAAAAAAATAACAATTATGCAGCTATAATGCACTTCATGGTCGCTTGTCATATAATCCTATTAGTTTAATGGGGTATTAAATGCTTTTAAAAGTCTTGAGGGTTTATTACGTAGTCCTCGGCGATGTGCATGGAATCTCTGCTCCAATAATCCGGTGGTTGCAGAAATACAGAGAATAAGCTTCAAGTGGACTCTATGCAGTTCTTTAATACAGCGAACAGTATGGTTTCAGGGACATTATACAGTACAGGACAGTACAGTCCTTACAGGGCCATTATACAGTACAGGACAGTACAGTCCTTACAGGGACATTCTACAGTACAGGACAGTACAGTCCTTACAGGGCCATTATACAGTACATGACAGTACAGTCCTTACAGGGCCATTATACAGTACAGGACAGTACAGTCCTTACAGGGACATTCTACTGAATCGTTGGGAAGATTTTGTAATGCAGTTTATGGTTTTCCGAATTCTACCCTTGAATAACAATAAAAAAAAAAGCAGTTTCCCTGGCGACCTTGATAATCGGTCTTAAAGAGCCAATGAAAAGGGGAACAGCTGGCTGCTAAATAGAGGGTGGAAGGTAGGGGGCATAGTATAGCTCACAGACAATGGGCTTTGATTCAGACCTGCCCGCTAGTCTGCGCATATTCGGAGTCTAGCGAACCGGCAAACACACCTGGGTACTTGTGTATTTTGGCGGCGCCCATCGCATCGCATACCATTACGCATACGATGGTATGCGATGCGACACGATTTCGTTGGTTAGTGTACGATGGCATACAATTTTCAAATTGTATGCCATTGTACATGGCATACAATGCCATACGATGCGATGCGATTAAACATTGTATAAGCACCCAATGTTAAATGCACCCCCACGCCACCCCCCCACTATAAACGTGAACCCGAAGCGTGGTGAGCGCAGCGAGCCCGCGAAGGGCGGCGGTACGCGTCCAACGACCTTATCATACCCCACTATCCACGTCGGCGTGGAGTTGAGAATAGATTAGTGTGGCGAGCACAGCGAGCCACCGAGCCCGAAGCGTGGCGAGCCCCGCGAGGGGACGCGGATACCTGTGAAGCCCGCGAAGGGACGCGTTTACCTGTGAAGGTATCCGCGTCCGCTCGCCGCGCTCGCCACACTAATCTATTCTCAACTCCACGCCGACGTGGATAGTGGGGGTATGAAAAGGTCGTAGGACGCGTACCGCCACGCTTCGGGTTCACGTTTATAGTGGGGGGGTGGCGTGGGGGTGCATTTAACATTGTAAGCACCCATTAGGGTGCTCAAAAGCACCCTTTAGGGTGCTTATACGATTTTTCATCGTATAGGGGGTCAAAAGTCTCATCGCATCGCATGCCATCGGGTACATGGCATGCGATACGTTCATCGAATGATGCTGAAATCGGGCGCCGCCAAAATACACAAGTACCCACACGTGCCCTGCCACCCCCCGCTATGCTGCGTGCGGGTGTGTACACTTACACATTCGCCCACATAGAGAAAAAATCATTTAAAGGTTACTCACCCTCTATTCGCAGCAGCAAAGTAGCCCAGGACTTACTTTTCACGCTGAAGTCCGAATTGGGAGCGGGCGCAGACTTCATCTGCCCGCCCCAAGCAGCCAGGGGTACGCCTCCTGCTTTCCCCGGGGACCGCTCAGCATTTCTATGTGCATGCCCATCGTTACTTTTTTTTAAAGGGGCAATCACTTATAAGGCATGGTTTTACTCCTTTAAAAAAAAAACCTCAGAGTTTGGCCGGCATATTGCACAGCTGCCGAATTAGGGTGGTATTACATCCCGCTACATGTCTAGGTTAGGGATGGCTATCGACCATCGATGATTCAAAATCATTGATGGTTCATGGCCGATGTCGAATACTTTAGCCATCGATGGGGGAGAACCAGACGGTTTCCCTCCATCGATGGAACAGCAAAACGATGTTTTGCTTTTTTTTTTTAAGTGACGGGACACGGAGCATAGCTCCACCCCACCGACACCCCGCCCCCGTGTTTTGATTGGCCCACAGGCCAATCAAACAAACACAATGGATGACCATCGATATGTAAAAATATCGATGGTCATCCATAGCATAGTTTAGAAACTATTGATGGCCAGTTGCAGAATTGCCATAGATGGCAATGGCAACAATGGCCATCCCTAGTCTAGGTCAAGTCATTAGGTCGGCCATAAAAAGTCGACATGTACAAGGTTCAAGTGGAAAAGGTCAACATAAGTTTTCAAAAAGATTTTGGGTTTCAAGGACGATACCTGAGCAAGTGTGTGTATCCCCAACTAGTGTACTGCTATGCCCAGGCTCACGTTACTGTTCCCAATGGAGTCCACGGGGATGGTACAGTATTTTCTTTAGAAAAACTCATGTCAACGTTTTCATGTGCCGACCGTGACCATTTTTATTACATGTAGACATCCCATTTAGGTTGGATAACTACACACAGGCTGAAATCGCCTATACAAAATGGCCGATATCAGCCTATGTTCGGAGGGATTCAGTATTGAATCCCGGCGGTCGGGATCCCGGCGTTCAGAATCCCGACGCCGGAATCCCGACAGCCGAAATGCCGACAAGGGGGGGACGTGGATTGCCCCCTCTTGTGGGCTCGCTGCGCTCGCCACGCAGCGGGCCCGGTGCCTCGCTACGCTCGGCACACTAATTTATTCTCCCTCCAGGGGTGTCGTGGACACCCCAGGAGGGAGAAAGTGTCGGCATTTCGGCTGTCGGGATTCCGGCTGTCGGGATTCTGAACGCCGGGATCCCGACCGCCGGGATTGTAACTGCATCCCACTCGGAGCGATCTAGTCAAATGAAGTTGTATCGCTTAGAAAATGGTCTGAAATCGCCCTGTGTGGAGGCCCCATTAGAATCCTGGGTACTTATATGTTAGTTGGGCGCCCAATTAGCATACGGACGGTAATGTAGGAAAATCTCATCGCATGGGCCATTTTAAGGGAATGTGATGCGATGCGATGCGATTTTCCGATGTAATTTATTCACTGCTCTTTTAGCCCTGGGGGATCGCATGCGATCACACCTCCCTCAAAATTGCATGCGATCGCATGTGATTTTATCGGGTGTGCGATGCCATTACATTTGATATACAATAATATGATTGTATGTCCTAAAAGTAGCTTTTTCGCACCCCCCCACTAAGCGTGGCGAGCGCAGCGAGCCCCACAAGGGGTGGCGTAACGCATCCTCAGACCTTTTTATACCCCCACTATTCCCTACGCAGAATAGCCCACTAAGCAAATAGCTTAGTGGGCGCCCAACTAACATATAAGTACCTTGTCCTGTTACACAGAAGCGACAGAGCATGATGACCGGGAAAACGTGAGAAATAAGAACCTATTCATAGAAAAGTTTTATTTTTCAGGTGCTGTCCTTTGAAATCATCTTAAAATCAAGTTCCTTGTTTCACAAGTTCTGGAAAGCCTCATCTAGTGGTTCTAGTGTCCCAGACAGCAGAACCTATACCAATAGTGATCGTAGTTCTTGGTCCAGGTAATACGGAGCTGACTGTGACACTTGTATCCAAACAAATACGCACGGACCGAGCGTGGGCTTACGCAGAGCAGCACACAAGCCTCTTGCGGGTGTTATAGCACCGCGCATGATATGGAGCCAATTGTCTTGCTGCAAGAATAAGGAGGGCGCAAGTTAGCACGATAATGATGTCGGCTATGAAACCAAGCATCCGTGCACTGATATACTTATGGGCCAATCATAGTTGATTCAGAGTTGATCGCTGATCTGTGAATTTGCAGATTGAACGCTTATCAAATGACTGCACATGCGACAGTATACAATGCGCATGTACAAGGGACAATAGTGACAAAAAAAGCCTATGGATTGTATTTGCAATCCCCCTGCACTTTGACTGACAAGAAGTTGGCATTTTTTGGGTGGTAACCGGTCAATTTCTGGGAGTGTCAGGAAAAATACAGCCTTTTTCAGGGAGGCTCTGGGCCGGATGCACTAAGCTTCAAAAGTGATAAAAAGGACATTGAAAAACAACCAACCAATCAGCTCCTACCTGTCTTGTCACAGACTGTGTTTGAAAAATGTCAGGCAGGAGCTGATTGGTTGGTTGTTTATCACTCTCCATTTTATCACTTGTGAAGCTTAGTGCATCTGCCCCTCTGTGAGGTCACAGCTGGTCTCAATCAGCCTGTCTCTGGACAGTGTTCAATGAGAAAAATTCGCCATGTTTTATGGCGAGTTTGTGCTATTTTCACGTTGGAAGGAGCATTTTGCTCTCCAAAAGTGAACCACCCTATTCAATGTGATATTTTCGCCGTCTTTTTAAGTGATTTTCGCCGTGTCTCTCCGTGTAGCAATTCTCCATCTTTTCATGGAGAACTGGAATGTGAACTTTTAAACTAAAAGGTTTTTTTTTTTTAATTTTGGTGTCAAAAAACCTGGATTTTTTTTCTGTGAAGGGGCATGTTATTTTTATTCATGTGCTTATAGCACATGAATATATATTTAATAAAAAAAAAATTATTATTTTTTTTTTTTTACACAGAGCAGCCAGCAGGGGGCCGGAGCTCTCGAGCCGCTCATTAGATATTCATATATTCACTGCACCCGATCATTACATATGCACAATCGGGTGCAGTGAATATTGGGTCCCCCGCTGGCTATAGGGGGGGGCAGCTTGTGCTGCCTGGGTCCCGGGGAGCCCTCCTCCCCTCCACATATGTTCTGGGGTAGCCAGGGAGACTTTATCTCCCTGGCTGCCACCGTCCCCTGGCTCCCTGCCAGCTCCCTGCCGCGGACGCTCGTCCGCTGCAGGGGTTAAGACTCGCCGCGAGTGGAGGCGAGTCTTAACCACATTGAATAGTGGGAGCAGGAGTGGCAGCGAGCCCTCCGGAACAGGGCGAGTGCATGGCGAGAGAAAAAAATCTCTCGCCATGCACAGAGAATTTTTCTCATTGAATACTGCCCTCTGTCACAGAGTTGTGGAAGGGTCAGACTTACTAACTGTTGGCTGACATGCTAGGTAGTCCGGAAACCGTGACAGTTATTTGCAGCCACCCACCAAGCAGGAATTTTTTGAACTTTGACTCCTAAGGGGGTAAAAAGGGTTAAAATGTACCACCCAGGTAACCCTTGCCGGGTTGAAACTGGGCACATCATGTAATGTAATGAACTTTCGGTACTTGTTTCCTAGCACGGCCACACCGATTTACATCGGGGTGGTCGTGTCGGAAAAATCGGGTCGATCGCATCGCATGCGATTTGGTCGCATGCGATGCGATCGACGCGACCGACCGATTTTCGACCCAATTTTTTCATTGAATGAAATGTAAATCGGGTCCCTGGGACCCGATTTTACATTGGATTCAATGTAAAATATTCCCAACCCCCCCCAAATTTAACGACGTACACCCCACCCCACGATAGACGCCAACCCGAGCCCGAAGCGTGAAGTTATACGCGTCGCCACGCTTCGGGCTCGGTGGCTCGCTGCGCTCGCCACACTATTCTATTCTCAACTCCACGCCGACGTGGATAGTAGGGGAATGAAAAGGTCGGTGGACGCGCACCGCCGCCCCTCGCGGGCTCGCTGCGCTCGCCACGCTTCGGGTTGGCGTCTATCGTGGGGTGACGACGGGGACATCTATAATGTGAAATGGGTCATATTGGCCCATTTCACATTTTTTCACGATTTCAATGTTAAAAAATATTTTAACATTGAAGCCTATGGAAAAATCGGGGGCATCGCGTCGGGACCAATGTTAATGGTCCCGACCGACGCGATGCCCCCGATATTTTACCTTTCCCGACACGATTTCAATGTTAAAATATTTTTTAACATTGAAGCCTATGGAAATATCGGGGGCATCGCGTCGGTCGCGTCGGGACCAATGTTAATGGTCCCGACCGACGCGATGCCCCCGATATTGTGTCCTAGCAGGCAAAATGGACCTGATTTCAAAGGAAATCGGGTCCATCTTATGGATCGTGTACCTTAACTTAAAGGTACACGATCCATAAGATTGTGGCCGTGCTAGGAAACAAGTACCGAACTTTCTAACGCTCTAACTGGCTACACGTTTTGCCACCAGTTACTCCTAGTCATAACTTTGTCTCCTTCAGTTCTGACCATGAATTAATTGCAGTGAAAAGAAATGATGGAACTAATCCTATAAATCTGTTTATTTTTACCTTTAATAAATGCTTATTTACACACAGCAATAAAATACTTCAACAGTAATGCCACCACCAGAACTAACACTTCCGTAAAACTGTCCAATCTCATTGGCTGCTGTGGCCAGTATTGGTGTAACTTACATGGGATGATCTGGATGACTCTGGCTTTCTTCATGTTGGCTGGTAGGTTTCCTGCCCTCATGTTCTCTTTCATTATTCGCACGTTTGTTAGTTTCTACAAATACAGGTAAAGTATAATGGTACATCAGGAATGATAAGGACACTGAAAAAACTTTTCCCGGAACTAAAAGGATTTCCCCCCATTTTGTTCTTGTTTTTCCTTAAACAAAATGGGTCACAAATTCAATCAAACTCAATGTTTCAAATGTATGGAAGGGGTTTTGAATATTCGCAAAATAACCCATAACAATCAGAGTACAACTCCGAAAGTGTTTTCAAACAGCACAATGGTATGAAACCAGGTTAATGTTACAAGATGACCCAATAGATGTATCCGAATAGTAAGGGGTAGTTACCTAGGGGACATGACCGCACACGTGATTAAGACTAAGAATGAACAAAATGAGAAATGTTTTGAGACCAAATGTATAATTGGATGAATTCTCACACAATGGACCTCATTCAGGTCCGTACGCTCGCATGCGAAATCGCATGCGAGTGCAATGTTTTTGAAAAGCGCATGCGCCCACTTCCTTCAGAGCAACCTTATGTGCATGTGCCTTCCACATAATTCGATGGTCGGCGACCACCGAATGATGTGGGTGTTCTCCTGCAGGCTACAAATGGATGTTTGTGTCAAACATCCATTCGCGGTCAGTACGTGTGAACACACGCTGCGAATGGTTGGTGGCCAGGCCACCATTCGCAAGGCGGGGTTTGGTGGACTTGCAAGGCTGCGAATTTGCAGCCTTGCAAATCAACCAGAATAACCCCCAATGTGTATGTTTTTGGTATAACTGAATTGAAACTGAAAAAGTATGTATGTAAAACCAATGCTATAAGGCGGAAAATAAAGATATAAAAAAAGGGGTCTAAGGAAAAAGATCCGGCGACACAAGCAGTCATGTCCCAGTCTTCTGCTCCGGCTGAATGGTGCCATTATGGAAAGATGTAAGTCTATAACACTTTAGAATTTCAGCAGGTTTCTCCCCAGCTGTTATCTGAGCAGTCACTTCACTGAATGGATCTAGGTTATCACTTTCAAGTAGATGATGAGAGTTCTGTCGTCATGGAAACAACTTTACCAAAGAGCGCATATTTCCTCATTACAGCTGTGACCGGCCCAGGTGCTCACATACGGTCACTGCAATTCATACTCAAGCAGTAGAGAGAGATAAAGTGGAGCAGTTACCAAAGGCAACCAATCATCTTCTACGACTGTGATAGATCAATAACAGAAGCGGAGTGGTCCATTTGCACAACCTCTCCACTTTCTCTTTCTCCAAGGCAAGCTTTGCTTCTATGGTGTCTCAGACCTGCAAGCACCCTGCGTCAACAGCCGATTTGATTGGGAACGTCCAGCACCACCACCCCATGCCCATACTGCCAGGTGGGAGCGGGATGGCGAACATGTAGTTCGCCGTGCCCGCTCGCACCCAGCTACTGCACATGAGCAGAAATGCGCCTGTGTAAAAAATTAGACCAACCAATGAGCTGCTCACTGTTATTTTTCAAACATTCAAACACAGCCTGTAACATGGCAGGTAGGAGCTGATTGGTTGGAAATTTATCTCTCCACACTTATTCTCTCCCAGGCTTGATACTCCTCATCTTCCCCCATATTGTTCTAGGCTGATTGCCCGCCCCCTGTGTACCAACTGTTACTTCCCTCACCCATCATGTTCCTGAGAACTCTTCAAGATAATTGCATACTGTACCTTAAATTCTTGTTCAAGGCCAACTTTTTCGAAGTGTGGTGCTGGGCTGTACAACGTCTGAAGGTGCTTTTCTAAAGAGGCCACATCCAGTTCAGTGTCACCGTAGAGGTAGTATTCTAGTAAGGCTTGGTAAATAAAGGAATACTGCATCTGAAATAGTGACAGAAATCATTAATAGAATTATTACATAACACAAGGTGCAAAAGTAATTGTACGCAGGTGCTGGATGACTGCCCTACAGGGGGGATCCCAATGGTCAGTGTCCCGTCTGCCGCAAAGAAGCCCCTAGTGGGCTCGCCACAGGTTCTGTTCTTCCTCTATGGGGGTTGTGGACCCCCACAAGGGAGAATAGCCCCTGTCAGCCTGGATCCCCTCGGACAGAGTGTCGGCAGTTGGGTTTCCGATGTCGGGATACTGACCGCCGGGATCCCCCGTCAGGCAGTCATCGGGCACTCCTTGTACTCCGCGCCATCTAGCCATGCTAGACCATGTGAAGAACAATAGGTACTACAGCAGACTTAGCATTCGGCACATTACACTAGGTCTAAGGGCAACAGATTTTCTTTAATCAACAAAGAAGAGTAAACCAAGGGAATAGGAATAATCAGCTGAAGTAAGCTGTAACCTGTGTGGTGATGGACTGTGAGGTTTATGCACTATTCTGTATAACACAAGTGGAGAGCACTAGAACGGGCCGTGTAAAAGACTTGTCTGGCGCAGTGATGAACAACAGAGGACCCTGGGGCCGCTAGTCCTTTACTTGCATTTACTCCCCTCTTTGTTGTCTGATCTGTTATAACGTATAAAGCTTGTTTAAAAAGGCCTGATGATATTTTACGGGGTGGTGCATTTTTCACCAATTACACACGGCGCTTTGAAGGTTAGAGAGTCGCCAAGTGTGGCCCCTTGAGGCTATCAGGTTGTCTATCCCTGGTCTATTGGAGAACATGGAGCTAAGGATGTCAAAGTTTCTACAGGCTCCAGGGAAGTAACGGAGGCCTTGGGCTGCACAGAACGTGATTTATACAGTCAGAAAAAGTTATCTAACCAGACTGTAGGAAATGCAGCCTGGCTACGCGGAAGCGCTTCTGTTGTGGAAACACTGGCCGCACGCTGATTGGCTGAGATTCAGCCAATCAGCGTGCGCCGTGCGGCCAGTGTTTTCACAACAGAAGCGTTTCCGCGTAGCCAGGCGGATAGCGCTCTATTTCTTATTGACTGCAGGGACCCCCGTTGCCGCCGCCGCCGCAAGCTTTATATACACAGTCGCAGGACAGGTACACCCCCCCCCCCCCCCCCCCGGGGCGCCCCCACCCCGACTCGCCTGGGGCGCTCCGGTGCCTTGCACCGACCCTGTTGTCAGTAATAATGATGATACAAATACAGGAAATGCCACAGAGAGCATTGCATTCCAGCTGTTCTTACATCAGTTTGAACCATTTGAGGCCGTTGACCGCGGATTTTCAAAACAAAATCAAAAACGTCAACTTTCTTTTCTTCGTTCATCATGTCTATAATGGCGTCTATAACGATGAATGTGCCTGTCCGTCCCACACCAGCGCTAAAACACAGAGACCGAGAGAGAAGACATCAACCACAACTATTCACTCTTCTGTTCTACGGTTACTGTTCAATGATTATTGCTGTATTATTGACTATTTGCATGGCACGTCAAAGGTCCAGTAGTGTCGTACATAGGAGACAGAATATGCAACAGGATTATAGAAGTACAAGGTGACCGCACTGGGCAGTTACAAACAACATAAAAATGAAAATGTGTGCGTGCGTATGTGTGTGTGTATGTCATTTGAGAAATGACCTGTTCTGCTGCAAAACCCATTTATGTGAATTCCTTCAAAAACATTTCCTATCCATTAGCTTAAATGCGGCTCCAGTTATTTGATGTCCAGATTCCGCCACTAGGTGGAGTGTTTGTGCAAGAACAGCAATGCTGTACATTAAGCGTTACTTGGAAATCACTGGTATTCCATGTGCCCCTTTTCCAACGCCCTCTTCACTTCTACTTGTTTTTTAATTGCCTGAAATTGAACTTTCGTAAATTCTGGGTCTCTTAACATTAGAAGTATATGCAATTAAAGGGTGCTTCTCCATTTTGCAATTTAAGGGTTAGAAATGACACCAAAAGATAGTGGCAAAAAAAAAACTAAATCTATGTAGACAGGTAATGAGCATAAGTGCAGTAGTATTTTTGTGTTTGTTTACAAGTAGGCAGAACACTCTTCTGATAAGTCCGTCATAGTTATATTTTGTAGCTGATCGATCTTATTTGGTAAACTACCAAGCAGTTGATCAGTCGCTTGAAAAAAAGATCTTACAGGAATAACAGGACAGTGCTGTGGCCTTGTCAGACGCATACTGAAACATTCAGAGAAGCATCCCGTACGCCGTGTACTATCCTGACCCCTGGCTTCCTGAACATCTGCGCTTCCTATATCTAACAAACAATGACAGACATGACTGTAGTTCCTGCTACTCCTGGCTTACAGTACCAGTAACACTACCTTTCCCTGGTTGTACAATTTCTATATATATGAAAGGCTAACTACTCCTCACCTCCATGAGGTGAAGTACCGCTACTGACCACTAGAGGCCACTCGACGGACCAAATTACTCTTTTGTGTGCTAAAAGATGTCATAACAGAAAGTAAAAGCAATTTTTGCAGGGACACTGATCTGTTTCAAACTTGCTGGATATAGGGCCTTATTGTAGTTCACTCTTTCTGACAAAATCCTTCTTAGATGGACAAAACCATGTGCACTGCAGGGGGGCAGATGTAAACTGTGCTGAGAGAATTAGATTTGGGTGGGGTTTTACTTCAAAGCGAGATCTATATTGCAGTGTAAAAATAAAGCAGCCAGTATTTACCCTGCACAGATGGTTTTGTCCATCTAAGAAGGATTTTGTCAGAAAGAGTGAACTAGAATAAGGCCCATAGAGAGAGGGAGCTGCGAAGACAGATTGAAGGTAGGAGCAGATAGAGACTGGGGGGTGGGGTGCAGAGTTTGTGGGCCAAATACTGCCACAGCTCAAAGTGAAAATAAACACGGTCACAGCTCAAAGTGAAAGTAAAAACGGTCACTGCTCAAAGTGAAAGTACATTGCAGAAGCCGCCATTTTGATGGGATTTTAACTAATACTCCTATAACCCCAAAATGATATGTCCCTGTTAGTCTGTAATTGAGGTGTGATGAGTTTTCTATAGATTAACAATGACTTATATTCCAATAAATATTCAAACATCTGGGAGGTTTAAATCGTAACAACTTTTTACCAGAACCCAGCAGACAGCAATTCCCCCTCAGATATGAAACATCAGATGAATGGACTTTTCTTCTCGCAGTATAAATAAATGAATAGTCTCCTCTTGGTTATAAATGAGATAATATAGTGACTAACAAATTTGTTTTACACCTCACGCGGCTCTTCGTGGCTGCAGATCGATAGGGAGAAGATTACATCCTGACCACAGAGAGATGGAACAGCAGGAGTCATTTGTAATATGGATTTTCATCAGCTGCATGTTACTCCTAGAAGCTCGCACGGAAGCTCACTCACACCAAGCGTTCCATATATCCAGGAGAGGACGATTCTAAGCACTTGCCGTGAGCTCAGCAGTTAGGACAATGATTGTGTTGCTATCTTTAACATTACATCATTCTGATTGGTTACAGGTTGTATATGGGATGGGGGAGGAGTTGAAGATTGAGTACAAGAGGTGTTCTGACCCTTGGTGATGTCACTGGTCTCCCGTCATTGGATAGGCTGCCTTATCATACATGTTGCTACATTTTCCAATGGCTGGCATCACTGCTGGACCCCCACGAGGGAAAATAGCAGGTGGCCGTCGGGAACCCGGCTCTCTGTGTTTTGAAAGTCGGGATCCCGATGTCGGGTGAATGCCTGTCGGGACCCCGTCCAGCACTCGAGATAAAGTACCAGCCAATCAGCTCCTAAGTCACAGGATGGGTTTTGAAAAATGGCAGTTATGAGTTGATTGTATGCTGCATTATCACCGGTCACTTTATCACTTCACCAGACTTAATAAATTTGGCCCACAGTCTGATTTTTCTCCAGGCCTGGTAAACAGACCTCATAGATTGTAAGCTCCACTGGGGCAGGGACTGAGGGGCAAATATTCTCGGTAAAGTGCTGTGGAATTTGTGCGCGCTATAGTATAAGTGATAAAGTTGCCTGCCCTCCCAGCGCTATACATTCTCAGTGTCTATGGGGAAGTAACCATGCTGGTCATTATTGGAAGTTACCGCACAACATGGGAGATGTAAATGATAAAGGGCCCAATACAGAGGTGGACAATGTTTTGATTCGATACACAAAAATGAAAAACACTTCAGCGCTGTCCCTAAATTGATTCTGGAATAAAGCTTGCTTGATGATATCCTGGTTTGACTGATGTCTTTCGACACTGTCTAGACGGGATGAGGCCTCTTACTGACCTCTGTGGGGGTCCCTATATGCACATAAAGGTATCTTTTATGTGTTCCCCAGGACTGTCTCACTTCACTTCACGGTCCGGCGGAAGTGGCTTCCGGTTGCCGGATCGTGCGAAAACACTGTATAATGATAAGTGGAACCACTGAAGCGGGTGTTTTCGCACGAGCCGGCAACCGGAAGCCACTTCCGCCGGACCGGAAGTGACGCGACGCAACCCTCACAGGTGTGTGAGGAGCTGGAGGAAAAAGAGAGAAAACATGGACGCTAATCCCGGAAGGGATGTGGTGGATCTCTTCTATACTGTATGCGCAATATTATTTATATTATGTGACAGCATGTGTATTTGATATATGGATGTAATAGAAGTGTAGCCAGGAATAGAAAATGTATTAGCTAGTTGTTTAGGAGGGCTTATAGGAGGCAATTATTTTCTGCTCCGGCCCAGGTTTTTTGTAATACTGTTTTATAGCAATGAAGGGGACAGGTATATAAACCACCCCAGTATACTTACCTCTCACACCTTGAAAAAGGGCTATAACCTGGAGCCCGAAACGCGTTGGTGAAGGAGGGGACACAGCTGATGGTGAGACTTTTTTGTGCTATTTTACATCTGGCAAATTCGGCTCAACCTGTTCCGGATACAGGGAGAGTTTGAACTTTAAGGTCTCACCATTCTTGTGTTTGTTTTTAACACATTTTTTATCATCTGTTTTTACCTTGTACCACATGGAATAAATTTTTTATGGAGTACGTTGGTTGTGGAGAATATCCTTACCTTGAAAAGACTAAAGAAACCGTTATGTGCCTATAGGGCCTCACATAGAGGTGAGTGTTGTTCTTTGAGACGTGTTGATGTGAATGTTGGGAGTCTAAAGTGACAAGGAAGTTACCAGAGGATCGTAAAACCTGCATTAAAGATACCTTTATATGAAAATAGGGCCTTTATATAAGGTCAGTAACATCTATATTGGGTCTATGAAAAAGAGTGCGAGGTCAGAGGAGGAGTGAAGTGAGACAGTCCTGGGGAACACATAAAAGATACCTTTATGTGCATATAGGGACCCCCACAGAGGTCAGTAAGAGGCCTCATCCCGTCTAGACAGTGTCGAAAGACATCAGTCAAACCAGGATATCATCAAGCAAGCTTTATTCCAGAATCAATTTAGGGACAGCGCTGAAGTGTTTTTCATTTTTGTGTATTGTACTTTGTTGGTGGGAGTGTGGTGACCCACAGAAATTACACACAGCAGCAGCCCCGGGCGCAGCTATCCATCTGTCGAACCTAATGTTTTGATTCGGACCAATGTCTTCTACACCCCAGTGCACTGTGACGCGATGGTGTTGTGGCTCCGCTCGAAGCGAGATGTAAACAGCAGCTTGATTGGCAGTTTACAGGTGTTTGGGGGGGTGGTGACAGGGTGGGATTTTCAAAATGGAGGCGTGTCTGTTTGGGAGGAGCCTAGGCCAGCACCCGCACACGGATTCACTGGCCTCAGCGGCTATGTTGTGGTGGGCATTCTGAGCCCAGATGTCCAATGGTCCTGATATTTCTCCGATTGCTGTGTCTATGGGCACAAATGCTTCAGTGGGCATCTATTTTGTAAAAGAGGGCTACTCGCATTCTCATATCCACTGCGCCTGAAGACGCAACACCGAGCTGCATCCACCTCTGAATCAGGCCCAAAGTTTTTATTTGCCCCGGGAACATTGCCCTAATCGAGCTTCCTTCTAAAACACTGAAAATTCTATCAAGGTCACATGTGAAAATTTACCCATTATGTTGATTTCCTTTACATACTCGGATGCTCCAGGTGTCATGGATAACCTACCCCACCGGGCTGATACAGATGAGGCTGGAGAGGCATCACAGCTGCTTATGTGAAAGCAGTAGTGATGCAATCACATGGTAATATAGCAGGTGTCTGGTATAAATAAACATCTCCTGCTGCCTCAAATCACCTGCAAGACCATTGGCTGGCTACATGACCAATGGGGTCACACAGGATAGCTGGTGCAATTACTAAAAAAGGCCAGGCACTTCCCTGAAATGATAGCTGGCGTTGCCTTCTCCCTGCCCAGAATCACAGCAGGCTGCCAATCATGGTCTATCTGCAGCTCTTGTGGCGTAAAACAAACTTTACTTTATGTGATACTCATTAGAGCGGCTCCTGGTGATTCTATCGCCATTTGCCATCCCCCGCCAGCCGCCAGAGTCTGACAGAATGGGGAGCATGTGCATAAGACGCTCGCGTGCTCCATTCTCCCAGAAGCCCTGCAGCCCTCCACCAGCTCTGGCCCTGCCTGCAGGGAAGCCTTCTGTCCCTGCTCCCCACCGCCTTATTGACAGAAATGGCAGCTCCATCTGTACTTACCCCAACCTCATCTGTTTGGGCCAAAGCCATCCCAACCACATCTGTGCCAGGTCTCACCTACCCTAAACATCTGTATCAGGTCCCAACCACCTCCAACCACATTTGAATTGGACCACACCCACCTACTATCACATCTGAATTGGGCCACCACCACCTCTATCCGAATCTATATCAGCCACGCCCACCTCTAACGGCATCTGTATCGGGCCACACCCACCTCTAACTCCATCTGTATCTGGCCACACCCACCTCTAACTGCATCTGTATCTGGCCACACCCACCTCTAACTGCATATGTATTGGGCCAGTCCCACCTCCACCATATCACCATATCATACCATATCCATATCATACTAAGGAGAACACTGAATGCCATACACAATTTACAGAAGAATGAAAAGACAATCTGCATGCACAAACTTCTCTTAGGAGATAATTCAACCAACCATGTATGTGTTTATTTGGAAATAAATCTATATACAGTATATTTTCCTCTGACTGTCACCGATGTATGTTTACCCAGTCTTTTCTAAATCTCCGTACACTGTAGAATATAACAGGATTGTCCACGGTCTATGATTGTACTATTCATCCGTTCCCCTCGTGTCATTAGCATAAACAATCAAGGTCAACATTCTATGAAGCTGCAGCCAGCGTGCGTCTATTGCGACCTTGTCCTCGCTGTGTTATGGTTATGGTATTGTATCATTATTGCTGTATACTGTCAGCTCTGCACTTACCTGATGAGATATAGCTTATTTCTGTATGTTAATTATAACACAGTCACAACATGTAATATGGATATGGGCAGCAACTGTTAAAGAGCTGCCGGATATAATAAAAGGGACATTGCCAAATATTTCTCACCTACAATGAACGATGATGGGTCCAGCATGGGCAGGATTAAGCCACTTTACTTTCTTCAGGAATTTCAGCATGCCAATGGGTGTAAAGGGTACTCCAAAGTCAGGCCAGCTGGTAAAGTGCAACTGTGTCACCAGCCTGGGGGCCTTACAGCCATCATGAACCTATTTGTGATAGAACAATCAAGATCATCAAGAAAGAGCCCTTAAAATATGCGAAACTTCTCTTACCGCAGAAGGACGTATCCCTAGAATGCTCCACTCGAGCAGTGGTTCCAAACCCTGGTCCTTAAGTACCCATAAACAGCTCATGTTTTCCAGGTCACCAGTGGATTTTTGCAAATGTGACAGTTGGTGATACACAGGGCAGCTTCGGGGTGACTTGGAAAACCTGAACTGTTAGCGGTACTTGAGGACCAGGTTTGGGAACCGCTGCCCTATAGGAAAGCAGAAGATATTGGTAATATCTCCTACTACCGGCCAATAGCTCCCACAGCAACCATTGGCAACTTTACAGCTAGGAGGCTGCATAAGCAAACACGTTAACACAATCACTTTATTTCTTCCGGGGCCCTTGTATTAAAACTAATACACTCAAATGGAACACGATTCCTTGTCGCCGCAATTTACTGGTGAAGATCATAAACCCACCAGGAAGGGCATATTTTGTGTGTGCAAGGGGCTGGTTCAACGAGACACAATGATGGTGATGACCAGTAAAACTAGCTAGATGTCTCAGATTGGCTGATTGTAGTTTATATTATATATTTGTCTCTAAAAGGTGCCTAAACATCAGAACGGTATCAGGGCAATTCCCTGATCTGATGATAACGGGTTGGGGGGATAGGGGAAATTCAACATGTTGGAAACACGATTGGACGACTCCAACCCAAAAAAAAAAATTAATCACAGAATGGTGATTCAAATTGGCAGAAAGCGAATCTCGGCTCAGATGAACATAGAGGGGGATGCAATCCTCTGCCGCTATTCCCGACGGGGGAAATAGCGGCGGAGCCCTATTCAATGCTGTCTTTACCGACAGAATTGAAGAAGGATCACGGCAGAACAAGCCCGACTTTAAAAGCTATCGGGCCCGTTCTGCTGATAACGGACGTGGATTGTCACGATCCCAGCCATAGATCGACAATCCACGTCCGTTTTCGCAGACACGCCTCTTTTCGTCGATCGGCAGGCGGGACATTGAATCCCGCCTGCTGATTTGCTGTCGGGCAAACCGCAAACGTGCCAGGATCACAGCTGTCAGGAGGGATTGACAGCCGTGATCCGGGATTGCATCCCCCCTCAGTGTCCAAATAATTCCCCGCGCTGTAAGGGTGTCTAAGTACATATGTTTTTTACTCCCACTAAACCTGGCGTGTATCTCACTGATGCATCGAACTCTACATGAGCCAATCAAACTGCAAGAATGGGAGATATACTGTATGTGTAGCAAAAGGTTTATTTTAGGGGTGACCAAAAATCTGGAACTTTTGTTTAATTAAAAAATAAAAATAAAAAATACTCACAGGCTGTATGCAGAACTTCCGAATGGTGTAGTCCACAAGGACGATAACATCTTCTACGGAGACTCGAATATTCCCATAAATCCAGCAGCCTTGGTCAGGCCAGTATTGCTGACATTTTTCCTGCACAAAGTGACAGAGAGATTTAAGAGAGTTCAATGTTTTTCAGAATTCACTTCTCCGCTCTGCCGGATACATCTCCCCCTTACTTCCATGTGTTAGATGACATAGCACCACATCATTACCATTATTAGAATTTTTGCCTAAAATGCTGGGAGAAACTCTTTTGTATTCTACCTGTCCGTCCAGATGTACTCAATATAACAGATCCCATGCACAGTGTCTTGGTTTTACCCCACTGCATGGTCTGTGATAGCCTCTACTCTCAGCAGGTGCCTTAGCAACCTTGAAGAGCACCTGAGAGAGGCAGAGGAATAAGCTCAAATAAAAAACCCAATCTCCTTCTACTTTACAATCCTTTGTCAACTTGCTGAACACCAAACAAGATTTTAAAATTGGCAAGATGGTGCTGGGACCACTAAGCTGAAGTTTTGCCTAGGGTGCCGAAAAACCTTTGAATGGCTTCGGGCTGACAAATTGGGTCTTAGGGACCATTTTCCATTGATTCCAATGTAAAAAGCGCGTTGATCGTATCGCATGCGATTTGGTTGGCATGCGATGCGATCGACGCGGGTGCCGTGCTAGGAAACAAGTACCAAAATCTAGGAGCATGGTGGGTCCAAAGCTGGCTTTCCTCTGTGGCGATAATATTGACCACGTAGTATCTTATCTCCCATGCATCTGGCACTAACAAATAGTACAATGTGAGTTTCTACATGGTAGAGAGTACAGAAAAACAATGGGCAGGGTCCTGAGGCGCACTCTGGGCAGGGTCCTGAGGCGCACTCTGGGCAGGGTCCTGAGGCGCACTCTGGGCAGGGTCCTGAGGCCCACTCTGGGCAGGGTCCTGAGGCGCACTCTGGGCAGGGTCCTGAGGCGCACTCTGGGCAGGGTCCTGAGGCGCACTCTGGGCAGGGTCCTGAGGCGCACTCTGGGCAGGGTCCTGAGGCGTACTCTGGGCAGGGTTCTGAGGCGCACTCTGGGCAGGGTCCTGAGGCGTACCATGGGCAGGGTCCTGAGGCGCACCCTGGGCAGGGTTCTGAGGCGTACTCTGGGCAGGGTTCTGAGGTGCCCTGTTCTTTGCATGAAATCTCCAAGGCCACTCTGTGGTGTCAGGCCACATCCCCTCCAGTGTCTGGCCACACCCCTCCAGTGTCTGGCCACACCCCCTCCTAAGTCTGGACACACCTCCTCCTGAGTCTGGACACCCCCCCTCCTGAGTCTGGACACCCCCCTCCTGAGTCTGGTCACACCCCCTCCTGAGTCTGGTATCACCCCCTCCTGAGTCTGGTCACACCCCCTTCTGAGTCTGGTCACACCCCCTCCTGAGTCTGGTCACTGAATTCCTGCCCCAGTCTGACACTGCGTACAAATCAATTTCTCTAACAACTTCCAGGTTGTCTGTAAACCCATCTCGCAACCTTCTATCTGTTTTTAATAGGTTCCATCACCTTTTATAAATGTCAATGAGATACAGTTCCACTATCAAGATATTTTCTCTACAAAACGAACCCGTTTCCTAACGATCCTTTGTCACCTCTGCATGCAGATACGCAGTTTGCCATCTTCCATCAAAGTCAATAACTGTATCTATGTAATGCAGAAAACTAAATAATACTGATATAATGATAAAGCGCACCATATAATAAAGTGGACTTTAAATCCAGCAAAAGCACATTATGGTAAATCACATGATTTCCGAGTGACACACTATGACATCATCACCTTGGGTTAGTCTGACAGGACGAGCCCTGAGTCATACACCAGAGCTTTCTTATCTGGTGCCTCGCCCCCTAGTACAATACTTGGACTTTGTAACAGACTCCACAAAAGAAAAATGATATTACACGGAAGGCTTCGTGCAGGAAACCTTAGGTTACAAATGACAGGGCGATCACCTCTTTCCGCTCCCGCAGGTTGGTAAGCATGACTATGGTCGCAGACTTCTGCTCCCAGATCATTCTCCAGAAGTCGTTGACTGTATCTTGTTTGGGACCTGCAGTGAAGAGAGCGTTAATAGGACTTCTACGCACACCGTACATACACACTGCAGTGACCTTTCTATTGTGGCCAGGAGTTCCCTGCTTAGCTGCACCCACTTGCTATTATTTTATGGTCAGGTGCCCAACCCGTGTGTTGTGACACATATGCGTGCCACCATAAAAACCTGTGTAAGTCACACAAACATACGCATCACAGAACCGGTTTCTGCTGCTATAAATAGCTCAAGTGGTAGAAATCTTGCTAAGAAAAACCATAAAAGAAACCCAACTTCCATTTAAACAAAGAATAATTGAATTTAAATATTTGAATTCACCCAAATAAATGAAATGTAAAATATAAAGATACTTGGCTGATATATATATAAGGAGCTGCAATAGATAAAGCCCTTGGAAATGTTATCCCTAGACATATTGCTGTGCAGGGTGACAAGGAAGCCCATAGGACAATCCTGGGGCACTGGGGTCATTAAAAGGGGGCAGGGCCTACAGGACAAGGAAGTAGATGCTCTAGACCACAACCAACCAGCTCCTGTCATTTTTTAAATGCAACCTGTAACAGGACAGCTAGGAGCTGATTGGTTGGGACTTTATCTCCTACCAGTATTTACTAAACATACTTTTAGATCAATGTAGTTTATTTTCTCTACTTTTATGAATCAGGATGCACATGAAAAGGATCATTTCCAAAGCACAAGTAAATGAGATTTACCATGCTTTTCTCCATATACGGACAGGCAAGGGAGCGGAAACGGCTCACGGTTTAAGCCTCTTGCAAATAGTCTTGTTTAAAATGTTATAATTTATAGTGTATTTATATCCTTCCCTTTAGAAGGTTATTGCTGTATATTTATATATATGCTTAGTGTTATGCTTAAGCAACTCTGTGTTAATCAGTAGCCGCCTGGTTCATTCCATTAATTTCTTGGGTATACAAACAAGTAATTTTTAATAGGACCCCGGTGAAATGGAAGAGGCGCTCCAGCGAGCCAATTCAAGGCTGTTAGTTACCTTGAGCCGCTATGAATTTATTCTTGTCTTTATAGCCCTGGAATGACAGGAACAAACATCGTAAGACAAGTAGGCTGCGCACAGAGAGAGAGTGAGAAGAGACAGAACAGAGCACGGACAGCATAAGACAGATGGTCGGCTCAGCTCTTACATCTATGTATGAAGCGTTAATGTAGTCTGAACATACGGATCCTTCCGCTGGCGTCAGCACAACCCTGGAGTGGTCATCTGCAAAGAGACAATGTGACTGCGACAGTCAGACAGCGGAACCGGGGAATGACAGAGCTTTCTAGAACCTTTATAGCAGTCATAAAGTATATTGAATGGCAAGTTATAGAACAGCTAGAAAATAGGGATGGCCATCGGTGCCTTTGCCATCGATGTTTGCCATCCATGGCAGAAGTGCAACTGGCCATCGATAGTACATAACTATGCAATGGATGACCATTGATGTTTTTACATATTGATGGTCATCCATTGTCTTTGACCGATTGGCCTGTGGGCCAATCAGAATATGGGGGTGGGGGCTTCACGGGTGTCCTGGGCGGAGCTATGCTCCGTGTCCCAGGAAAAAGCAAAACAAAACTATTTGTTTAAGCTCGACATCGATGGTGGGAAACCATCTGGTTCTCCCCCCTCAATGTCAAAACTATTTGGCATCGGCCATAAACCATCAATATTTTGTAAACATCGATGATCGATGGCCATCCCTACTAGATAATCGATAGCTGCAAACCTGATTGGAGGCTGTACCTTGACCCATGCATGTAAGTTTTGCAAACCGTTCGCATTTGTCGCAGTAGAATGTAGTTGCCAAGGTCACAGAAAGAGACCACTATGGGCCAGATTCAGTAATGCAAAGTGCAAGTCATTGTGTGTATGGAACAAACCATTTTGTCATGCAAGGGGAGCAAATACATTTATATTGTTTCTCCTAATACTGGATGCTTCTGCATGTAGCCCACAGATGATATACAGCTTTATTCTAACACTGCAATTTACTGTAGCTTACAGTTTGAACACCCCCACCCAAATCTAACTCTCTCTTTGCACATATATCAGCCCCACCTTCAGTGCAACATGGTTTTGCCCATTTGAATGTTTTTTTGCCTAGCTAACAAAGCTGAATCAAAATATACTGCACTACTATTTTGCCCATGCTTAAGGGGTGTGGTCATCCAGAGGGGGTGTGGTCAGCCACCACCGACAATTGGCTAACAATTAGGCAAATCTTGGTGTCATTTTTATAGAATTTAAACAAGAACCCATGTTTATCTATTGCCCTGCTCCACTAGGTAACTGCCATGAGGAGGTGGGCCCTCAGGCAGTGGGGCCCACCAGAGATATCCCTGTACCCCTGTGGACCAGTTTAATCCTCTCTCCAGTAAATCAACACACGTGCTATATGATAAAACACCGACGCCTACACACACACTTCCACCTACAGTCACTATGCATGGAATGTGTCGGTCACTGACAGTAGGGATATAAGTGGTTATTATATTTCTATCCCCGAATCTCCGATATATGCTCTCAGTCACCAATGTGCTCCTCACCCAGTGACCGCAGGAGGAAGCTCCCAGTGATTCATCAGTGTGTCCTCCTCATGTGACTGTCGCTACAGTGTAGTGACCATACACAGAGGGACAGGACACAAGCATAGACTCATGGTGTTGTGTTTGCAGAGACCACTGACTTGTTTACCGTCAGTGCGTAAAGAATCCTATAGACTTCTAAACACCCGGGAACTAACATGCCACGTCTCTAACAGGGAAAGCAGATATTTGGGATGTTTCCGGTAGACTAACTGTTACCTGTAGCAATGCACTATGGAAGATCCCAGTGACCTTGACAGTTCATTATTGCCTACAGCAGGGTGACATTACCTACATTATTCATAATTACAAGAAAATTAAATGAAAAAGCCTTTATATGGCATTCAGATCACTCCCTCCATGATAATTATAGCTCCCTATTTAGAATTAACACCTACACAAACTGCATTGCCATAAGTGCGGAATAATCAACTAGCTGATTTTCTTAACCCTTGGAAGTTTAGAACATGTATGTTGCGAGGCAGACTGACTAGCAATGAAGCTGGGTACACGCTAGGCATTTTTGTAACGATTTGGACGATTCCGAACAATCGGAATGCCAAATCGCTCAAATCGTACAGTGCGTACGCAACATGCGATGGAAGATGCATGCTCCCGCCGGTTGTTGGTCGCATCTTCGGATCTTTTGAGCACGCAGGGAGATTTTTAAATATTGCTTAGACTTTGTATTCCTGAATGTGGCCACTGACCGTATCGTTTGTAAAAATCGACCATTGTGTACTTACTATATCGTTTGTCCAGGAGTTCCAGCCAAATCATTAATGATATTGTATCATTTACTAATCGATTCACTTTTTTATGTTAATGGCAGTATCCATTCAACTAATGCGGGTTTTATAACTGCCACCATTAATATAAGCACTTTCACCAGCCCCATGATAGGAGCAAGATGGATCCAGGTAAGTTGGAGCCGACTCCGAATAGGACAGACAAACGCAATACTCGCCTAACCTACCCGAAGAGTAAAGCGGTGCTCCCTGAAATTTTGTCTTTTTTTCTGCAAGCGCAAAATAAATGTGACATTATAAATTGAGGTGTAAGTCCACTTTGCCTTACTGCTCTATTTTTATATTATAAATGAGACTATGGGATTTATTTGCTAATACCCCCATTCATACCGCAAATGCCGGGGTCGTACCCAGAATTAGGACAGGGGTCCATTCCAGGAGCGCCCCGACATTTGCGGTCTACAAGCACGGGGCAGGGCGGAGCGACGGCGCGTAGTCAAGGGACGGGGGAGGCGGCAGCGCTTGGAGCGGACAGCATTGCCTCCTCCATAATTTGAACGGGACCCGGGTTACCCATTCACACCGCACCATACCCCGGGAAGATCCCGGGAACAACCCTGGTAGCTACCAGGGATGATATGTCGGGGCAAGGCTCCCGGGATTTCGACCCGGGCGCATTCACACCAGCACTACACCTGGGTTGTTCCTGAAGCCAACCCGGGAAAAATGGCTGATGTGAATGGGTAATTCGGTGGGAGTTCTATTGAAGATAAGATGTTGCTATGGGCAAACATCAGATTCTATTAAATATTGTTTAGAAAATAAATAAGAAGTAGATTCTGATTGGTTGCTATGGGAAACATCCCATCTTGAATAGAATTGAATTATAGACAGCACCTCGTTTCATTTTAGAAGCTGTAGTAAATGTACCCCATAGTACGCATTGTAAATGAATGTTTCAACTTACAGGGAAGAATATTTGGATATCGGTTCTTTTCTTTGTTTTCCTCTTTATTGGCTATTTCAAGTGATCCCTGCAAATTCCCCGGTTGTAGTGACTGTTGGGGGGAAAAAAACAAAAAACCTTAATATTGTTCCAGTACTATGACTACTATCAATCAAGAACCATATATCACGCCGGGTCCATCCTATCTCCATCGCTACCCTTATCCCACACTCTTACTGGAAGCTGTATACTGATTTGCCACACACAGCACATTTTACAACAAATGGCTTTGTTTTACATTGCCAGCCCCTGCCGTCGTATCCAGTCCTATTGGCAAAAATGATCCTTTTGCACAATGTTTGACTGTTATATTTAAATGTTCAGGCGAATAACCCATCTGTGGCATTGGGAGCCGGAAGCTTCATCTCCGCACCCTCTGCAGCGCTAATTGATCTGATATATAAATATCGTTAATGCATTCATTGGACAATCCTTTAGTCCTTGTAAAATGTTCATTTCATCAGTGGGGGAATCTTATAGATGAGGTGTAAAAGGGTGACAATCACTATTAAAGCACAGTTTATTTGTGTTTAAATAGCAAGCTAAGTACCTTTCAAGCAGGCATGGTTCCTATTGAAAGTATAACAATAAGAATCAATCAATCTTGAAATAAAGGAGTATAATTACGTGTCCAGGGATTATGGAACAAATGGACGGGTATATAACTTCACTTCAAAACTACTAGGGAAGATTTTCTCATATACAAAAAAAAAAAATCGAACTGAAAATACAATATATTCATAGTGTAGTATTTTTTAAATAAAAAGGTTCTTAATGAATAAATTGATTCCAAAGGAGTGGTATCTCTTCTGATATGGGGGTCACCCTTTGTGCTGAAGCAAATAGGAATGCTTACAGAAAGCTTACATTCACTATGTGAACACCAACCATATAAAGGTATCTTTGTAAATATGGTCACATCAATGCTTACTTCATCCTGGTGGTGTATCCTCTAGGCTGGCCAATCCCGGTATCGGGATCGGCGGGATCCCGGGATTTGGCCTCCAAAATGCCGGGATTTCAATCCCGGGATTGCAGATTCCAATCCCGGGATTTCGGGATTAGACTGCACATGTGCAGTCTAATGCCGGGCAGCGTCTGAGCACCCGCTCAGACACTGCCCGGCTTCTCCCATACCCGGCGTGCGGCCTGCGCAGCGTGATGAGGTCAGCTGTCACGCTGCGCAGGCCACACAGCGGAGCCGCCCACACACCCAGCAACCCGGTTTATCAGCACACGCCCGCCCACCCGCCAAGCTACGCGACCACCCGAACAGCTACCCAGCCGCCCAGCCACCCACCCGCCCAGCTGAAGCTGCCCACCCGAAGCTGCCCACCCGCCCAGCTGAAGCTGCCCACCCGCCCAGCGGACATACCTGCAGCCCACCCGGCTCCCAGCAATATCTGCACGCTCGCCCACCCACCCAGCACCCGCAAATGTAAGTTCTGTGAATGTGCATGGTGGCCGGGGCGTTTTTTTTTTTTCAAATTAGGGAAGCCAATCCCGGGAATCCCGGGATTGAGCATTTTTCAAACCCGAATCCCGGGATTGAAAAAATGCCCCAGGATTGGCTTCCCTAGTATCCTCCTATAAAGGTTTCTTTGATGTTAGGCCAACCTTTATGCGAGGATACACCACCAGGATGATGTACCCCGTACGGATTGACATCACAACTCCATATCAGAAGAGATACCACTCCTTTGGAATTAAATTATTAATTTTTTTTAAATAGTGCACTATGAGTATAATTTCTGTTTGATTTTTTGTATATGAGAAAATCTTCCCAAGAAGTTTTAAAGTGAACGTGAATGTACCCTTCCATTTGTTCCATAATCCCTGGACACGTAATTACATGCATTTATTTGGAGATTGAGCACATCTAGAAATACCTATTCTTTGTGTTATATTTTCATGTTTCTGAGAGACTGAAATATCCCTCATTGGTGTTTTTCCTATTGCTGCTCAGGGCGCAGTGAGTTCTGTAGAAAAAAAAAGTTTTCATATATTGGGGCAGATGTATTAAGCTTTAACAAGAGATAAATGCAAGGGTGATAAGGAGAGATAAACGCCCAGCCAATCACCTGCTAACTGCCATGTTAAAGGCTGAGTTTGAAAAAAGTCAGTAAGGAGCTGATTGGCTGGAAGTTTATCTCTCCTTATCACCCTTGCATTTATCTCTTGTTAAGGCTTAATACATCTGCCCCAATGTTCTTATTGACCCTCTTAGTAATCATTATCTCTCTTAAAATATCTCTCTGGATTAAGAACAAGTATGGCTGTCAGGCACAGGGTCACATGGCTTTCAAACTGTTCAGAGGGTGAAGGTGAAATCAGAGGGAAGGAGAGGAATAATATCATAGTGCAGATAGAGCTCAAAACTGTGCTTCAAAACCTCTCTGCTCACAAGTTATGTGACTGTGGTTGCTATGACTTGGTGCAGAATTATCAGTAGTATCTGTTACATTGAGTGGTTGTAAATCCTATAAAGATCTGTGGATGGTCTGAGTATTGTTCTGTTTGTTATCTGAAGATTATTATACTGTATGTAGGATACGGCCAGAACTTGTATGGTATTCTCCCATCAGGTAGACACGTCTGGTCCATCCCTGCCAAGTCATCAAGAACCGCAAAAATCTTCTTCCCAACAGCTATTGAACAATGTACTTTAAAATACTGCTAATCTAAACACCTAACTGCTCTGTCTAACCTTGTAAATCATAACATGTGAATTGACATTTCTATGCGCAACTGATGCAATGTATGTATCCCCTGTTATCCCTCTTGCACCATGCTTGAAGCTGCACTGTATCCACAAAAAATTCCTTGTATACAATATCAGTATTGCGTGTGTGCTTGTAGCGAATGGCATGTTGGAGAACAGTGCGGAAGTCAGTAGTAGGTAATGCAGTGGTGATTTATGTGACGGGTGAGAGTGTTATATAGGTTGCAGCATCATTAAGACAGTGGGGCAGATTCAATTAGCCTCCATAGGCTGCAAGTTTAATCTGCCATCTCTTAGTTCATGTCTGTAAGCCGCTGGAGCGGGCTTCAGCTGCTCCTGTGCTTAGCTCAATCTGCCCCAACGAGTGGCGGTGGTAAATTCTGAAGTTTGTATTAGGCTGAATGAAGGAACCCGTAAATGTGGCGGGGAATGAATGGGACCGATGGGTCATCGAAGGCTTGAGAACAGTACACCGCAAAGTAGGTCGGTAAATAAAGGGGAGTGTAAGCGCTATTCTGTCTGATTAGGAGCATAAAGGTGTTTCCATCCGCACTGCAGACTCACATTGTACTCTTCCCGAAAGAGCTTTCCGTCATCGGCCGATCGTACTCTGACCTCCTCTTCTAGATGCTCTACTGGAATAGGGAAGTATTTCTTGATAACAGTGGGCGAGCTGCTGAGTAACATCACTCGTTGCTGTTCTGTAGGGGAGAGAAAAGACAGATTTACAAACATATAAAAAGCAACAACTAATGTTAGAGAGAAATATATTTTATATACTGAAGTTTTAAGTTGGACATAGGAGCAATGATTCAATTTCATAGTTCTCGTTGGATATCTTAATCTCGTTGCGCACCTAAAACAGGAACCTCACATCCCTATTCGATGGTGTCTGAGGGCCCTGCTCTGTCTACTAGCTAATACCACTGTCACACCTACAACCCGACGATGGACTGGCTCCAACCTGGGACACAGATCATGGGGCAGAGACGGGTTTTAGGTTGCTTACCCAGGGTTATTCTCGGGTCGTCACCGTTCACACTGGGCCTGGGTATTCTGTCTAGCGATGGATGCTTGGAGATATTTCATGGCTAATCGTTGCTGAACATGCCAACCAGCTCTATTTAGGCATGACCTGGGTCACTATATTATATTCCCTAAAAAGTGCTGTTTTCGAAATGTGCCGGCCACAAATATAAAGGATCCCCCGCAAGTACTATGGAGGGACTGCAGCATATATCTCCGATATCTGCCACTGTCCCTCCATTTTCAACTGCAACTACAGATCCCATTGATTTCTATGCCAGACTTACCAAGCTTGGCCCTGGATAGGTAATGCTATCTCCAGATGACAAAAAACTACTATGGAGAGGGATAGCGGTATCCAATGCACACAGTATAGCAGATCTGTGTCACACTCAAGGGCGTTGCAAGTAGACACTTCTGCCGAGATTATATACTGTACTGGCCTAGGTGCACCATGCAGGAGGAAGCTGGAATGATAAGCTACCACCACTTTTTGTACAGGAAATTTTCATACCTCCCAACTTTGGAGGAGTACGAGGAGGGACGCAGCTGGAAAATTCGGGGGCGTGGCCTAGTTTTGGGGGCGTGGCGGTTCCCCGTCCCCATTTTGCCGCTATGGGGGCATGACCCAGAGGCTCTGTGAGCCTCTAGCCATGCCCCCAGCCCCCTGGCTATGGGAATAGACGCTGTGCGCATGCACACAGTGCTTATTCCCCACTGCTTAGCAGCTGACAGGGGGGACTCCCAAAAGCCCCCCCTCACCGCGGGACACTGCTGGCCGCGGGAGGGACAGCGGGACAGGCCCTGATAATCGGGACTGTCCCGCTGTAATCGGGACTGTCGGGAGGTATGCATTTTCACAGTGATCTCTCCATGTTTCGTGTCTAGCAGGGCAGTGATTGGTGAGGTGGGGGTTCGAGAAGCAGGTCCTATAGGGAGCGACCACACTACTACACAGGTGCAAGAGGAGAACATAATGCATTCTGAAACACACACACCTGAAAAATGATGTGCCGTTTATGTGGTGATTTAATGTCTCCAAATTGCAACTTCCTCCTCTTTCATTCCCGGCATCACCTAAGCATCTTCAGTCACACACATTTAAAGCACACATTTCAAAATACTCTCTCACTTCCCATACAGGAGCTAACAGCTCCTTGAGTAAGGTCTCTGACTGCAATATGGAAGGTCATGGATTTGAATCCTGGGTATGTATTGAATCCCGGGTAAGCATTTTGAAATGTGTCCTTAAAATAAATAGGGATGTGACTGAAAGTCTTTGGGTATGACTTCTAATAAATGTGTTATACCTGAATGCGCAGCAGAGATCAGAAAGACAAATATACAGGCTTGAGCTATAAACTATGCATTTTGTCTGTACACGGCATTGTGTGTTTTGGTACTGTGCCAGATCGCTGAGCGTGTCCATGTTCTCAACTAAGAATTAAAAGAATTTGCTACAGGTTTGTTTTATTTTTATTTTTTATATATATTTTACGGGGAAACTTGCTTAAATTCCTAATAAAATTCCTTGAAAAAGAGAGACAACAAGTGCTGACATGGCCTGTATAATGCATTTCACACAGGCACTTTGTAGTTAATAAATTCATAAAGGTAAAATATTATTAGGGTCAATGATTCAGTTTACAATAAGTGATGAGATTTATTGCAGTATATAAATTGAAGCATACGTAGTCCCTAACCACAAACTTGGTAAGCATTTCCAATGGATTATATATTATGTAATGTAAGACAATTGTCTCTATACTCGTGTTAAAGCTGTAAAACCACCTAAAAAATATTTTACTAAGGTGGCAACTGTGGGGGAACGTTTTCCAGCACAGCAGGAGTAAAATGGGAACTTGAAGGCCAATCATGAGCATTCACCAGGAAATTGCACCTTGTTATTGGTTGTCCCGTTCACACGCCCCTCTCTGCCACCAACTAGTCTTGGTCAACTATGTTAAGACGCCTTACAAAAATTGCTACAAGTCAACTTAGCCAGGGCTGGTGCAAGGGTTTTCGGCAACAAAAACAAAACTTTTGCTTACTGCCCCCACCACCACCTACACGCCAATAAGACTTTCCAGAACCTCAGGTGAAAGTGGCTTCATAGCAGTTCAACATGTGCCGTTTTCATTAAGATCAACAAGGATGCCTCTTTTGGATTCATCCTTAATTTTGTGATAACACTCAGGGGGGATGCCGCATTCAGTATATCGATGCCGGCAATGTCTATATACTGTACTGAATTTTTTTTTTTACTGCCAACTTCTACCCAAGTTATGAAGACAGATTGAACAAGTGGTTGCTGTTTTTCTTTAGATTACATAAATACATCTTTTCACTTGAACACATTTCATTAGCAGATGGTCACATACGTTCAAAAAGGCGACAATATTGGAGAGTGTAGGAATGTTCTATAATGTGCGATCACATTATAATCAGCCATATGTAGGGGAAGAAAAGGAACACGATTTCAATACGCCATATGCAAGTAAAGCTCCTCAATCAGGCCTGTACTGCATATGTGCCAGCTGATCTAGAACCCGGGGGCGCGGTGATACAGAATTAGAAGAACCTGTAGAGGGTGAATGTACTAAGCTCCCTTATCTAAAATATCATTCATTTAAGGAGCAAAGCACTTCTGTTTTGTGTTTAATACAATTGCTGCAGATGATTAGGATTACTATTATTATATTTATTAAAACCGCTGCTTAGGTAATTTTGGGGTAGATGTATGAAGCAGTGATAAGGGAGGAGAAGTGATAAAGTGCCTGGTACTTTATCTCCGGTCAATCAGCTCATAACTCTCCCTTTTTAAACCCAGCCTGTAACTTAACAGTCAGGAGCTGATTGGCCGGTGATAAAGTACAAGGAACTTTATCACTTCTCCTCCCTTATCACTGCTTCATACATCTTCCCCTTAGTCCCAGGAGTGGGAAAAGTGTAGCGATCACAGTCATTACTGTTCTGCGGTAATACATATTCAAACAACATACTCTTTACAGGGGCAGGGGGATATGTAATGCAGAGATCCATTAAAATATGATGTATTCAGCATTCCGGCACTGGGGATGATGTTGTTCAAAATACCGACGCTGGCATCCCAATTACCACCAAGAGACCGGCGCTGGAATCCCAACATTAATATAGATGGTGATGCCAGAATTCCAACTGTTTTCATTCATCGAAATGCTGGCATTAGTATTCTGAACGTTGGCATCCCCACCGCGATCATCCATATATATCCCCTTTAAACTTATATAAAGGGTTCTTTACAGTAAGAGCAGTAAAAATTTAAGGCCCCCATACACTATGCGATCAGAGAACGGCCAGTCATTTGACAGGTATTTTAAAAATCTAATACCCGCGCCACTGCACGTCCCGTCCCGCAGCGCTGCTGAATGATATCTGTGATCATCACATCGCCCGGCCAGGTCAGCACTCGCCGGCGCCACCAGCTAAGCTCTTAGGGACCCGCTGCCGCCCCACTGCTCCCCCTGATGAGGATCACCACCGGCCCCCTGCTCCCCGTCATGTGATAAATCGCAAGCGAATTATCACATGTAAAATTTGGCTCATCAAGTGCCAAATTCTATATGAGCCTCCCGGGGAGCTCCCGGGCGGCTCACAGGAGAATTGGGTCTGACTTGTCCTAAGGACAAGTCGGCCTAATGTATGGGGGGGCCAGGGGGTATTTAATCCAGGATTCCAACTGTTGGAATGTCCCCACAGTCAGAATCCCGGGCCGTTTACGTCTGATCCGACAGTATCTCAACAGTCAAATTCAATGTTACGACTGTCAAGTGTCGGAAAGTCCATGGGACAGAGTAAACGGCCACGGATTGTAAAAAAAAAAAAACGGCCATGAATTCGAAAATCTGTGGCCGTTTCTGACAAAACAGATCAGACTTTTAAAAAAGTCGGATCTGACACCCTTCCATGCTGTCTTTAACAGCAACATTGAATAGGTGAGTGCCAATATTTCCCCCACCGGGAAACATTGTCACAAATTGAATAACCCCCCTTAGTTTCCCTACCAGAGAAGTTTTCGTAACGGGAGGCTCTGTATATAGTGAAGTAATGCCGGCCACGTTGTACTGTGCAGGAATGTTGAACTATGATGACAGAAAATTGATGCTTCAGTATAAATATCTGCGGAAACTGATTATTTTCCTGCATTAACTGTACGGAGAATGCTGGCACGCAAGTAGGAAAAAGACTAACTTAATTGTTGTTGTCTTTTCAATCTAATAAAGGTCTAATTATGTAACCATGTATGACGGTAAAGGTCTGCTTCTTCCAATCCAGGCTTCCTAGAGATTCAAACGGTCTCCGGCGCTAAACAGGAGTCTGTCTCAGGACATTTACTCTCCATTAGAGAACGGCTACTGTTGTACGACACGCTGTCAGGACCCAGGAATGACTCAGAAGTGAACAGATGAAATCATTAGATCTGATTATCCGACATATTACAGTTTACGAGTCATTATCGCAAGCTTCTGAAAATGTTAATGCCCTACCACTGAATAGCAATTACAGAAACAGGATGCACCACATGCAGGCAACGCAACGCTAACGATTCCAAGACGGATGAGGATAATTATTCCATCCAAATGTCACAAGATTTCTGCCATCTTCCGTATCTAGTTAGGCATTCTCAGATATAATCACAGTAACCCTTTATATCATTTGTGTATTCATGTGCTCCTACCAGCGGGCCGGGAATTTCTGTAAGAAACTTATGATTCAGGTCCGCTCGCTAGCATTCTTTCGCTGCTTAGCGAGTGGGTAAACGCTGCATGCTGGGGTAGTGAACGCCTGCCCCCCTCCACCGACCGAATGGAATGGCTGCAAATGGATGAGTACGCTGACAAATGCATTCCCATGTGAGTGTGCTGGCAACAAAAAATATAATTCGATGGTGGTCGATCCCCCCCCCACAGATAAAAGTCAGTCTTATCTGACTTATCTGGGCTGGAGATGGGCGAGAATAGGGGCAGGCGCTGATGCCCCGTACAGGCTTCACGGTGCCTGCATTCGTAAGCGGACACCCACAGTTTTTGTGGGCATGATAAGGAATTGCTGGGTATCCCCATGCAAGAGCCCCCTCGCCACCCACTACCCGCCCAGCTGTGTGCGAACACTTCGGTGACTGTGAAAGTTGCCGAAGGCGTTCGCACATTGGGTCTGCGTATGCTTATATCCGGCAATAAGCATGCACAGACCCAAAACATCGGTCCCCGGACCGAATACGCTTAGAAGCGTATCAACCTGAATCACTCCCAATGTCCCAAATGGACACAAATGCAATAATAATCTGCATATATAAATACATGGATAATGTCAGAAACGGGATCATGTCAACATATCAGAAAGGCTTTGCTGCGAGGATTCAGACAAGATTATTATTAGAACACAGACCCATCCTGACAACTACAGGGCTAAAAAAACATTTATTAGGCAGCAGCAGGGAAAGGGTCACTGACTAACCGCCCCCTGATCTGGTTTACGAGGTGGTTTGGGCCGGGCGAGGGGGGGGTCTGCATGATCAGGGTGAACTGTTTTACTTATTTTATTAATCTTCTTTTGTTTAAACTGTTTTTATTAATTTTTCATAAAGGTGAATAACATATGAACAGTATCTCTCAGACATAAAAATACATCATTTTTGGTGTTTGCAATTGACAGGAGTATGTTTATTAATCTTTATACGGCGCCACAAGGAGTTATTTAATGTTTTAATGGCAGCAAAGGTGCGGTCTGGTCTTTATGGATCAACAGTGTCAATTATTAATAGTATTTGTAGGAAAGGGATAAATAATTTTTTCAATTAACGGGAAGACAGCGAGTCTACAGAGAATGAAGGCATGATTCAATGAAAGACACGGCAAGGTATGTAAAAGGTAGGTAAAAATGGTTTCATTAACAAGAAAAGCCAGAGAGTTCAATCATCCTGAACTTCACAGGGTGGTCTTCAGGGCCACCGCGAGAAGTGTCGGGCCCCGGTATAAGAGCTAGCAAGAAGAATTCCTTTTTTGATGTGTTTATTTATATTGTTTATATTGTTGTTTTGCCAATATATGAGTTAGGTATTGGAGTGTGTATTGGAGTAACCAGAGTGCGGTGAAGGATGATCAGGACTCTGCACCGACCGTATAGTTGTACAACGCGGCTTTACTCCACCAACATGTCCAGTAGACTCTTCAGTCCCCAAAATTTAAAAACTAGAACGTCTGTGAATTAATGATGGAGTCCAGTTAACTGAACCAACATGATACTGGGAACTGTACTAAGGTTTGATGTACTGATTCAATAAGCCTCGCTAAGCAGCGAAGATTCGCTGCTCAGACAGCCTTCTAATGCCACCCGCCAGGTGAGTGAATGCCTGCCCCCCCACCACCGTGTAGACATCTCTGCTGCAATGCGATTGGCTGTTTAGCATCCATCCATCCACCCTCTGTGCGAAAGCCGCGCGAACTCGTCTTGAAAGAAAGAAGGGAAAAATTGAAAGAAGTCTCTGAGAGAGTGGAAACGATACAAGTTTTGATAACTCCCTTCAACAAAATGACCATTTTTCCTATACTCGAACAGAAAATCATCGATAGATTAGAAAAGAATACGAAAATTCTGACTAAAAAGAAACAAAGAAAACTACACCGTGACTATAACTTCTACAAATTCGGGACTAATGAAAAAATGAATATTGAAAAGAGAAAAAATAAGAAACATAAGAGAATGACCAACAAGAAGACTGATGTGGTACACATTAGGTCTGAGAGCACATCGATGGAGAGAGTACATGAAAAAAGAAAAATAAAGAACCGAATAAGATCCGATGGTCACCAATTCAGAGAGATAAAGAAAAAAGAACAATTCAATTCACCAACTTACCAGGGTCACCAAATGAGAGATAGGATATACCACTCACCTATTAGAAGACAATACCAACATAGGTGGAGGAAGGAAGGATATCAAACATACAGACACTGGAATAATCCCCAGAGAAAATATCAGAGGCAGAAAGAAGAGAGATCACAACGACATCAATCAGAATATGAAAATCGGAGAGATAGAGGAGTACGCTTCACTCCGAAAAAACCATTCGGGTTATCTTACCATCAGAGACAACAATATCAACAGAACCGATATAGGGTACCCATCTACCAAAGACAACTATATCAACAGAGACCGCAGAGGGATGAAGAAAGATGGCATAAATCCCAGAGGATGGACGAAAGATGGGAAGAGAGAAATCATGGAAATGGTCAACAATATAATAAAAGAGAAGATAAAAATTATCAACATAAAAGACACAGAAACTCAGAAAGGAGAGAAGATAAACCACATCTGGAGTACAATCTTAGAGATAAAATGAGAAGTACATCAGTGGTATCAAGATCACCGTCAAGAGAAAGACCATCTCTTAATGAAAAAAGGATTAGGAGAAGGAGTGTCAATGAAAAATATGAGAGGAGGAGAGAACCATCAGTAGCAGGAAATATCATACAAAGACGGAGGTCACCACATACAGTGAGGACATCCACTCTACCTGAAAAAGGAGATCTTGTCTCAAGAGAATCCCCGACTCACTTCAATAATAATAATAAAAAAAGAGACCATTGCCACCATTCAATCCAAGGAGACCATAGTGCACCATCTTCATCATCGTGTCATTTTTTAGAGCAAGGAAGAAGAAGATCCACTACAAGAAGATAACAAAAGACAGTCCGATTAAGAAAATTAAGATTCGTAGAAAGAGAGGCAGAAGGGGAGGAAAAGTTTCGAAGAAGAATTATCAGAAAATAAAAAGGATGAAGAAAAGGGAGACTAACGCAGAAAAGGAACTTCCCCCTAGTATAGTGTTTAATTTAAGTCAACGTGCACTTACAGAAGTTGAAGAGAAAGTCCTGAACAAAGGGCTAAAATATGCCCCAAGCTCAAGTACAGATAGCTTTAACAAGTTTATCGACATACAAAAATTTACAAGGCGACTTACTCTAAAAAAATTTTTTGCAATTAAAGAAAAAGAAAAAGAAAAGGAAGAGGAATCCGCACAAACATCTACACAAGACTCTACAGAAATAGAAGAACAAGAGAATGCTAATGGGAAAATTCGTAAAAAATCTAAATTCTACCCCACCCATGTGAGAGGTAACTTTATAGACACCTTTAACAAATTAGTCACAAACGACCTTGAAAAATTGGGAAACAAAAAACAAACTTCCCTTGGAAAGAAGAAAAACAACCTAACAAAGAAAGAGGTCGAGGCAATATCCTCGTTAGGGAAGGATAAAGAAATTGTTATTAAACCTTGTGACAAAGGTGGAGGCATAGCGGTTTTGGACAAACAAAAATATGTGGATGAAATAAACAGACAACTAGAGGACACAGAGACGTATAAGAAATTGAAACAAGATCCCACTACAAGAATCAAAAAGGACTTCCTTACCTTGATAGATAGCCATTTAGGGAAAAATGGCATCACAAAGAAGGAATACGACTTTGTAAAAATAGAAGAAGAAGTAATTCCAACTATTTATGTCCTACCAAAACTCCACAAGAGTTTAGAAAAACCGCCGGGAAGACCCATCATTGCAGGTACTTGTTCTTTAACGTCCAATCTATCCGCATTAGTAGACCATTACCTTCAACCCCTGGTGGTTCAAACTTGTTCCTATACAAAAGATACTGGGGATGTCCTTCGATCTCTACAAGAAACGATATGGAATGAATCAAAATGGATTGGAACAGGAGATGTAACATCTCTTTATACCTGTATATCTCACGAAGATGGGCTCCAGGCAACCAGTTATTTCCTCGAAAGATCTGATTACTCCACCTCCAAAAAAGACTTTATTCTTGATGCCATTTCATTTATTCTTCATAACAATTATTTTTATTTTGAAGGGAAATATTTTTTACAACTCAGAGGTACGGCCATGGGGTCTAAATTTGCGCCGAGTTACGCAAACTTGTTTATGGCTCGGTGGGAAGAGGACTTCATTTACAACAGTGTGGTATGGCAAAACAAACTCCTTAAGTGGAGGCGCTATATAGACGACGTCCTATTGCTTTGGTTAGGGAGTGAGACCGAACTGAAAGAATTTACGGAGTCGCTCAACAACAATATCCACAACATTAAATTCACTTTTTCATTAAGCCAACAGGAAGTAAATTTTTTGGACCTTACCATCTATGTCAAAGATATGAAACTACAAACCAAGACCTTCCATAAGGCCACTGACGTTAACACTTTCATTCCAGTGGATAGCCAACACCATCGGCCATGGCTGAGAGGAGTTCCAAAAAGTCAATTTCTGAGGCTGAAGAGAAATTGCAGTGACTGGGAAACCTTACAAATACAAAATCAAAAGCTGAAAGATGAGTTTCTGTGTAAAGGATACCAAGAAGTAGAAATCAATTCGACTATTGAAGAAGTTCAACGAATTGACCGAAAAACTCTCCTTATAAGTAAGAACAAAAATTTAAGAAGCAATAACACGAATACACTGCAATTTGCCTTCTTTACCCAGTATGATAGGAATTATAAAGATTTCGAAAAGATCGTAAGGAAACACTGGTATCTCCTACAGGAAGATCCAGTCTTGAAAAATCTTATCCCTGAGAGACCAAAGTTTGTCTACAGGAAATCGGCCAATTTAAAAAATCACTTAGTTAGAAGTAGTCTCCCTGAAGATAGGAGGAACCTTATAAGAACTAAAGGTTTCCACCGTTGTGGGTCATGCATCGGCTGTAGAAGTATTTGTGCTGAAAACTCAAAAACCATCGATGTCACTATCAACAACATTCCATTTAAAATCAAGGATTTCATCACGTGTGAAACAACATACGTTATCTACCTGGTTGAATGTGAATGTGGCCTCTCGTATATTGGGAGAACCACGAGGCCGCTCAAAGTAAGGATCTCAGAACATCTGAGAAATATTAAAAAAGGAGTAACTACACACCATCTTTCGAATCACTTTAAGGAACGACATCAGTGCTCCATAAAATCAATTAAGAGATTCGTAGGTCTGCAGAAGGTTATGGGAAATTGGAGAAACAGGAATGTCGACCAACTACTAGCAAGAACTGAAATGAAATCTATCTTCAAATTCAAGACTCTTACCCCACGTGGTCTGAACCACGATTTTGAACTGAAATGGTTTCTCTGATTGCCCCTTTTTTTATATATGTGCATAATTTTTATAATTTTTATATATGCATATTTTTATCTGTGTATTTTTTATATACATTTATTTCCCTTTTGATACTGATATATATATTTTTATGAATTCTGTTGGTATTTATAGATTTTAGATACTATTTATTGTTTGCAGTCCCCCACTGGAATTATTAAGTAGTAAAAGCAATTTATGGGACTATAAAGAAGTCCATATTATGCTCAAGATTATGTCATAATTTTATCAACCTGATGTCTATTAATATAATTCTTAGCGTTCATGTATAAATCCTCCCGTTTAGAAATGACACTATTATGATCTCCTTCACAGCTAAAGCAAGCCAGTCCGTGTTTTTTCTCCGAAAACGGCGGGAATCGCCGAGACGCGAGACACACGCGGCTAGAGAGATGTGGATGTGACGTCATAGCCGGGCGGAAGTGCGGCTACCGCCGGACACACGGAGGAGTCCGTGTTTAGTGCTAACACCATGGATTTATTAATTAAACCATATGAGACTAAAGGGGGACGTGCTGTATCCTTGGGAGATACTTTTTTGAGCTCTAGTTTGTGGAGAATGGAGCTTTGAAGAGTATATACAGAGGACGGAAAAACCGGAAGTAGAATACCGGAAGTAAGAAGATGGGAGCTATATATACCCCACAGAGAGACAGCACTAGCCAGGAACCTGACGAAGAGATCTGAGGGATCTCGAAACATGTTGTTACTGGACTAGTGCATGTGAACTTTTATTGCCCCAATCTTGCATGCAGACTACAAGGGAAGGAGGTAAGTGAAAGGTGATAGTCCGCACACAGTCAGGATCCGGACTCTTGCTGTGAGTGTTGATTTCATTTTTGCACTGCCTTTACCCTTGAAACTGCTGTAAGTCTTTCATGTTTTTTATGAATTTTTTATTGAATACTGTTTTGCTGGAAAATAAAATAACTTTGAAAATTGACGGAAAAAAGAAACCACTATATGATTGTAATCACACACTTTATCGTGAGTAGGGGTACGAATTACTTTTAAAGAAAAAGATACCGAGATAGGAGTATTCCAGCTTACCTATAGTGAGTTGTGGTACGCCATCACTACATCACTCTCCGTTACCCCAAACCCCCTGTCTGATTCTAGACATACTTCACATATTTGGATTTGTATCTTCTCTTTTTCTCTAATATATGGAAATTCATCCCCGAGAGAGAAAAATAGAGATACGAGGAGTGAAGCCTGTCCAAGAAGGATCATTTAAAGAGGAAAAATATATATTATTTATATATTTTTTTGGCAACCCACATTGAACATCATTAACCCATTAGAGCCGAGAGAGAGGCGCCCAATTTCATAGTTCAAACCTCCTTTTTGACAAGAAAAGCCAGAGAGTTCAATCATCCTGAACTTCACAGGGTGGTCTTCAGGGCCACCGCGAGAAGTGTCGGGCCCCGGTATAAGAGCTAGCAAGAAGAATTCCTTTTTTGATGTGTTTATTTATATTGTTTATATTGTTGTTTTGCCAATATATGAGTTAGGTATTGGAGTGTGTATTGGAGTAACCAGAGTGCGGTGAAGGATGATCAGGACTCTGCACCGACCGTATAGTTGTACAACGCGGCTTTACTCCACCAACATGTCCAGTAGACTCTTCAGTCCCCAAAATTTAAAAACTAGAACGTCTGTGAATTAATGATGGAGTCCAGTTAACTGAACCAACATGATACTGGGAACTGTACTAAGGTTTGATGTACTGATTCAATAAGCCTCGCTAAGCAGCGAAGATTCGCTGCTCAGACAGCCTTCTAATGCCACCCGCCAGGTGAGTGAATGCCTGCCCCCCCACCACCGTGTAGACATCTCTGCTGCAATGCGATTGGCTGTTTAGCATCCATCCATCCACCCTCTGTGCGAAAGCCGCGGCGACTGTGCAAGTCATAGAAGGCGTCCCCCACAGTGGCCCTGCACATGTGTATATTAGCATATGAAAAGAGACAAAGCATCGGTCCCCGGAGCGAATACCTAAGGAACCGAATGTTAGAGAATCAGGCACCAAGTCTTTCTAGACACAAGACATTTTTTTGACCAACTTCAATTTAAAATTCAAAAAAATTATTTTACCATCAGTGTAGGAAAAGGTTCCTTAGTGTAATGGTGATTGCCGTAGATTCCTTTCCAAGCGATATATGCTGTGCTGGCAAAGCTGCTGTATCATGAGTTCACCCTAAGATCTGCCAAAAACTCACAAACTACTACTAGATGTATTTCCGATGTCAATGTGTCTGGGTTTAGGAATACAATTGTCAAATTCTCTCAAATTATTACGTAATAACGAGGAAATTACAATATTTAACGATTCAGTCTAAATAGCAAATAATTAGCAAAGCCTCAAAAGTAATTAGAGTAGTATGTTTCTATGGGGCCTACGTATTGATGATTGCAGGTTTATCTTTTTACCACATATTTTAGTTTTTTCTTTTTCTTTTGAATGAAAATATCCTGTTATGTACTAAGTGAAACCCGCAGGGACAGCTGTAGTGATAATCTAAAGAAGAGATATGGTCTTCCAGTGCGCAAAGATAGTTATGGTTGCAGCTTATAGAAAAACTTAAGAGTCTTCACCATGGAACGCAACAATCAGTGGCGTAACTATACTTCCGCAGCCCCCGCGGTGGCGGGGGGGCGCAGAGAAATTGGGGGCGCCACCGGGGGGGCTGCGGGGCTATAGTTACCCGCGGTCTGCGTCTCACCCGGCTCTCTGTCGGGACCTTCCTGACGTCACGGTCCCGGCCGGCTCCTGCTGCAATGAAAACTGACAATTAGAAAATGGCTGCCCCCATACTGCAGACAGTTTTCTGTCTGCAGTATGGGGGCAGCCATTTTCTAAGAGTCCGTTTTCATTGTAGCAGCAGAAGCCGGCCGGGACCGTGACGTCAGGAAGGTCCCGACAGAGAGCCGGGCGAGACGCAGACCGCAGGTAAGAAGGGGGGGCAGGTTAGGTGGGGGGCGCCAAATAAACGTGCGGCGGGGGGGGGGGGGGGGGCGATAAATAGTTAGTTACGCCCCTGGCAACAATAATTTAATATAAATCAGGTGTTCTAAAAATAGCTGTGGTGATAACTGATCTGCCTGCGAGTAATTTCCTCTGCAATTCGGAGGAATGATCATGCGCAAACTGAGGCTTATTCTAATTCCTTTGCATCCCGCGTGCGTTTGCATGGGGGGACTGATGTTGTGAGTATGCGCAGGCGCATTTCTGCGCATGTGCATACACTGGGGGCATGCAGCCATGGCATACATACCGTTCGCCGGGCGCAAGCACCCAAGACTGCGGACGGGGAGCATGGGGCGGCGGATAGTCGCGCCCAAAAGAACACCCAGTATTTAATGGCCATTCCCATAGTAATCGGGCCATGACATGAGTGCCAGGGGCGGGCAGCTGACATCCCCGGATGTCAGTTGCCCGCCCAGTTCCCGTCGAATGTGCACGTATTTCTATGCATGCATTCACCACAACATTGGATGGTCAGCAACCATCCAATGATGGGGGTGTTTTCACATGGCCTGCGAATGGATGTTTATGTTAAACATCCATTCACAAACCGTGCAGAGGTGGGGTGCTGGGGGGGGGATCTGGGGGACGCGCAAGGGCGCGAATTCGCATCCTTGCAAGTCAACCAGAATAAGGGCCACTGTCCGTTTCGGGAAACAGAGCAGAGAAGGAATCCTGAAGGAAGCACATTTTGAAAATGCTATAAATGTGATGCTTATTTAATAATGGCATGAGATTTGTACCTTCAAAATGCTCTGGTGGTATGTATCTGCACCCATTTTTACGTCACTGTCCCAATTTTCACAGCAGAAAAAGGATCAAATTAAAATAAAGCGTAACGTTTAAATTATAGGTCAGGAAAACTAGATGTTTAACTTGGAAGCATTCAACTGAGACGTTATCTAATAAATAAGTATTCATACAGCCAAGGTCAATGCAAAGCTGTGTCTAATGAACTTTCAGCACCCAGGCCCGAAATCTGACAACGCTAAATGAAAGTACGATTATTTTACTATCTGCATTAGGAAGGATTCTTTGCTGTAACTGTGGTAAATATATTATACTATATTGGGTGGTGAGAGGTATGAGCCAGCCCTATCTTCCAACAAATGCCCTACAAAGAGGTCTCATTCTTTGCTCCCTGCAGCCGCGGATCACATGCACCGTTGGGAAATAAATCTGACATCCATTTCACAGTTCGGCTTCACAGCATGTCCAACTCACAGCATCGGCGCCCAGCGTTTTATCTCCTCGCTAATACTGTTTCTCAGCTCCACTGAGTTTCTCTTAAGAAAATAACCGTCACAGTCCGCGGCGACAGAGATGACTAAAACCAACTCAGAATTGAGAATTTTCCCTGGAATAAGGAAGTTCAGCATTTCCTTTCTTGCTCCTATTTCCTGCTAAAACATAGATGCTAAAACTTACAACAACTGGACCCCTGCGGGTGTTAATTCTGGTTCTATAATGGTGGATGATATACAGTATGATATAATCATATTGTAATATAGGTTGAGTATCCCTTATCGATAAGAGATTTTTACGTTTTTTTTTTTACATAATTATCTGGTCCCTCCAGTGGTCCCACGATTTCTCCCAGCGTCCATGGCAGCCTTCAGGAACTACTTCAGCAGACCCTGTGGTGAAATGGGTGAGTATGCAGGTGCGCCGGTGACGTCACCAGCACGCCGTTCACCCACACAATGCGCTCCCGGGATCGCTGAAGACGCCGAAGGTCCTGAAGGCCGCCGTGGACATCGGGGGACTTGGTAAGTATGAAAAAAAGGGTCGGGGGAGTAAACAGAAATAAAAATTAAATATTCAAAAAAAAAAACACAGTTTTTGGAATATTTCGTATAAGAGATCTCCGGATACGGGAGACTCTACCTGTACTAGTATTAATGATTGTATGTATTAAAAATTATTTTAAATTGCATGAAACATGGACAGTATAAATCAGTAACTGGTGCTAATATTTTATAACACCATGCCTATTGTCCTAAAATTAACTGTAAGGGGAAATAAGTTTATTTATTAATTTTTTTCCCCATGGGTGTATTAACCCTCATTTATATAATGGAGGAATCTATCCATAAGTCCGGTAAATAGTGCATTAAGTAGTCTAATTGCTCACTAAGGCCCTCCTCTGGTGTACATAATTTCAGAAGTTGGTCTCACTCACCTCCCTTCTCCATTTTTAAACTCAAAGCATCATTTGCTTTGTAAAACATCAACTCCGCCTCAAAAATCCACCTTTCCATGCTACACAAGTGCTGTTCAGCCATGAGTCCAGCAGTGCATTATGGGAAGTCCATTTATGAGATGCCATCACCTTTGCATGACATCATTATTGTGTGCTTGCAAAACGTCTCCTTATGATGACACCGCTTTAAAAACTGTGAAAAAAAAAACAGCTCTATGGGGCCAACCCAGGAATTTCCCAGGTCTGTGGAGTAGGGTGAAAGGAGGAGCTCGACCAAAAACACAGGATTGTGCAGAAGACAAAATCCCGGGTCTGAACAGGGAAAATGAACAGGGTCATATGTCTGAAAGCGGTATAAGAAGCGTGACTGCTCCCTACTGGCACTCCCTACTACTTTAGAGAACTGGGGGGCATTGATGTGGAGCAAGAGTGTTGGCACTGGAGAGGCAGAACACTGGCAAGTAATACCCCTTTCAGTCTGTAAATGCAGGGTCGCAACCTGGATGGGGACACAGGTCTGTCCCGGGAGCGACCCTGCATTTGCGGTCTAAAAGCTCCCGCAGAGTAAAGTAATCCGCTCGCCACACTATATAAAGCCAACTCCACGCCAACGTGGATAGTAGGTGTATGAAAAGGTCGGAGGACGCGTTACGCTGCGCTCGCCACGCTTCGGGGTGGCATGGATAGTGGGGGAGTGCCTAAAACCTCATTGTATGTCATTATTGTATACGTAATCGCATTGTACAGGTGTGATGCAATGCATGCGATTCCCTGGGGCTAAGAGAGCAGTGAATAAATTACATAGGAAAATCACATCGCACGGCCATTATAATGGCCCATGCAATGCGATGCGATGCGATTTTCCTACGGTGCCATATGTAAGAAACTTGGGCGCCGTGATAATACACAAGTACCAAAAAAAGTTGGTTAGATTTACTGTAACAAATATATTCTGTACCCCAATGTGTCCGTCCGTCCCCCACAGCCCCTGTAGCTTTCTGCATCCCATTCGTATGCTCACCTTTTCAGCACAGCTGCTATATACAGTCATTGACCTATCTGCTAGTAATATATAGCACCAGATCTCTATCTGTATGTAATGCAGGCGGCGTACGGCAATCTGATGCACCGATGGGAAAACATTTCTCCATTCTACCACTTTACCTTGCTCTTCCAGGATTCCATTCGGGATCTTCTTGTCGCCGGAGCTCACGTCGGCTTTACGGCTCTTTCTAGATCTGGAAATAAACAACGCACATTCTCTTAGCATGATAGCAGCGAGCGTATGTTATGTGCGGACACTCGCACACAGGAAACTGGGTTCTTATTATATAGAGAAGTTCCTGTTACACTCAGGCACATTAACACTTTGTGAGTCATTTCCAATCCCCTTTGCTTAATCATTGAATATGTCTGTCTGCACCACTGCATCCACGTGTGGGGCCTGATTCTGAGTCAGATGCAGTCACGGCCGTCCTCGCATCTTTTGTGGCCAGCTGGTCTATGACTTCATGATAATGCTGCTACAAAGCCCTTCCCTGGTGTTCAACCATGCGTCCGAATGTGTGAGGACTGAGATGCCCGCTAGCAGAGTCTACAGGAGCTGCGCTACCATCTATTGCATGTTTAGGGGTCACCATTGGTCGCACCGTTGCAAATAGAACCAGTGGTAGGAGCAGTTTCTTCATCTCCTCCGATGTAGCTCTGTAAGCAACAATCCTCCAACTCTCCACGTGCCTATTTAGCCACACCCCTGTTCAGTGGCGGCTCCCTGGCAAGTACCAGAGCCAGCTTTGCACACACTATATGAGCCATGGGGTACATGACGGCATTATACACAGGTGCAGCAGTATACACTGCCGGAGAGTTGCTGAGTTTTGATAAGAGATGAGCAGAAAAGGGAGCCAGGTGAGGCACTGCCTCACCTGCCATAGACTGCTTACTCCGGAGCTGATGTCACATGACGTTAGCACCCGCCCCCATTTCAGCCATCTCCGCAGGATAAAAGTGAGAAAAGGTCCATCCAATGATTTTTATCCCGCGCGGCCTAATGTGAGTGGATTTCTATGCGAACGCATCCACTGACATGTTTGTGTGGGGATTCACTTGGCTGGAGGCGTTTTCCCTGCTTGGTAGGCAGCGAATATAAACTGCGTAGCAAACAGGTCTGAATCAGGCTCAAAAATCGGGAAGCCTGTGCTATAACTCAGATGTGAAACATCACCGCACTGTGCCAGACACAGAATCAGATGGGAATTCTAGATGTTGCCCATAGCAACCAATCAGATTTCACCTACGCAACATCTCACGCATCAGACCATTCCTCTCCACTGACGCGACCAAAATTCTCATTCACTCTCTTGTCATCTCCTGCCTTGACTACTGCAACATCCTTCTCTCTGGGCTACCTCTCACCCGCCTCGCACCTCTCCAATCCATTCTTAACGCTGCTGCTAGGCTCATCTTCCTCTCCCGCCGCTCTACCTCCCCCTCCCCTCTTTGTCTATCTCTTCACTGGCTCCCCATTCCTTTCCAAGTTCTCTTTAAACTCCTCACCACCACCTACAAGGCTCTCTCCTCCTCCACCGCTCCTTACCTCTCTTCACTGATCTCTATCCACACTCCCTCCCGTCCTCTTCGCTCCATCGCTGACCGCCGACTGACCTCTCATCTAATCACCTCCTCCCACTCCCGTGTCCAAGACTTCTCTTGCGCTGCCCCCCTGCACTGGAACAACCTCCCACCACCCATCAGGCTTTCTGATTCCCTTACCTCCTTCAAGCGCTCCCTCAAAACCCACTTTTTTCGACTAGCCTATCCCTCCTCCTAACCTCTTTTGATCCTCCTATCCTGCCTCCATTCCCCTCCGTTCCTACTTATCCTGTTGTTTTTCGTTCGTCCACCCACCTATTTTTAGTATGTTAACTCTTATGAGTAGGGCCCTCCTTCCTCACGTACTCACCCTACCTCATTACCTCACCTGTGCTCCTGTCCTGTTCTTCCCTTCCTCTACTTCATCTTCAGTCTCCTCGACAATTTCGACACCTACTTCTGAACTGATGCTGATTTTAGTTCTACCAGCTATACCCCTATTTATACTGTATTTTTCAACACACCCTGTACGTTACCTTGTCATTTGTTTTTTGTTTGCTATGTACGGCGCTGCGGACACTTTGCAGCGCCTTATAAATAAACGTACTACTACTACTACTACTACTACTTCTTATTTTGCTCCTTCTAGAAGATAATAGACAGCATTTGATTGGTTGCTATGGGCAACATCCTATCTTCAATAGACCTCCTTCTTAGTTATTTTAAGGCCCATACACACTAGACGATTTTCAGCTGAAAATCGCTAATTTTGAACATTTTCACAGATTTTCAGCTGAAAATCGCCCAGTGTGTATGGTCCACTGACGGTAGACTAGGGATGATGCGCGATCCCGCTTCATCGCTAGCAAAATCTCACATCTGCTGCGATGATGGCTGGCTTATCATCCATCATCGCTGTGTGTGTGTACGCCCCTCACGGCCACTGGGCTGAAAGACTATTCACTTTGAGCCTGGCTGCCGCCCCTTCTCCCTCCCCTTGATTAGGGCCCTTATTCAGATCTGATCGCAGTACAAATTTGTTCTCAAAATGGGCAAAACCATGTGCACTGCAGGTGGGGCAGATGTAACATGTGCAGAGAGAGTTAGACTTGTGTGAGTTATTTTGTTTCTGTGCAGGGTAAATACTGGCTGCATTATATTTAAATGGCAATTTAGATTTCAGCTTCAGCACACCCCACCCAAATATAACTCTCTCTGCACATGTTACATCTGCCCCATCTGCAGTGCTCATGGTTTTGCCCATTTTGAGAACAAATTTGTACTGCGATCAGATCTGAATAAGGGCCTATGAGCAAAATGTCAGACAAGTTCTCATCCCATTTGGCAGGAATCACAGCTACAAATGTTTTAACATTCTCTACTTTGCCCTATTCATGTTAACACCAGTTCGACAATTGTATTGTGATTTTTCCAGGAAACTGGACAATTTAGACCAAACTGGTCTCAGGAGGTCATTCTGGTTGGCTCGCTAAGCAGCATTATTTCACTGCTTAGCGAGCCTTGTAACACCGCCTGCCGGGCGAGCGAATGCCCCCCCCCCCCCCCCTGCATGGCGAATATACCCTCTGCACTGCAAATGGAGGTTTTGCATAAACATACAATCGCAGGGTAGCCTGCGGGCCCAAAATCATTCGATGGTCACAGGCACCGGTAACATCAGCCGCCCCCCTCCCCCCGGAAGGCAGGTACCCGCCCGCGTTCGCATGGGGACACCCAGCTTTCTCTTGGGCTCCTCCACTGGCCGGCTCCTCCACGCCCCCCCTTTGTAAGCACCATGGAGACTATGCAAGTCTCCAAAGGGGCCCGCATAAGCGAATATGTGCATGCACAGAGCTTCAACATTGAAACCCCCTGCGAACGCACGAGTACATTCGCAAATTAGAATGACAACCTAAAATTGGTGTACAGTATGTGGTCGTCTGAAATCCATCTGTGGACACACATCACACCAACCTGCGTATAACGTGCGCCTGTTGTCTGCACAGTACGGAGGTAATGCTTTATTAGGGCGTGGCAACATTCAGAATGCTGTCTGACTCTGTGACATCACTGGGACAGCAGCCTATAAATGCAGGAGGATTATATCACTGGTTCCAGTGAACTCTAAATACCCCACAAAATGGTTGCCTTTCACTTTGTGTAATAACAGTTCAACTGTAGTTTAATGGGCCACATGCACCACAGAGGACTGGTGACATTTCACATTCATGATGTGGCCTTCAAGTTTAGGATCCATCACCGTCTTACCTAAGCTTCTCCTGTGAACCAGAAAAGACACAAATATCTCCTGTCACAGCATACAGGGATTTAGGAACGCCTGAAAGCACTATTGACTGCTACAGCACTGTTTATGGTTTAGCTTTTTTTACTCTTGAAGCCGAGGTGCGAGGCTGTATAACAATGAGTCTGAACAAAACATACTGGGATCGTAGGACTTTAGATGAGAAGGGCCCCGCTACTCCCCAACGTCTCAGAGTCAAAAGGCTTACTGAGGGGAAAAAGTGGTCTGTGGGTCCCTTCTTGCCGAAGCTTAGAAGGACCTCATCCCTACCCCCCAAATGGGGCAAGGGTTGTTGGGATTATCTTTGCCCATGTGCGGATTGGTCATAGACCATGGGGAAGATTCCCGGTAGGCCGACCCACCTGTGAGGCCACGAATGTGCCAGCCCCTCCCCCTCTTGTCTACAACACAAAACAGCCTTTGCCGGACACAAAGCAAAGTACTCGATGCTGCAAATACTCAGCTAGGGCCAATGCCATATATATATATATATATATATGCTATCTGAGGATGTAACAATGTCTGGGGTGTTTCTGGGCTCCAATGGGTGAGAGGTGATTTGTGATATTCGAGGATTATGGTAATGAGTTGTTTGACTGTACACCCGAGGGGCAACTGGAGCATGCAGGATGGTACAAAAGGGCAGGGGACCAGTCCGGTGCAAATTGCACGCACAGGATAAAGGTGAGTCCAGCAGGGAGTGGTATAGGGTTCCGACAGTCTGGATCCCGACAGTCATTATCCCGACTGGCCGGACCCAGACAGCATGGTGAGCGCAACAAAGCCCCTTGCGGGCTCGCTGCACTCGCCACCTATTCTATTCTCCCTCTATGGGGATCGTGGACCCCAACGAGGGAGAATAGCCGGTGGCCATCGGGAACCCGTGTGTCGGGGTTTTGACTGTCGGGATCCCGACTGTTGGAACCCCGTCCGGCACCCAGTCCAGCAATGAAGATCAGTCAACAATATTGATGCGTTTCGAGCCCTTGTTGGCTCTTCTTCAAAAGGTGCTGGTTAAATATACGATCCATACTCCATGGTTTGGGGTCTGTGTTCAGTCTCAGTGGGGGGGGGGGGGAGGGAATTGGGTACAGGGGGTTAAAGTGAGGGGGAACGGGGTGGAACTGAGTTCCACCACCTCTAATGGTGAGGTGGAACATTTTAACCTCCACATTGGCCCTGCATAGTAATTGTAAAAGAAAAGCATTATAGTTTGCAGGGGGGTACCAAAAACTCTTCCGCTGGCCCTGATTCTGCCCAATGTGGGTAAGGGAGGGAGGGGGGGGGGGGGGTAATTAGGTGGCATAGAGAAATGAGTTCCCCCACCTCTGCATGACCACTTTAAGCCCTGGTTGGATATTAGTTTGTGAAAGTATTACTCTCCCGAACCAGCTACAAACCGGTGACTGAGATAGGTGAAACATGAACGTAATTGTAATGACTAGAGACAGGATTATATGCATTTGCATATTTGCATATGCATTTGCATAGTTTGCCCATTCTCACTGGTTATTGCATATTTTACCTAAAATCTAGTGATGGTGCATATTTTAAGCCCTGTCCTCTTACCACCCGCGAGTTACAGCACTGCTTTGCCCTGCTGCTGCTGGCCAGGTAGTGGTAGAGTGTGCAGGCTGGGGCAATATGTGCGCAGTGTGGGGAACCTTGGATATACGCTATGTCTGACACTGCTCTAGGCTGCCAATCCATGTTGAGAAAAGTCAGTTGGGGCGGATGCCATTACGAAGCTCCTGAACCTTTGCCTGCTCTTGGCCTGGGACTTTATACCAAGAGACAGACTTCTGCAGCAGAGGAGGTGGGCGGAAGGGTTGTGACATCACACGGCGCGGAGGAAATGCCGTGTCACAGTGAGTATGCAGCACAGGGAGGAAGCCTTCCACTGCGCCGCCTTCACACGCTATGCTGACATTTGGTCCATCGGCGCTGGAGATGAGGGTCCATGTAGTTGAGGCAAGTAAAGCTTTGGACGCTGCAGTATGCTGTAGCAGCCAGGAAGAAAAAAAATCCTGTGTACAGCACTAGACATCTGCAGAAGCTGTGGGCCTATTTTTGAGGTGTATTTGCAACTAATTGTATCCTGATTTTTAAATAAATAAGTTAAAAATTATTATTTTTTATTATTTAATTTAGCATATTTTAGCACTTTTCGTGCATATTGTAAGTATTTTTCATGCATATTTGCATGCATATTTCAAGCTTTTTTTGTTGCATATAATCCTGTCTCTAGTAATGACATTACCTTAAAAGATACCCAGCCAGAAGAATAAGAAAAAAGCAGACAAACAATGGGACCAGCACGGAGGTGAGAAGCTGGGAGGTGTCATTTCCTGGGGATACGGTCGTATCTGCAAGTACAAAAGAAATATATCATTAATGTTTATCCAGTAACAACAACACATGGAGATATCGGGCAATATTTAATAGCCTGGGAAATACAGACTCTTCGGGAATCTCAGCGAGCCGGTATTTTTAAAGCGGCAATCATTTAAAAGCCAAAAGCAAAAGGAAAAGAGAAAGTACTCTCTTGGTTTGGGGGCACGCTTTTTTATAAAACTTAACGTTTATTCATTGGTTATTTTAAAATAGTTTAATAATAAGTACGGACATTACGTTTAAACATACATGACATACAAAACACATACACACAATTCCTTATTGTTGTGAACTACCATCTATGACAAGCAGTATCTTCTGCAAATTTGAGGATACTTTGTTAAATACTTGTGTGACAAACTGCTTATCTAGCGGTAGTAATATTCTTTTGAGTGTTATAAGGAATTTTATTTTAAAGGACACCTATGTTAGGTGAGTGGATAGCGAATTTCTTTTACTTTGTTTTGTCAATATAAAAAATATTTTTTTGACAAGCGATTTTAGTAAGAGAGAGTACCCCTAGTATGGAAGAAAATAATGGGGGAAAAAAAGGGGCTTATATCAGCATATATGCATTATCTTATTCTCTATAAGTCAATTTGGTCGTGTGGTAACTTCACAAAATCTGCTGCTCTATATCACTTCAGAGATATAGAATATACATAGTAGTAATTGGTTAGCAAAGACTAAAAAAAAAGGAGATTTAGGTTAGGTAGAGGTGTGTCAGTTTATCCCCGCAAGATGGTTTTTGCACGGGAACTGCTGCTGATTGTCGTAATGGATTGGTTTGCCCAATCCCCACAATTGAGCGAGTTTACTCCGTGCTTCAGTTGCAGATGTGGATAAGAAAAAGTAGGTTACTTCTATCAACGTTAGGGAAAGGACCCCCCTGGTTGGCCAATGCCCTTGCAGGGAATAGTCCCTTCGATCGTGGGTGGGTGTAACCAGAAAGTGATAATAGAATAGTAGTTAGATTGGTGACACTTATGGATTACCTCACACGCTGCTTTCTCCCATGTGCTCTTGGCATTGATGGGCGATGAGCGGTGCGTCTCGTCTTTTGGTGCCACCAGAAAATGGAAAGTAATTATGTATAACGATTTTAAACAATTGAAAAATGCGAGAAAAATCTCTGTATCTAACACCAGACCTCTTGTAACTATAATAGCAAATGTTGGATAGTATAATGTTATAGCAATCCTGTGCTAATATTTTTAGATAATCAGCAGGAGCAAGTTAAATATCTATGCATAGAAGTTTCTTATAACTGTAATAACAGATGTTAAGCAGTGTAGCCATACAATAGTCTGATGCAAATGTATTAATTTAAACAGCAGGAGCAATCTCTCTATCAGACACCCCAAGATATTTTTCTGTGGTCTCCCACATTCAATGTCTATACATAGAAATTTCTTATAGTAATAGTCACAAATGCTAGCTACTGTGATTATGTCAGCAGCAGTGTATTGGTTCCCCTAAAAGGGGGATCTTACCACTACCCGAGTGGACCAACCGATACTATCACAGGATCCTTCCCGGGTAAAAGATGCTGAAGCTGAAATTCCCTCAGGGGTCTCAAAAAGGTCAGGAGGGACTGGTATCTCCTCTCTGATCTGTAAGTAAGTCACTGGACAAACGGCCGTTTCGCGGTAATCCCGCTTCCTCAGTGTCCTCAGTGGACACTGAGGAAGCGGGATTACCGCGAAACGGCCGTTTGTCCAGTGACTTACTTACAGATCAGAGAGGAGATACCAGTCCCTCCTGACCTTTTTGAGACCCCTGAGGGAATTTCAGCTTCAGCATCTTTTACCCGGGAAGGATCCTGTGATAGTATCGGTTGGTCCACTCGGGTAGTGGTAAGATCCCCCTTTTAGGGGAACCAATACACTGCTGCTGACATAATCACAGTAGCTAGCATTTGTGACTATTACTATAAGAAATTTCTATGTATAGACATTGAATGTGGGAGACCACAGAAAAATATCTTGGGGTGTCTGATAGAGAGATTGCTCCTGCTGTTTAAATTAATACATTTGCATCAGACTATTGTATGGCTACACTGCTTAACATCTGTTATTACAGTTATAAGAAACTTCTATGCATAGATATTTAACTTGCTCCTGCTGATTATCTAAAAATATTAGCACAGGATTGCTATAACATTATACTATCCAACATTTGCTATTATAGTTACAAGAGGTCTGGTGTTAGATACAGAGATTTTTCTCGCATTTTTCAATTGTTTAAAATCGTTATACATAATTACTTTCCATTTTCTGGTGGCACCAAAAGACGAGACGCACCGCTCATCGCCCATCAATGCCAAGAGCACATGGGAGAAAGCAGCGTGTGAGGTAATCCATAAGTGTCACCAATCTAACTACTATTCTATTATCACTTTCTGGTTACACCCACCCACGATCGAAGGGACTATTCCCTGCAAGGGCATTGGCCAACCAGGGGGGTCCTTTCCCTAACGTTGATAGAAGTAACCTACTTTTTCTTATCCACATCTGCAACTGAAGCACGGAGTAAACTCGCTCAATTGTGGGGATTGGGCAAACCAATCCATTACGACAATCAGCAGCAGTTCCCGTGCAAAAACCATCTTGCGGGGATAAACTGACACACCTCTACCTAACCTAAATCTCCTTTTTTTCAGTCTTTGCTAACCAATTACTACTATGTATATTCTATATCTCTGAAGTGATATAGAGCAGCAGATTTTGTGAAGTTACCACACGACCAAATTGACTTATAGAGAATAAGATAATGCATATATGCTGATATAAGCCCCTTTTTTCCCCCCATTATTTTCTTCCATACTAGGGGTACTCTCTCTTACTAAAATCGCTTGTCAAAAAAATATTTTTTATATTGACAAAACAAAGTAAAAGAAATTCGCTATCCACTCACCTAACATAGGTGTCCTTTAAAATAAAATTCCTTATAACACTCAAAAGAATATTACTACCGCTAGATAAGCAGTTTGTCACACAAGTATTTAACAAAGTATCCTCAAATTTGCAGAAGATACTGCTTGTCATAGATGGTAGTTCACAACAATAAGGAATTGTGTGTATGTGTTTTGTATGTCATGTATGTTTAAACGTAATGTCCGTACTTATTATTAAACTATTTTAAAATAACCAATGAATAAACGTTAAGTTTTATAAAAAAGCGTGCCCCCAAACCAAGAGAGTACTTTCTCTTTTCCTTTTGACTTCATTTTTACTCTCAGGGGAGCACCTCCACACAGTAACCGCGTGCCAAGGCACACAAATTATAGATTGTGGATACAAATATACATTAAACCTGATTTTCCTAATCATTTTTTTGGTGGGTATTAGTGCATAGGTATACTGTCCCATTCCCCAATACCCCATGTTTACACAAAAGCCAAAAGCAACCTGGCTTTTAAATGATTGCCGCTTTAAAAAATATATGCCGACTCACATAAATTCCCCAACAGCCTGCACCGTAACTGTTATATCATACAGTACTGCCTTGTAACTTCTCTCAGTGACGTCTGAACCAAGGAATTACGCACTGTAAGTTCCATCACATAAGCTGCTACTGTGAGTATTAATTATCAATGGCGACATAAGCGCACACGTTCTGGCACAATTAACGGCCACCGAGCAGTGCACTCAATTTCCGTATGTACAGTATTCTAGGCTTGCATTGTGCATCTGGCTATATACAGTAAAATGTATGATGTAGAGGCAAAGTAGTGTTGAATACAGGGGTGTGGTGGGAGTCGTTCTGTTGAGGCACAAGTTCCAGGCTCCAAAAATTTCAGCAGGCTGCTATGGTAGGCAATGGGGCTGCTGAGGGTTGAGGAAGGTTAGGGGTTGGTGGCCAAGGAAAGTGATCTGGATGGGGGGGGGGGGGGGGGTGGTTGAGGAAGGTGATTGGGGCTGTGGCTGAAAAAAGGTTATGGGGCTGTGGCTGAGAAAGGTGTAGGGGCTGTGGCTGAGTAAGGTGTTGGGGCTGTGGCTGAGAAAGGTGTTGGGGCTGTGGCTGAGTAAGGTGTTGGGGCTGTGGCTGAGTAAGGTGTTGGGACTGTGGCTGAGAAAGGTGTTGGGGCTGTGGCTGAGAAAGGTGTTGGGGCTGTGGCTGAGAAAGGTGTTGGGGCTGTGGCTGAAAAAGGTGTTGGGGCTGTGGCTGAGAAAGGTGTTGGGGCTGTGGCTGAGAAAGGTGTTGGGGCTGTGGCTGAGAAAGGTGTAGAAGTTGTGGCTAGGGAAGGTGTTGGGGGGCCTTGGCTGAGGAACGTGATGAGGGGCTGAAGAAGGTTATATGATGCTGAGGTGATGAGGGCTGAAGACGGTGATGAGGTGCTGTGGCCCCTGGGGAGGTAGGCCATGGGACCAAGTTTCTCTCTCTGGATTAATGCACCCACTGGTCTTCTGCGATAAGCTTGGGTGATATCTGTGACAGCCCAGCACGTGAGGTCAGTCATCTGTAGGGGGCTGGTGGAATCAATGTTTGCTTTATTATTTTTTCTGGCTGTGGAGGACAATGAACCAATGTGTTATTTATTTATTTTTTCGCTGTGGAAGCAATAAGTGAATTTACAGATGTAGCCATACTCACGCTCACTAATACACCAATTAGTTCCGGTGACATAAGTGCCAATTGGCGCGACCTTGTCGAAAAGAGCGTGTGTCCAATTCAACACTGGTGCACCAAATACGCCTGAGTGGCCATATCTGTAGGTATCATTTTTTGTGTAGGCCAATATGTGTGTATGTGTTTTTTCCCTGTAGGAGCCAATGTATGTGTTTTCTTTTTTTTTCATGTGGGAGACATTGTGTGTTTTTTTTCCCATGGGTGTCAAATCCCCTCCCCCCCATGGGTGTCAAATCCCCCCCCCCCCATGGGTGTCAAATCCCCCCCCCCCCCCCATGGGTGTCAAATCCCCCCCCCTCTACAATGAGTGTGTCTGTGTATATACTGTACGTGGATCTTTGCTACGCCTCTGACTGTAGTAATTGTCTAACTAGTAAAACGAACTCTTTTGCGTGAGAGAACGGAGACTAAATGAAAGGAATATAATGTACACCGTACAGTATATCTGTGTAATGAATTTTCAAATTGGTTAATTACCAATTTGTGGCAAGGCTTTGATCTGGGTTTTTTTTTCCCGGACATCTAGAGTGGTGATGGAAATACTCAGTTCCAGCAAAGTTCTAGTATTGCATTTTGTTTCAGGGATCAAAGCATATAAAACTGATAATTAGCTAACATTAAGCATTCAGGAGAAAAAAAAATGAAAAAAGTGTTGAAATATCAAAGATGAAACCGTAGTTGTGATGAAGATATCACCCAGCCAGGAACTAGTTCCCTATACTTTATACTTTTCCTTCTGGAATGAGTGTATGGGACTTAGAGTTAGATATTAGATGCGCGTTTCTGGGTGTGCTTGCCTACTTCATCAGGGCTGTATAAAAGATTATACCTGATCATCAAACCTTTACCAGAACCTCTGGGCCAGCATATTTTATACATTTCTGATGCAGCAGGCAAGCATGCCACAGAAACGTACGCTCATGCCAGAATGATCCCGCTAAGGGAATAGGTCCCGGATGGGAACATTTCTACATATTAGCAACTAACGTTTCATCAGCGACATTGTAAGCCATTGTGACTTTTTCACTAGAGATGTGGTGAACCACTGTGTTTTGGTTTTGGCCCTTATTCATCATTGTATTTTGGCAAAACCACCGTCAAGTGTTTTGGTTGAGATGTGGCTGCAAAAAAAAAGTTAAAAAAAAAAATCATTGATAGTCCACACATGCACCCTGTTTGTAACGCCTCGGGAAATCCGTACCAAGCTTTGGTTCAGTTTACAACCAAATGTGCCCCGGAACACAGGCGTTGCCCAGCCATTGAATGCATTTGCAGCCGAGTACAGGGGCACTGGGAGAACTTGGTGGGGTGGCGTTTTACCTGATCGCTGGGCTCCAAACATTCGCAACTCAGCAATCAGTTCTGAATCAGGCCCTCTCTTTCTTACTTGGCTGCAAACTATCGGAATTAGCAGTTCCAAAAGGTGAGAGGCGATGGCCTTGTTCTTCTGCGGTCGCCTGATTAGCACAGTTCCCAGAATACAATAGCTGCCGTATCTGAATGTGATCAAAATTCCCCATGCCCACACAAAACCTTCTCCCCATATGAACTGCACTTCTAATAAACATATGTAAGGAATAGAGCAGACAATTACATTGCCACAACCTGGTCATCAGAGCATGCTTGGCCAGCAATGGCACTTCAGATACTGTCCCAGAATGCCCTACTCCTCAGCAGCTGCACAGCCGCGGGCTGAATATAACGGATTCTGATCAAGGTCAGCGTAACATATGGAGAAAACTGATCTTATAGAGAATATTTATCTCTCTCCATCCAGTTACAAGTGGAAGCTGCCACACAACCTACTGTGATGTCATAAAATGCGAAAATGTCCCCAGAGCAACAGCCAAAGGGCCAGAAGCACTAAGCTTCAAAAGTGATAAAATGGAGAGTGATAAACAGCCAGCCAATCAGCTCCTACCTGCCATGCCACAGACTGTGTTTTAAAAATGTCAGGCAGGAGCTTATTGGTCGGTTGGGAAGCAGCAGAGGTGGATTTAGACCTCATGGGGCCCTAAGAAAAATACCAAATTGAGACCCCCCCTGGCTCAGAGTACCTTGTCGCTTGCACGGTCTACTGATAAATGCTCAGCTGTGTGAACTTCAGCATTGCATACAAATCTGAACCAGGCACTAGGTATTTTGGAAATATCCTTAATACCTGTGTAACATTTAATGTAACTTGACTACAGGCATACAGTGGGTGAGACCATTCTGTGCGTCCAAGCATTTGTTATCCTATCAAAGTACATCAAAGGGACTTTGGGCTGCAGGCAGGTCCATGTGATGTCATGACGTTGCACGGTAGTGGCTCAATATTCCTCTTGGAACGTTTTGGGCAACCAGGGTTTCTTTATGAGGCCCCTTGGGACCTGCTGGGCCCTATTCGGATGACTAGGTTGTCTTGTGGAAAATTTGCCTCTGGGTAGGAGGCCTCCCAACATCCACTATCAAATCCCCAAACAGCACAGTCTGGGTGTAGCCAGCCTTTCACTTAGGGCCTTATTCTAGTTCACTCTTTCTGACAAAATCCTTCTTAGATGGACAAAACCATGTGCACTGCAGGTGGGGCAGATGTAACTTGTGCAGAGAGAATTAGATTTAGGTGGGGTTTTACTTCAAAGTGAGATCTATATTGCAGTGTAAAAATAAAGCAGCCAGTATTTAACCTGCACAGAAACAAAATAACTCACCAAATCTAATTCTCTCTGCACAAGTTACATCTGCCCCACCTGCAGTGCACATGGTTTTGTCCAGCTAAGAAGGATTTTGTCAGAAAGAGTGAACTAGAATAAGGCCCTTAGAGAAGCCCTCTCTAATTGGTTGTTTACAAGAATAGATGGTTTCTTATTGGATACTAAAACAGAAGGCGATGTAGATCATTGCATGCATGATAAATCTAGTCAGATCAACAGTGTTTTCACCCTCAGCGCAGCTCAGCGCAGTGCGCTCTTCAATAAAAAAAAGTGAAAATAGTTACATTGAGATTAGTTACTTTTCGGAATCATGGGTATAAAGTGCAGTAATAATGAATTACTGTATTTTATACATATGATTCCGAAAAGTAACAGCAGCAGCCACTGTAAGAGTGGCTACATTTGAAGTCTTTGACATTTATGGACTGATTTAGAGTAAATCCAGTTACTGGATATAAAATTTGCACCTGGGAAAACTATTTTGCGCTGCAGGGTGTGAAAATGGAAAATGCGGAACCTGAGGGCAGAGGAGTGTGTGTGTGTGTGTGTGTGTATATATATGTGGGGGGGGGTTGTCCAATGTAAAATAAAGAGAGATGGACAGTAGAATGCAAAAGTTTTGTAGTGTAGCGTGGTAATATGGTGTTTTCACCTTAAAAATCCACACAATGGCTAAATCAGCCCCTTAATGAGCAATATGTGGCAGATACTGTCGGTATGCCGGCAAAGGAGCATTTTATAGAAATGATTCCCAAAGATGTGAATTTATAGAATTGCCTTCAATGCCTCCACCAGCGCATCTCAAATGTGTGTCTCACCACCTAATGCTGGTTAACAGGTTGTGTACCCAGCGACATAATGGCCCAATGGGTCGATAAATCTGATCCCCGGAATACATCGCAAATTCACTGTTCCGTCCTTCATTAGCATACACCAGGTCATATGCGATATTGCCCGTGAGGACATGTAGAACGTCTGACTAGGAGACTTTACATGAGAACGCGGACACCTACATATCAGGCATACTCACCAAACTATATGCCTGATGTGTTATTCCGATTTGTCTAGAAACAACAAAGGGCCAATATCATCTCAGTGTGAACCCTGCTTAAGTGTGTCCATGGCGTGTCAAGCAAGATGACAGTAGAAGGACACCACGGCCAATCAGCATAGCAAGGACATAAGGGGGTGCGTTCCCATCCCCCCAGCTTCTGAATGTGCTCTGACCAATCAGCAGGGAGTGGGTAGGACTGTGTGTTTTGCACTCCCCCTGCTCCACTTGATACTAGAACATACCCTCCAACATAACCGATTCCATTAGGTACAAGCTGCTCTGTTACTGGACTTCTTTGCCGGTGGCAGTTGCAGAGGAGGGACTGCAGCATACAGCAGCCTCCCCGCCCACATGTGAACAGCGGTACAGTCCCAGAACAACAGGCAGAGGTGCAGTATCGGGATCTTGACATAAAGGTCACAAAGACATACCGGTACTGCCTGACTTTCTCACTGCTCCCTCTAGGGCAGTGATTTTCAACCTTTTTACCTTGCGGCACACTAAATAAGATTTTAAAATTGCCAAGGCACACCATGAGATCCCCACAGGGCAAAACACATTGGCCCCCACAGGAAAAAAACAAACCTATTGCCCCCCATATAAAAAACAATCACATTGGTCCCCACAGGTAACACAAATAAAATACATTGGCCCTTTAAATGAAAAGTAGAGACCAGTAAATAACCCTTGAACTGGTGGTGGCTGTAAACTGGTTTGGGCATCTCTAGATCTGGGGGCACACTTGAGAACAGCTCAAGGCACACTAGTGTGCCACGGCACAGTGGTTGAAAAACACTGCTCTAGGGTGTAGGCAGGGGCAGAGCAGGTGTGGCCCACAGCTATACAATACCAAATGTACAGGCACTGTAACGTGGGGGTGTGCCCACGATAAAGCATTAATGACATCATTAGTCTCCTGGACCTCCCGATTAACTGGAGGAGTTGGTGGCGCTGGGCAGACCTGCTGCAAGACCAGGCAACTTAAACGCTCTTCCTGTAGTCTGGGAGTAGCACCCAAAATTGGGAAGCATCCCACCATCTCATGGAGAGAAGAAAAAATTTTTCTAAACCAACAGTCTACACTCACTGTGGACAGCCAGCAGCTAGCGAGGTCTTTACCCAACTCCCAACAGTGATACTGATGTCCCAACATTTGGGATAATTTTTACAGGTCATGATGGCTGACTATGTTCCCTGAGGTTTACCTAGAAACGAAAAGTGGAATTCTGCCCCTAATACCCAACAGCTCCTCTATCACCCATCCATTCACCCCTCAGAGTATCAGTGAATGGGAGACACCTCCTATCCTCTGGTTTAATAGGGGCAAAGTAGCTCCGCTAGAGTAGCCCAATCTGAACCATCTTGCCCAAATTGGGCCATTTGGGAAGCATATGCTGGTCCCTCAGTGACTGTAAGTTAATATCACCAATCAACTGTAGGTTAACCTATTCTTTTGGCTGCAATGATGCTGCCAATTTCTGGCATGAAACAATATATTCATACAATTGCACCCTACAAATTTACTAGAAAGCAGAGACATTTAAATGCCTGTGGATTTGCATTATATAGTAAGTAAACTTGTGCAGTTGTCTATACACAAAAGTCTGTATCCTCCAATGGGACTGATTTGTGGGCACAACGGCAGTCCAGAGTGTACAGTAGTTTCTTATCCATGACTGCATTTCTAATTGAGTGGAGAAGTCTTAGAGTGTCCTCTCGGCGCTCATTACACCAGACTACAGTAGGCTCTCCGAGTTATCACAAGGATGCAATGGAAGAGAGACTGGGGTTGCCTAGGCGACAGAACATATTGGGCAAAGATGTCAAGGGCTTTTTACAAACTCTCTTCATTCATTGAGGCAGTAATATTTAACATCTCCCTAATTGGGGCTGAAAAATGTCATCCCTCATTTAATTACATAGTTACAGTGACAACATTTACACCTCAATATTTCAAAAAGAAAAAAAAAATATCTGCATTTGTTTTACATCTGATTAAACAAATAGAGAGAGAGCAGATTCATTTTCAGGTACCATGGACACAGAAAAGCACCATGGGTACATTTATTCAGCCACAACGGACTCCTTACTTAATATTTATATTTGTTGTACCCAGGAAAAAGATTAAAAAAATATGATTATCTGATTATATATTAAATTGACGTAAAATTTAGTATGGTAAAAAGGTATAATTCAACAATCTAAATATATTTTTTTTCTTACCCAACATTTCTATACCTCATTTTTTTTTTTTATCTTTAAGAAAAAAATAATTAAGGGGGGGGGGGGGGAACACACACAGACACACACACACACACAAAAAAAAACATCATTAGTAATATATTTGAAAATGTTTTCTGATTTCACAGAAACGTTATTTGTTCAGTGCCCAGCCAGATCCAATTACTACTATTTCATTGCTGCGAACATTTTTCGATGCACCCTTTGAGTGCCGAGTGAATTTGTCAAAATTGGTGTGAAAATTACCAAGCAAACTTTTTGTATTCATCATAATGACCGGTAATGTTGACCTTACATAGGAAATATATGATATTAAATATTGATAATGCTGGCTGCAATTATAACCATTTAAAAAACAATTATATACACATGAAATTCACGTAAACTGTGTAATTAATTACCCCAATAACGGATTAATTTTTCTGTCCAACAACTGATCTGCTTTGCGGCAATGCTGTAATAGGCAGCGGGAAGAAAAATGACGGTGCTGGTGCCTTATTACACAGGCTGGGGCTGTTGCACCAATCGTACCTCATCTAAGTTCCGTTAGTGAATAAGTCGCCATGGGCATCGTGACATTACAATTAGAGGGGGAATTGATTGACCGGGTGATTGTGTAGTTGTATTGCAGTCAAACAAATACTACTATAATATATTGAAAATATATACTGTATAATGTGAGTGCTAGGTGGGAGGATGCACGGCATTATTTAATCATTTTCCCTAACAATGCCTCATTCCGACTGTCAGTTAATGCAGCTATGGAGAGACTGACTATAATGTGTGTGGGTGGAAGATTGCTGCAGGGGATGTGGGAAAGGCAATACTCTAACTCAGTGTGAGGATTAGCGAATACATAGGAAGCCAAATGTGCCAGCATCCAGGTAAAATCCTCATATATTTGGGCGTATATAATGGGTGTAGGGATCACCCCCCAGGCCATACTTGCCTACCCTCCCGAAAATAGGGTTCCTCTCCCAGGGAGGGAAGGGGAGCAAACCTCCTGCATGTGCCGGAGCCACCGCACCCTATAGTCTACACTGCAACTTGCTAGTGAGAGGGGAGGCACGAGAGCCTCCTCGTGCCTCCCCCTCTCACTAGCGCAGTTGCAGACCCTATTGTCTGTCAACCTTTGGACCCTGTCAACCTTTTCACTGTCGATCATTTCACTGTCGACCATTTGTGGTTGACCATATGACTGTAGACCTAGACATTGCAGATGTAATATACCATAACCATACATATACGGTGTCCATGTACACATATTGCTCTTTCATGTCAATATTTTACTTGTGTTGTTAGTTTTGTCAATGTCTGACTAATGCATGTCTAACTTTTGGTGTCTACCTATTGACTGTCTGACTAGAAATTGTCTGTCAGCCGTCTGGAACCCTATTAAGTCAACATCAAAACTTAGACAAAGTTAGACAGTTAGTTAGTAGGACATTGATAAAAGTTAGACATGCATTATTTAGACATTAGCAAACGTTAGACATCTATTAGTTAGACATTGACAAAAGTTAGACCTCCATTAGTTAGACATTGACAAAAGTTAGACATGCATTAGACAATGACAAAAGTTAGACATGTATTAGTAAGACATTGTCAAAAGTTAGACATGCATTAGTTAGACATGCCTCAGTTAGACACTGACAAAAGTTAGACATGTATTAGTAAGACATTGTCAATCTTTATACATCCATTAAACACTTCTCCCAGTGTCTAAATAATGCATGTCTAACTTTTGGTGTTAACCTTTTGACCGTCTAACTAGACATCATCTGTAAGCCATCCGGTTCCCTATATCATAATAAGTGTAAGAAAATAAATATTAACTACAAAAAAATATACAAAATCTAAATAAATCTAACAGCACCGACAGTATATAAAATGAAGCCTATTCCACCGCCGCTATTTCTGACAGGGGAAATAGCAGCGGGTGCCTATTCAATGCTGCCTTTCCCGACAGCATTGAACAGGCATCTCGGCAGAACGGACCCGACTGCTTTTAAGCAAGGCCGAGAACCGACGTGGATTGTCGAGCTCACGAACATATCTCGACGATTCATGGGTGTTTCTCGTGGACATGCCCCCTTTTTGGCACTCGGCAGGGGGGACACTGAATCCCGCCTGCCGAATATTAGAACGGAACAGGGTCACGACTGTCGGGATGTCCCGACAGTTGTGACCCGGGATTGAATACCCTCATAGCGTTATATTGTATACTGACCTTACTACTCTGTATGGAGATTTTAATTCGACCATCATTGGTTTGCCATTAAGATGTAGTTTTGCACCCATCGATGGCTATTCTTGCTGGGGAGAACACATGCCATAGACCAATTAGGTCATTGGTTGAGAAAAATAAAGTGTCCAGAACCATCTACCATCGCCATTGATAGCCATGCCTCACTTGCCTTCAGAAACTTAAGGTGACAGCTGCTGGTGTTCTATCAAAGATCAGTAAAGATTACCATTGCCCAAACATGATTTAATGGCTGGCAGTCCTAGACCGGGAACTTATTGTGTGCCGACTGTCTGCTTCACACAACTGGGTGCCATATGTTGGTTAGACAAGGCTGGCAGAGACTCATACATCCCATCCAAGTTCTGAAAGAGATGCTCATTGGCAATACACCATGCGTATGGACAATTATTAATCTAGGAAGCTGGAGGCCTCTAATCGTCCTAGCATAAAGGTTGCTGTCATCGTGGTGCAGAACAAAAACATATGCAGCTCTGCATGCTGGGCACATGCTACATAAACCATTTGCACCATATAGAATGAAATCACCCGTTAATAAAAACACAGAGGACATGCATTTACCAGGTGCAATGAATACAAACACAAATTGGAGCCGCGTTCTGTGATCAGCAAGAAAGGTTTTCTGGTTAAATATATATACATAGTAACCAAGGCTGAAAAAAGACGTTAGTCCATCGAGTTCAACCTACCTATCTAATATTATTATTATTATTATTACCAGTTATTAATATAGCGCACACATTTTCCGCAGCGCTTTACAGAGACTATTTCAACACTCACATCAGCCCCTGCCCCAGTGGAGCTTACAATCTATGGACCTTATTCTGGTTGACTCGCAAGGCTGCGAATTCAGAGCCTTGCGAATCCCCCAGACGCCGCTCGCCGAAAACACCTGCTATGAATTCACAAAAAGCAAATGACTCTCACAACAGGAGATATTATACGTCACGGAGATTTGATTATTATTAATTTCCCACCCTATTACATTCCTCTGCTCTACTCTGGTCAGCAATGAGTTTTAGCCACACTGCGTGGCCTCATGTTTGCATTCCTGCTGTTCCTAACCTATGGGTTTGGATCCAACGTGCAAGTTAGCATACAGATGGAGAAGTGTGTTAAGTCTTGGAGAAAGAAAACGTACCAATCAGCTACAGTAATTTTTCAAACAAAACCTGTAACATTGTAGTTAGGAGTTGATTGGTTGATACAGTTTTGATCATGTGGAGAGAGATAAAGTATCTAATGCTTAGTACATGACCTCGAGAATCTCTTTCCAATGATAACTATTAACAAGTAAAGGTGTGCACACTCGGTAAGATTTTTTTTTAACGATACGGCCGTTTTCGACCAATAGGAACGTCCAATCGTTTAAAAACTTTCCATGTGTGGGCATGATCACAATGTTTGCTGCTCCTTCCTTCCTGTCCCCTCTCTGCTTACTGCTCTGTCCTTCCTGCTCCCTGTCTGCTTACTGCTCTGTCCTTCCTGCCTCATCTCTGTCCTTCCTGCCTCATCTCTGCTTACAGAGCTGAGGCAGGTCCTTCCTGACCCCTGTCTGCTTACTGCTTTGTCCTTCTTGCCTCATCTCTGCTTGCTGCTCTGTCCTTCCTGCCTCATCTCTGCTTGCTGCTCTGTCCTTCTCGCTCCCTTTATGCTTGCTGCTCTGTCCTTCCTGCCTCATCTCTGCTTACTGCTCTGTCCTTCCTGCTCCCTGTCTGCTTACTGCTCTGTCCTTCCTGCCTCATCTCTGCTTACAGCTCTGTCCTTCCTGCCTCATCTCTGCTTACTGCTCTGTCCTTCCTGACCCCTGTCTGCTTACTGCTTTGTCCTTCTTGCCTCATCTCTGCTTGCTGCTCTGTCCTTCCTGCCTCATCTCTGCTTGCTGCTCTGTCCTTCTCGCTCCCTTTATGCTTGCTGCTCTGTCCTTCCTGCCTCATCTCTGCTAGCTGTTCTGTCCTTCCTGACCATCTCTGCTTTCTGGCCTGTCCTTCATGCCCCCTCTATGCTTGCTGTCCTGTCCCGCTTTGCTTTCTGCTCTGTCCATCCTGCCCCCTCTATGCTTGCTGCTCTGTCCATCCTGTCCCTCTCTTTGCTTGCTGCTCTGTCCATCCTGCCCCTCTCTCTGCTTGCTGCTCTGCCCATCCTTTCCCCTCTCTTATTGCTGCTCTGTCCTTCCTGACCCTCTCTGCTTTCTTCTCTGTACTTCCTGCCCCCTCTATGCTTGCTGCTCTGTCCTTCCTGCCCCCTCTATGCTTGCAACTGTCTTTCCTGCCCCTCTATGCTTGTTGCTCAGTCCTGCTCCGACCCCAGCTCTCTGCTGCATCGCTCTGTCCCTCCCACACATTCCTGTCAGTGCAATCCTCCTCCTCTCCTGACTCCTGCTAGGGTAATGTCTGGCCTGTTCCAATAGCAGATTGCCATTGGAGAAAGAACCTACCATAGCACATTACTATATATTTGTGTGTGTGTGTCCAGCAACATATGATATTCTTTTTTCCTTTTTCAGTATGGATGGTGTAATGGTTAGCATTACTGCCTCACAGCGCTGAGGTCATGGGTTTGATACCCACCATGGTCCTAACTGTGTGGAGTTTGTATATTCTCCCCGTACTTACGTGAGTTTCCCTTCGGGTACTCCGGTTTCCTCCCACAATCCAAAAATATACTGATAGGCGAATTGGCTCCCAACGAAATTAACCATAGAATGTCTGTGTGTGCGTGTACATGTGGTAGGGAATATAGATTGTAAGCTCCACTGGGGCAGGGACTGATGTGAATGTTCAAATATTCTCTGTACAGCGCTGCAGAATATGTGTGCGCTATATATGAAACTGGTAATAAATAAATAATAATAAATATCCCATTCAAGACCTCAACTAACAGGGGGTATCATTATGAGGTGTAGCTTATGGCCTTTATTCAAATCTGATCGCAGTACAAATTTGTTCTCAAAATGGGCAAAACCATGTGCACTGCAGGCGGGGCAGATAAAACATGTATAGAGAGTTAGATTTGGGTGAGTTATTTTGTTTCTGTGCAGGGTAAATACTGGCTGCATTATTTTTACACTGCAATTTAGATTTCAGTTTCAACACACCCCACCAAAATGTAACTCTCTCTGCACATGTTACATCTGCCCCACCTGCAGTGCACATGGTTTTGCCCATGTGCACATTTATACGGTGATCAGATCTGAATAAGGGCCTATAAAAAAATAAATAAATATATATATATATATATATATATATATATATATATACACACACACACACACACACACACACACACTTCTATACAATTCCCAGCACTTCGGCATCCCCCGCAGGGGTACCTGGCTTAGGTATATTGGTAACTATGGCAACAAGTCATGTGTTTTCGCTAAAAACAATTCTCTTACTTGGAGAGGTGAAGTACGATGATGTTGTTTGGTTCTCATCTGCAGTCAGCACAGGACGCAGGGTAACACTAAGGTAAATAATTTGGGAAGAGAGCCACCAGTCCATGTTTACCTAAAACGGAAAATACATTTTATAAATCTACATTTCACAGAAACCTTCTTTTCAGCATTATTAAAGCAATAACATTTTTTATAGCCATACACAAACGATACACAGGAGGATCACAACAGGTGGGAGATACCACTGCTTGTAGGTGTGAATGAGACGAGTCACACAAGAGGCACATACCATTGTCTCACAGGTGTGATGCCCCCGCTGTCCCACAGGTGGGCCACCCCAACAGCCACAGATGGGAGACAATACCGACAAAGGCGGAACCCAACACTTTTAGGCAAGAATGCACATGAATAACACAGGCGGCACAGTCAACTGATACACAAGTGCCCCCCCACCCCCATCGTCACCTATGTGAGACACCTCACTGTCACATACAGTAGGTGGGAAACTTTATTGCTTTGCATTGGACGCAACCAGCTCATCAGCACTATCACTGTAATAGCTGAGAACACTCATTGTGGATTATAAACCTTGTTGCTTATGATAAATGGAGCTACAGCAATTCCGCCCCTGTCACATGTTTGAAAATGGCAGTTAGGGGCTGATTGACGGAGCACCACTTACCATACTCAACGAGTTTCATCATTCACAGCTCATATTAAACTAGCGAATATACCCGGATTCAAACAGACAAAGGTTTGCTGGGCGGAACATTTTACCCCCTTAATAGTGGACACCCCAAAGTATCACTGCTTAGTCTGTGTCTGCACAAAACTCTCAGTTTACAGACCACCCGGCAGGTGACATGATCCAGGTTAACTGGAAGGTGCACAGGGAGACTTTATCAACTGTCACATTTTCAAAGATCTCAATGGTGATTGGCTTGCGACATAACTTTGAAACAAAGTAAACTATTATAACTAGGGACCAACGGCATCTGTTCTGCCACCAAAACAAGATCAATAGATTTAGGGATGGATCGGACGACACTTTCTTCAGCAGCCAGGATCACACGACCACTAACCCCGCCACTGCTTAATAAAGACACACCGGGGCTCGCCAGTGTTTTATGGGCATCCCCGTGAAGAAACGCTGGGTGTTCCCATGGGTGCACAGGTGGGCCGATGCCAGCTGGGGGGTGGGCGGCCCCGTCTTCGTCCAGGCGCATCTAAGCCAGGTGCAGGAGAGCCATCTGTAATCCGGTGGATTGCTGTGTACCCCAGCTCTGTACATCCCCCAATTGAGTTTACAGGCCCAAAACAAGCCCTTGGGAATATTTAATTTACAGAACAACGCCCAGTTGCCACTCGCCCTCAAGCAGAGATGCAACCTATTTTTACAGTTATTATCTATAGCATACTTTTATAAAGAGCTTACTACAGGGCATTGCTGCTATTTTATTTAGCTGACGGCTGCATAGGCGCCGTGCAGCTCGGCGGGCATGTTCCCCCCGCATGTAATGCCCCACTGTAACGTATGTAATGTCACCCCCCCCCCCCTTCATCCCTGCTTGAAGCTGCACTGAAATCCGCAAAAAAATCCTAGTGTGCGTATTCTATTCTATTGTATATGACAGCCTAGAACAGGGGTATTCATTACACTAGAACAGGGGATTCAGTATTGAATCCCGGCGGTCGGGATCCCGGCGTTCAGAATCCCGACGCCGGAATCCCGACAGCCGAAATGTCGACAAGGGGGGGACGTGGATCGCCCCCCCTTGCAGGCTGGCTGCGCTCGCCACGCAGCGGGCCCGGTGCCTCGCTACACTCGGCACACTAATTTATTCTCCCTCCAGGGGTGTCGTGGACACCCCAGGAGGGAGAAAGTGTCGGCATTTCGGCGGTCGGGATTCCGGCGTCGGGATTCTGAATGCCGGGATCCCGACCGCCGGGATTGTAACTGCATCCCAGAACAGGGGTTCCCAAACAGCACACTAGAATATTAATATTTATTTCAAGGCGCCCTTAGGCCAAAAGTTTCTCATTAAGAAATTCAGGAAAAAAAATATTCAATTAAGTAAATTGTGTTGTATATCATCCTTAGGGCCAGATATGTGGTGAGGAAAAACATTTGCTTCTGTTAGGCCAAATATTTTAGAATTGGAAGCCACAAATTGTGTTTTTGCTTTTTTTAAATGCACCATAAATGGTTTTGATTGGTCATGGACGACCAACCCAAGCAGTGGCGGCTCTTACTTCTGTGGAAGAAAGGGGTTGCTGTTGGGCGCCGTCTGCTGGTCCCCTATGCTGGTCCCGATCCAGGTCATGGGACCGGCTCATGCGCAGTAGCTTCTTCAGTACTGCGCATGCTCTGACCCCCAGCCTCCATGGGCTGCTTCAACAGCAGTCCATAGAAGCATATTCACGGTCCTGGGTCAGGCGCATGTGCAGTTTTGTCTTCGGCATCCCAGGGGAGATGGGGGGGGGGGCGACCTCCCAATGGAACTGCCTTAGGTGACTGACAGGATGGATTTCCAATAGCAAGTCACTGCCACTCCACAGTGGCGGATTTTACCTGGGAGGCTGCAGCCCTGGTCCCGAGGCACCCCAGGGTGCCAAAGCACACAGTTTGGGAAGCAATGCACTAGAAGGATCAGCTGCTCTTGTCTGTGTTTTTATACCCGTCTGCTGTGAGGTTACAGTATATAAGTTGATCAGACAATAGACCCATACAAGTGTGTTCCCACAGCTGGTCTGCTAACGCTGCAGGGATCCCACCAGGAATAATGGAAGAGCTGTGTTCTAGGCAAGCAGTGTCCAGTTCTGCATCTCAGTATTCAGTGGTGGGTGACACAACACAGTCACACTGTTGTCCTAGCTGCATAATCACCACTTGTCTCTGCGCCTTGGTGTTTAAATTAAAATGAATAAATATTTTATAACTTCTTAGTAGATGGAAATGGAACCGTATTATTTAGAATAGAAGCAAAGTGATAGAAGTGTTCTTTTATGTAGGATAAACCAATACACATCGTAACAATTGGGAGCGTGAAACGTGAAATGGACACATAATAAACAGAAATAATACAAAGGCAACCACAAAGTTACAAATGTAGGAATAATACTGGCACTTAAACGTGGGCGGAATAAATAATAGCACCACAATCCAGTTGGTGGAAAAATTGGGTGTGTGTGTGGGGGGGGGGAGTAATAGAATGAAGATGAACATTCCATAGGTAGGGGGCAGTGCAGGAGAAGTCTTGGAGGCAGGAGTGACAGTGGCAGGGCCGGCGCCACCACTAGGCAGGTCTACTGGAGGGCGGTAGTGAGCTGGAAAGCTCTACCACCGCAGCAGCAGCGGAGCAGAAGAGCCGGAGGGAGAAGCAGGTGTTCGGTGAGCGAACACTCTCTCACCCCCCCCCCCCAGCAGCACGGCGACCATATTGCACCCCCCCACACACACACACACACACACTGCGGAGCAGGAGAGCCGAAGGGAGAAGCAGTGTTCGGTGAGTGAACACACTCTCTCCCTCCACCCCCCCACCCCCCGCAGCAAGACACACCGCGCACCGCCCCACCCCCCTGCGTCCGGGCAGACACACCGCGCACCCCCTTCTCAGCAGGGCAGAGACTCCGCAATCCCCCCCCCGGCGGCCTGGCAGAGACCATACGCACCCCGCCAGCAGTTGAGCGCCGGGGCAACCCTCCCGCCTGGCCCTTTGCATGGGTCATAGGGTAATGCTTGAGTGGCTAGACCAGGCATGGCCAAACTATGTGGCCCTCCAGCTGTTGCGTAACTACAAATCCCAGCATGCCTTGCCACAGTTTTAGCATTCCCGAACAGCAAAACGGTGGCAAGGCATAATGATTTATTGACTATCGACCTATGACTCATAACTGGTTGCATGAGGGGAGTGTTTGGCTGCGAGGGGAGGGTTAAGCTATGGGTAGGGAGTGTAGGGGGTAGGGAGAGGGTAAGGAGAAGTTAGCAATTTAAATGTATCTGGATAGAAAAACGTATTGGGATTCTGACCGTCAGTATCCCGTACCCAACCCATATAGTGGATGCAGCCCACATAGTCCTGGTATTGGGAGAAGGTAATGAGAGTGGCAAATAGTTTGGCCAGAGCTGATGGACCTAACGGTCAGACAGCTCCGAGTGCTCCAGACCACTCAGACATTTCTCCGTGCGGACGCAGGGATATGGGTGGGCAGCTGGCATCCAGCTATGAATTCACGCCTTTTTCGGACATGCACGGCGTTCGTTCATGCGCAGAAACAAATCTGCACATGCGCAAACACAATACATCCACCGTCTGACCGAACACGCAGTCGTCCGACTCAATCAGAATAAGTTACAGGTCCAGAAGGGAAGCTATACAATACATGAGTGCCTCAGAGGGTTATGCATGTGGTACTATAATATGATAGGCTTGCCTGAAGAGGTTAATTTTCAGGGAACGCTTGAAAGTTTGGAGGCTGGTCGAGAGTCTTATTGTGCGTGGAAGGGCATTCCATAGGATGGGAGCAGCCCGATGAAAATACTGTAATAGTGAATGGGAGCTGGTGATCCGTGCAGAAGAGAGACGCAGATCTAGGGCAGAGCGGAGTGGTCAAGATGGGAGATATTTTGTGATAAGTAAAGAGATATAGGGCCAGAATCTCTGAGCTTCAAAAGTGATAAAATGGAGAGTGATAAATGCCCAGCCAATCAGCTCCTACCTGCCATGTCACAGACTGTGTTTGAAAAATGTCAGGTAGGAGCTGATTGGCTGGCTGTTTATCACTCTCCATTTTATCACTTTTGAAGCTTAGAGAATCTGGCCCATATGCTGGTGCAGTATGGTTAATAGATTTATATGCGAGTAGAAGTGTTTTATATTGAATACGGTAAAACACAGGTAACCAATGGAGGGACTGGCAGAGCGGATCAGCAGACGATGAGCATCTTGCAAGGAAGATCAGCCTAGCAGCAGCATTTAGAATGGATTGCAGTGGTGAGAGTCTGTTCTTGGGAAGACCAGTTAGGAGACTATTGCAATAATCAATGCCAGATATAATGAGTGAATGGATAAGAGATTTAGCAGTGTCGTGTGTAAGATACGGTCGTATCTTGGATATGTTTTTTAGATGCATGTAACATGATTTTGAGACAGACTGAATGTGGGAAGCAAAGGAAAGTTCAGAGTCAAGGATAACCCCTAGGCAGTGAACTTGTGGGGTAGGGTAGATTGTTGCGTTGTCGACAGTTATAGAGGTATCAGGATGGTAACTGTTCTTGGCTAGTGGGAATAGAAGTAATTATGTTTTGGAAATATTAAATTTGAGGTAGAGAGAAGACATCCAAGATGAGATGGCAGAGAGGCAATTGTATACTTACCTGGTCCCCTGGGGGTGCCCCAATGGTCCCCCAACGTTCACAGTGTCTCCGGGATCCTCTTCATTCGCACAATGCACCCCTGGGACCGGAGCTGCTGCTGAAGAGGATCCCAGAGGCCGCCGTGGACATTGGGGGGCGAGGGAAGTATAAAAAAAAGTGTGTGTGTGTGTGTGGGGGGGGGGGGACGGGACAAAAAAAAAATATTCTGAAAAACCAAGGTTTTCGGAATATTTTGGTTTTTGGAATACACGGATAAGGGAGACCCGACCTGTAATAATAATAAATATTTTGTAGAGGACAAGGGTAAAGATGATTAGATCACTTTCCTAATGATTTTTGAGGGTTTCCAAGACAAATCACAGAAATCCACATACAGTAAGTACTGTATGTTTACAGTGTCCTCTCCCAGAATATCCGGGAGACTTTAGAGTTTTGTACAGCTCTCCCTCACTCCTGGTAGAGAAAAGGCCCGTACACACGGAGTGATTTGGGGCTACAGTATTTTCCAAGCCATCTTTCTAGATCACATTGTAAAAGTAACCCCGGCTATCTCCGTGTGCACAGGGTATAGCGATGACAATGGCACGTCCTGCGCGTCACCATCACCTGCAGGTTGCTCAGCACCAGTTCTCCTGTGTGTACGGAGCCTCCCACATATGGCGATATGCATTCGCATGGCCCCAGTCCGCGATATCCCTTTTACACTTATCTTGTGAAGTATGGATGGAGGTTTGCGAAATGATTTGAGGGAAGAGTGAAGAGAATTATCTGCCACTTTCATCAGAAAAAAATAAATACTATGAATGGTGTCTTCACGTTAATGACCTTTAAATTATTAGAAAGTCCCCATTAGTGCAAAGGCATTTTGGTCACTTAAATATTTAATGGCGTTAAAAAGAATACCTGCGCAGCATCTGCTGACAGAATAATGGACCCCTGGCTATGTATGTCACATATAAAATGACAGCGCAATGCTCAGTTAATTGTATGTGTCAATATAGGACGGTACTAAGTGCACAAAGAGAAGTCATTGATATGCTAATTTGTTAGCACAGACACATTCACTTGTACATCAGCAAGGAGCTGTGTAAAATATTTACTTACCAACACAGAAAAAGCTAAATCTAATCATAGCAATAATGGCACAGGTAAAATAATAATAAATTCCTGTAAGTGGGTTTATGTTGTGCACATACTTTGCATTTATCGAACATACTATAGTGGTACAGTTACATTTACAGGCAGAGCATGAGCTGAATGAACCGGGCACAAGGTGTTCCGCTGCATAGCATAACACCACACCCGTTTCCTCCTCATTGGTGGGCACAGGAGAAGGCGGAGTGTAGCAATATAAAAGCAGGCATCACAAAGCCACAGATTCTCTCGGCAGATCACCCGTTAGATGATGTAGGTCTCAGCCAGCTTCTGCTACCACCAGCTGCACATAATGTAGCTTGCCAGAGTAGAACTCATTTGTCAGATGGGCTCAGAGTGAGCTGTTCATTTAGCATCTAATGTTTCATTTTGTTTTCGAATGGATTATGTTGGATCAAGGTAGGAACATGGCTGATTAAAGTATTTATGGTGGAAAAAGTGGGATTTTTTTTTTAAATGCGAGTGGCATTGAAAAGTTTTTTTTATAAAAAAAACAACAACATAAAACTCAGGCATTTTAACTTGGGCACTTCTAATCTTTATTAATGTATAGGGGCGGAAACACACACATATATATCAGAGGTAATTGGTATAGAACCCATGAGCCAGGGATACAAGGAGAAGGCCAATGCCAGTCAGCACTTTCCTGGCATCCCTAGGTGTGGCAGCTGAACGGGGACCAGACAAAATAGCACAGCCCGGAACTGAAAGGGCAGCGTTGGCTTTTTATTCTGCCACCTCTAAGCCTTCTTCTTAAGCAGGTCATCTGAAGCATGAAGGTAGGACTGGATTTGGACTTGGCCTACTCACATTACGTAGTTTTATTTTTTATATTTCTGATGTCAACTTGGTTATTATTCTGCTACCGCGGACGTCAGAGACTGGGTTTAGGGGCAGTCGCTTGCTGCGTCCTAGACACGCTCAACAAACTGCTGAATGCAACAAACTGGAATGAGTTGCACTCTGTATTTAGTAGGTTGGTCTGGTCCACACACAACGCTGTGAATTCTTCATCGTTGTGTGTGGATTAAACGCCGCTCGCACAGCCACCCGCCCCTACCCCTGCCGAGTTCCCTGCACGGCTGTAATTGGATGTTTTGCATAAACATCTATTCGCAGCTTTGGGTGTGGGGTCCAAATCATTTGATGGTCGCCGACCATCGAATTATTTGGAAGGACCACACAAAAATAAGACACTCTCTTGTGTCTTGGCTTTGCATGCTCCCTGGTATGGGAACAGGGTGGTCAGCTGTCTGCCCCCGGCAACCGCGTCACTGCCTAATTTCCATGGGAACACCCAGCGTTTTCATGGGAATATTAACTAGCAGTTTGCCGTGCCCGCTTACACCCAGCGTATGCACATGCGCACAAATACAACATTGCTACCCCATCTGTAACTGGCACTACTGGGGACGTGATATGTAACTGGCACTACTGGGGACATGATAGTTAACTGGCACTACTGGGGACGTGATATGTAACTAGCACTACTGGGGACGTGATAGGTATCTGGCACTACTGGGGACATGATAGGTATCTGGCACTACTGGGGACATATGTAACTGGCACTACTGGGGACATGATATGTAACTGGCACTACTGGGGGCGTGATAGGTATCTGGCACTACTGGGGACATATGTAACTGGCACTACTGGGGACATCTGTAACTGGCACTACTGGGGACATCTGTAACTGGCACTACTGGGGACATGATATGTAACAGGCATTACTGGGGACATCTGTAACAGCACTACTGAGGACATGATATGTAACAGGCACTACCGGGGACATATGTAACTGGCACTACTGGGGACATCTGTAACTGGCACTACTGGGGACATGATATGTAACAGGCACTACTGGGGACATGATATTTAACTGGCACTACGGAGGAAATGATATGTAACTGGCACAAGGGGCGTAACTGGATATTTGTAGGCCCCAAAGCAAAAGTTTGTAAGGGCCCCCTATTTAGCGACTGATGGTGATAAATGTATGTAAAACATACAACTTAGACAGTAAAGATGGGCCCTCTTCAGCTCTGTGCCCCATAGCAGCTGCACCCCCTGCACCTATGGTAGTTACGCCCTTGACTGGCACTACTGGGGACATGATATGTAACTGGCACTGCTGAGGACATCTGTAACTGGCACTACTGGGGACATGATATGGAACTGTTACTACCGGGGACATGATATTTAACTGGCACTACTAGGGACGTGATATGTATCTGGCACTACTGGGGACATGATATGGAACTGGCACTACTGGGGACATGATATGGAACTGGCACTACTGGGGTCATGATATGTATCTGGCACTACTGGGGTCATGATATGTATTTGGCACTGCCAGGGACATGATATGTAACTGGCACTGCCGGGGACATGATATGCATCTGGCACTACTGGGGACATGATATGCATCTGGCACTACTGGGGACATGATATGTAACTTGCACTAAATTTGTGCAATAAAATGATTGTTTAGATATTCATATTCAATGCCTGAGATTCCACACAAACTTTCTTTTATGCACAACTAAAATATATTTGTTTATATTTCATGCGTTTGATGTGTTTTTATGTATCAATATCTCATTGAAATATAAACATATTATATAATATAAACATATTATACAGTATAATCCGTTCTCCTAAATGCTTCTGGTCCCGAGCATTTTGGATAAGGGATACTTCAACAAGTATCTTCTAGTTGTTGTTGATGGGGTAACCCTTGTAGTGCATCCAAAATGGCTGCCTCGCCCTGTACCTTTCATTAGGTTATGTAACCTACTATAGTACATATTAATCAAAATTGCTGAACCTACCCTCCTGTAGTTTCACTGTGAATTTTGGGGGTTTGTTTCACTGTAATACTAAACTTCTATGGTTTACTTGTAAAGGACTTTAAATTCTGCCAGAGAAAAGTGTGATATGAATGAAATTATGAAATAATTATTAATAACAATAATAAATGAGCTGGAGTTTGAGTAATATTACCTGACACAACCATCTCTTCTTGTTTTGTAGCGATTTTGCTGCTGGCAATTATTTTTAAAAGCAAAACCAATTAAAAAGAATAGCAATTTTAAATCCCACAGCAAAACTTCCCAAAAATCGCCATTAGGATAGGAAACACCAGGGATACATGCACCTGCTGCATGTAATTTACAAGATCTTAATAGAAATATAGGTACTTGTGTATTATAGCGGCGCCCCCGATTCCCATCGCGCAATATTTTAATCGCATCGCATGCCATGCACCTGATGGCATGCGATGCGACGCGATTTTTGCCCCCTATACGATGAAAGATTGTATAAGCACCCCCTTATTACAATGTTAAATGCACCCCCACGCCACCCCCCCACTATAAACGTGAACCCGAAGCGTGGCGAGCACAGCGAGCCCGCGAGGGGCGGTGGTACGCATCCTCCGACCTTTTCATATCCCTACTATCCACATCGGCGTGGAGTTGAGAATAGAAAGTGTGGCGTGCGCAGCGAGCCACCGAGCCCGAATCGTGGCGAGCGCAGCGAGCCCCGCGAGGGGACGCGGATACCTTCACAGGTATCGGAGTCCCCTCGCGGCCTTCACAGGTTTCCGCGTCCGCTCGCCACGCTTCAGGCTAGGTGGCTCGCTGCGCTCGCCACACTTTCTATTCTCAACTCCACGCCGACGTGGATAGTGGGGGTATGAAAAGGACGGAGGACGCGTACCGCCGCCCCTCGCCACGCTTCGGGTTGACGTTTATAGTGTGGGGGGGGGGTGGCGGGGGGGGGTGCATTTAACATTGTAAGCACCCATTAGGGTGCTTATACAATGTTTAATCGCATCGCATTGTATGCCATATACAATGTCATACAATTTTAAAATTGTATGGCATTGTACAATATCGCGCGATATCGCGTCGCATCGCATACCATCGTATGCCTTATGGTATGCGATGCGATGGGCGCCGCCAAAATACACAAGTACCGAAATATAAAATTCTGGATATCCATTTACCAAACTAAAGCTTGAAACATCCACTATCCAATGCCCTTCCACTGGGTATCTCATTATTGGGCAGATGTTAAAGTGATCCGTTTAATAAATTATTATTTCATAAATAATAACAACAACAACAATTATAATTGGAGAGTGATCATGCACCAGTCAATCAGCCCCTAACTGTCACACCACACGCATCATTTAAAATGGCAGTTATGGGCTGGGCGGTTGGTGCTACAGTTTATCTTTCTCCGTGTTATCACTTTTTACAACTTTATACGTCTGGCCTCATAAGTGAATTTTTGTTATATTTCTTTAAAAAGACATATATTTAAAAATGTTTTCCTTTTTTTATTACTGTATGTTTTATTTAGGTTTTTTTTTCAATACTTTTTTTCTGCACCAAACTTTGTCGCCTTAATAGTTTTATTATCCATGTACCTGATGCCTACCAGGCCAAGTTACATGGTGAAGTTAGCTTGTCCCTCCCATAGTCCGCCTGCTTCCTTCACCATGGCCGGATATCCAATGTGTATTTATAATCCACTTATCTTTGTCACTATCAAAGATGCCTATTTCAGGTTTATACCAGCATCCGCTTAGAGCAGATGGCGCTAAAAACATTTCACAGCCAAAAACCTTCAATCTGCAATGAAAATCGTATAGATGGAAAAATATGTAAAAAAAGTCTCTGGGCTGCAGCTAAAAAGACAAGAAGGAGTAATGTGCTCTTCATAGGCACAAAGATGATCATCACTAATTAATGCAATAATATCACTGTAATGTACATTTTTTATTTAATATTCAATTATTAATTATGTGATGATGTATTCATTTTATATTGACTTATGTGATGCATTAGCCTATGTACAGTATATGTTTGTGGCTATTTCCGATATGCTCTCGCTGTCCCTTTAAATGTATTAAGTAGCATGTTCAGTCGCTGCAGTGTAACGTCCTGTAATAAGGGTTGAAGAGGCATCCCATGGTAATGGTATTATTGAGGCATCCCATGGTATAATGGTATTGAGGCTTGTGCTATACAGTAATCCCCCCTGTAATAATATAGCATATATAGCCAGGTCCGTCCTTTAGCCAAGCTAAGGCAATGTTCAACCACTGCAGAGTAGTGTGCATTGGTGGCGAAGGATGGGGTAGAAACTAATTATCTGGGCCTGTTTTTTTTTAATGGACATGACAAGGGCCCGTGCCAATGGTGCCCCTTTTTAGAAATAAAAATAAAATAAAAAAACCTGAGTGGGCGTGGCTATGCCTCTATGATTTGGCCACTCCTCCACCCGGGCCAGTAATTGCTCTTGCGGTTGTAGGGTCTAGCTGGCCAGTAATATACTATACCTTTCCTTTTGAACGTAGGCTTAAATGTTCTGAGGAGCAGCCGTTAGCATTATGGTAGATGTGCAGGCGAATGTAGAGAGCGATTATCAAATGGCCGCTCACGCACACAAGCAAAAGTTCAACACATGAAATGGTCAATGTGAGTTTTTCTCTTTTTTGCGTCACTGTTGACACCTGAGCACACGGACTCCGAATTAGTCTACCTCGTCCCCTCACATGGCGAGCAAAATGCTTCAGGACACTTTATAAATAAGCACAAAGAACATCAGCTAAACACAGGGTTTCCGACTCTCTCGCATTTTGCGGGAGCCTCCCGTTTTTTCATTCCTCCTCCCGGTCTCACGGAACCTGCCCGCCTCCTCCCATTTTTTTAAGCCTACATGCTGAAGTTTGTGACTGCGCATGCGCAAGTCACCGAAGACGGGTCCTGCAAGTGCAATGTCATGACGTACCCCATCATGACGTCAATCTCCTAATAAATTCTGGCCACTGCGGGGCTCTGTGGGTAGATGAAGACGCGCTGGAAGGAGATCGGGAGCAGTGGTGGCGCATGGAGCAACAGGCGGCAAGCGGAAGTGCCAGCGGTAAGAAGAAGAGTCAGTCTGAACATACTTAAGTTGTGACTGTTGAGGCTGGCTGCTTCCTCCCCACTGTTTGAAGTTATTAAATTGTTCATCCGCTCTGTCTCCCGCCTCCAGGCTGCTGCAGCAGTGGTGCGCAGCTTCAATTGTTTTTGCCCCTCCCGCCACCTCTTCTGCTTCATAGTAGGTGAACTACAAGTCACAGTAATGCCATGGCCGCCCCTCCCCCCCCCAGCGCTTGTCAGAGCCTATTATGCAGTTGTGACACTACAAGTCGCAGCAGGGCACCACCAGCTGCTATATGATTACCTCTCAGAGCCTATTATGCATTACACAAGGCCCGCCCCCTGGTGACACAAGGCCCGCCCCCTGGTGACGCAAGGCCCGCCCCCTGGTGACGCAAGGCCCGCCCCATGCCTTCTACTTTTCTCCCTGAAATGATTTTCAAAAGTAGGCAACCCTGGCTAAACAGTGGCAGCCAGTCTGGGTGCCGGACGGGGTCTCGACAGTCGGGATCCCGACAGTCATTTACACAACGTTGGGATCCAGACTGTTAAAACATAGACAGATGGGTTCCCGACGGCCACCGGCTATTCTCCCTCGTGGGTGTCCACGACCCCCATAGAGGGAGAATAGAATAGGTGGCGAGCGTAGCAAGCCACCGTTCCCGCAGCGCAGCGAGCCCGCAAGGGGCTTTGTTGCGCTCGCCATGCTGTCTGAGTCCGGCCAGTCGGGATGCAGACTGTCTGGGCCATATACCACACCCGCCAGTCTAAAGGGCCCCATACACTACTACAACTTGTCTGAGCCTCAAGTCGCCTCTGATTTCTCTTGAACTCCCTGGACAACCAGAAACATGCCGGTACAATTGCCTTTCTCAGCGGCAGGTGCTACAATATAGCCCCACATCCGATACAACAACTTCCCGTAAGCATGCCCCATTAATGCTCTCATTAAAGAACCCAAATCTGCCATAAAGATCCAAACGATCCATTTACTAGGTACAAGCGACACTGAGGTGATTAGAGCCTCATTCCTAATGAAAGTCTCTCGCTTCTTCAAATGATCTAAAGATGGCACTAACACAAAGAAGAGACACAACTCTGCATGCCTTGCCACTTGTTACATGGCTGCTATAGAACGTCACTGCCGCATTAAATCTCTGTGCCCAGTGCGGCGGCGGTGCGGGTCTTGTGCATGTTGCTCATTTAAGGGAATGCAGGAGAAGCCATTAAAATGTAAGGCTGGTAACGCGGGCACGTGACGCGCTGCCAGGTGCTGTGCATGAATAAAATTCCAGGGTAAGAAATGAAACCTAATCTCATTGACTTTTACATCATTTTCCAGCAGCTCTGCTCATTAAAGCAATGTCAAATCTTCTGTTGACTGATTTTCACATTAGTATAGTTTAAATGGCTTTCCCTGTCACGGCTGGTTACTCTGCGTGTTCACTGAATTTAAAGTCATTAGGAGAAGGTTTCCTAAAGGTGGCACTCAGGGCACCATAACAGTGCAGGTTTTTTGATGGTATAAATAAAATGACTGTGCTACTTATTAAGTCACCTGTAATTAAGAATGTATACCCTTAAAGCAAGGACTGTAATGCTGCCCATACACTTGTGCGATCGGATTCGATGCGACAACGCAGTGCGATGTCCATCAAACCCGATTGCATCTTGTGGTGCTAAAGTGCCCCCTTTGCAGCACCCGATGTCGCATGCCATCTTGAGATGGCACATCGGGTGCTGGAAGAGGGCGGTCAAAGGGCGGCGTTATGTAGCGCTAGAAGTGCTACTGGGCGGCGGGGGTCTGTCAGCGGTGGCGGCAGAATTGTTTAAACACTGAGCAGCCCTCTGATTGGCTGAGCTATCTCAGCCAATCAGCGGGCTGCCCAGTGTTTTAACCACTTCTGCCGCCACCGCTGACAGACCCCAGCCGCCCGCTAGCGATACTTCGTGCGCTACATAACGCCGCCCTCTGCCCGCAGTCTCCCACACTGCCAGCGGTCCCTCCGGCCCCCTCCCCCAATCCCCACGCCGATGAAAAAGCGTTCTCTCCACCCCCCACCTTCGGATTGCATTCGAGCATCGCATGTGGTTAAAAACCACATGCGATCGCTCCTGCGATTCGATAAATATTATGTGCAACACATAAGATCTTGAGACCCGACATCGCGTGCCGGCGCATCGCGTCGAATGTCCCCATAAAAATGCATACAATCATTCGATTTCTCGTCCAAATTCGGTCGAAATCGAAGGATTGTATACAATATCTCACAAGTGTATGGGCAGCATTAGGGTGCCTTGAGGTCCGAGGGCAGTGGCGGGCTGGGGGGCAGGGAGAGCAGCCTGTGGTGTCCTCCTCTTATGCAGGGGGAGCAGCCTGTGGTGTCATCCTTTTACTATGCAGGGGGATCAGCCTGTGGTGTCCTGGTATTAATATACAGGGGGAGCAGGCTGTGGTGTGCTTGTATTATTATTATTATAGAGGAGGAGCAGCCTGTGGTGTCCTTGTATTATTATTATAGAGGAGGAGCAGCCTGTGGTGTGCTGGTATTATTATTATAGAGGAGGAGCAGCCTGTGGTGTCCTGCTGTTATTATTATTATTATACAGGGGGAGCACCACCACCACCTTACCTCTGACGGAGCAAATGTTTTGTATGTAAAAGTTATAATAATAAAGTATATATGGTAAATCAACAACATAACTAATTTGCACTTAGATAAACAGTACAGAGATGCTAATTCATACTGCTTTCACATTGCAGAAATGGGTAATGACACGGTATTCTTAAATGGGACTTTAAAACGGGTCTGAGCCTTGAGACCTTTCACATTGCAGGTGAAAACCGTTTTAAAAATCATTTAATACCATTCAAAATTCAAACCGTTTAACCCCCAAGGGACATGTTTCAAGCCATTGAAATAGAGCCATTCACACTGCCTAAAAAACGGCTTTAAAACGTGTAGGACTCTGCTTTTTAACCGTGTTGAAATACTGGTTATCTTTAACCGGTAAATCAACTTTGGCACTTTCACATTGCAGCCTTAAACGTTTTAAAATGGGAAAAAAACGGCAATATACCGTTTTAAAAGTGCAATGTGAAAGGGGTATCAGTGTTAATTACACAAACACAGCCACTAATGGAATTGAGAGAGCTGAACTTTATCTCTATGCTGAAAAAAAGTCTCAAGTGTTCAAAGTTGAACCTTCTTGTATCTTTTTCTAAAACCAGGCCAATTACAGGATGAGTTCCGGTAAGATAAATGTGCATAATTACTGGTTGCGCGAAGACGGACCTACTAATTCCTATGTGTGGTTTACTTTGTAGATTCAATGTTTGTAAACACATCACCCCAACAATTGCCCCCCGGGAGAACGGTTATGGAGCAATAGTTGTTTTCAGTTTCCACAAATTCAATCAGCGTTTTGCCCTATTAAAATAACAGCAGCCTCTCACTGGCTGGGACAGATTTGATTCCATCTGGACACAAGGTCACAGATGGGATCCAAGAGATACATTCTCACCATATTGGTTGCATTATAAATTCATTAAATCTAATTTATGAATTAGCCATTTCAGTGCTTAATTAACTGTTTCCCTGCTGCCTACAAGAGGTTTTCTATCTGCCAGTTACCCCGCTTCTTATTATACTACTGCTTGTAACACCATTGAAAAACATTGCTAAAGGGGGAAATATATCAAATTTTGGAGGTAGATAAAGTGGAGAAGTTGCCATAACAGCTGATTAGCTTCTGTCATTTTACAGGTTGGGCTACTGACCATCGGAATACCGACTGTCATGAGGTCATCCGGCACCCGATTTGGGCAACTTCCCCACTTATTCTCCGAGATTTGTTACCTCTCACCCTTAGTCTCAGCTGATAAAGAAAACAAAAATTGAAAGTCCCTGTTACTAGGACCATTACATGAACTGCCCCCTTAAGTATTTTCAGTACATGGATAGCGTGATGCGACTGTGAAAATCCTAGTTGCAAACTTTTCCACCTTTCCCCCTCTTGGAAATCTGAGAAACAGGTCTGTGACGTTGGGGGTGGGTGGAGCTTAAAAGGCAGCTTGTGTCATAATGTCCAGCCCACTACAGTGCAATATGCAAATGATGCTCTTTTGGGAATCCAGAAGTACCACTAAGGGGGGAGATGTATCAATCCTTTATGAGAGATAAAGTAGAGAGAATAAATTATGAACCAATCAGCTGCCAGTCACTTTTTTCAAACAAAGGCAATAATATTCCAGGAGCTGATTGGCTGGTTCTTTATCTCTCCTCACAACATCCTACATCTCCATCCTACTCCAATATGGCAACTGCATATTGGAGTAACGGAGTCAGGGTACTTATATGTTAGTTGGGCACCCACTAAGCTATTTGCTTAGTGGGTTATTCTGCATAGTTAAATCGCATCGCACTGTGTGATCTCAGTAGTTAATATATTCACTGCACCCTGACTGAAATCGAATCGCACGTCGCATCGCATGGCCCTTTTTTGTGCCGTGCGATGCGATCTCTGAAGTTAATATGTTAAAACACACCTAAACCCCCCCCCCCAGTATCCACGCCACCCCGGTACGTGTCCTCCCGACCTTTTCATACCCCCACTATCCACGTCGGCGCAGTTGACTTTATATAGTGTGGCGAGGGCAGCGAGCCACCGAGCCCTAAGCATGGCGAGCGGACGTGGATTACTTTACATGAATTCCTTGTACCCTCGCAGGGCTCGCCACACTATATAAAATCAACTCCACGCCGACGTGGATAGTGGAGGTATGAAAAGGTCGGGAGGACGCGTTCCGCCGCCACTCGCCATGCTTCGGGGTGGCGTGGATACTGGGGGGGTTTAGGTGTGTTTTAACATATTAACTACTGAGATCGCATCACACATCGCATCGCACGGCACATAAAGCCATGCGATGTGCGATGCGATTTCACTAAGCTACTGTACGTAAGCTAATTGGGCGCCCAACTACCGGAGTCAGAGTTGTAACTAGACATTTTGGTGCCCTAAGCCAGAAAGAGAATTGCCCCCTTTACCCTATTTAAAAATAAAAAATAAAACATAAGCCGTATATCTCGCTTTGATGTCCCACCAATATATTACTGCATATAGGATTCAAGCTCATAACCTGTTGCATTTCAATGCTCACCTCTAATTTTCACGAGTCTTGACCTACTGTGTGCAAGCATTAGCTCCAATTCAACAAGGCAGCTTGGCAATATACATGTTAAACTGGTACCATACAGTAACTAGAGGAAATGTTGCCCAATCCCACAGATCAGAGCGACATATTGGGCACATTGTCTAGTGTGTTCCCATGATATGCGTGCTCCCTCGGATGGCTAGTGTAATCCTCCATCGGCTCTGCTACAGAGTGAAGATTGACTTCTCTATCTAATGGTATTTATATGGCAGTCATAGCAATAGGTCATGCAAGTCACAGTCATATGAACCAACAGGCAGCGGATACTGTAGGAATGACCATACTTGTGGTGCGATACCTCTAAACAGCCTCTTGCAAAACACTCTACAGAAAAAGGAAGCCAAAAAATGTTTCTAAACATCCCAACAGGAGGAGGGATAAAGGGTTAATGTGCGCTCACTATCTGTGTTCTCCTGCTCTTATTTTTGTTCTGGAGAACTTCTTTCACAACCGAAAATGTTTCACCCATTTCCTCTTACTCCGAAATAACCCTACTCATCCAAACGTACGTTTTATCAATGCTCATATATTTATACTTGCCTACGTTTATTAATTACTCTCTTGGGGCCGGATGTTCTAAGCTTGAAAAGTGATACAATGGAAAGTGATAAACCACCAGCCAATCAGCTCCTACCTGCCATGCCACAGGCTGAGTTTGAAAAATTGTATTAAACATTGGAAAAAGATAATGTTCCAACCAGCTTCTGTTGTTTTTGGCCGCTACGAGCTGATAGGGTAGTACTTTATCTCTCTACATGGTTTGAGACATCTCCCCCGCGGAATGTTAGGCAGTATGCTATTGCAACACTACACAACTTCCCAGTACTGCAATAGAAGTGGCCCCATTCCAAGAACACCCCTATAATATTTGGATCCTATCCAGACATGTGATCTATTGGCAGAGGTACGATAAAACCAACACACTTCTCTTGTCCCCATACATCTGGATCAGTTGACTTTTACCTTGCTTAAAAAGTTTGCATTCATAGTCAAGTCTGTTACCGACTGTACAACCATCACACGGTCCCTCAATTTACCTACAACTGTGACCAACACCAAGTGACGGGCGGCAATTATTATTTATAGACTTGTAAAAGCCGCTTCCGCATTGTTCTCTGTGGTAGAACAGGCTTGTACTTGTACTACAAATGGAGGTCTACCACAGAGTGACATTGTTACGTGATGCATGGAACCCTCATTTCAAACTGACAGACATAGCTTCAGTTTTAATTGTGTACGAATCCCTGTATTCCGGAAAAAACTAACTTTCATACACGTAAAGATGTTCATGGAAGGTTATTGTCTACAGGGTGGCAAAATTGTGGCTGTTGTGAAACTACAAGTCCCATCATGCCTTGCCACAGTTTTGCTATTAAATCAGGCCCATGATTGTCTCCAGACAGCCTCCATTGTGTTGTATGTTTGGGCAATGCAAATGAACAGCTCTGTCTCATGAAATCATGCAAATCCTGAAACAAAACCTTATGTCATAGTAAAGAGAGCGATTGCTTTGGGCTGTCCTGTGGGCTGAAGCTCCTATGACAATTTTTTTTAGAGGTCTTGCTTTCCATCGCTTGTTTTCTGGTTGCCACCCCTAGGAGGGGGCAGCCAGGTAGGCACAATTGAGGGCGTGGCATACTCCTGGGTAGGCAGTGCCTCAACGTGGCCCCACACCTGCTCTACAATACCCAGATTGAAAGCATTGTAAAGGGAGGGGGGTTACGATGACACGATTCAGTGCGAGTAGTGTCATGGGCCCTGGGTCCGCACACTTTTGTGGATGGCTGCAGGGGGTATCGAGGGATGCGGGTAATTGGGGCCAGATCAAAGAGGTTTGCCGTCTTCCCAGAAAAGGGGCAGGTGCACCAACCGTGTTTCGGCAGCCTCAAGCTTTTCCTGGAGAGTAGGCAAGAATGTACTATAAATAGTATGAAGTGGGAAACTTCATAAAGGAGGTGGAAGACATAGTCTTATTAAGCACCTGTTCTCCCAGCTCCCAGATACCTGTCTCTTCTTGCTGGCAGCTGCTCTCTGGTCTGGATTGAGTGCTCACATTCAAATACACAGCAGACTTTCCAAAACAAGCTGGCGCTATTGGGTATGATAAGCAGTTCCGATCCATCCCTTGCAATGCATGTTGTGTCCGCAGCCCTACCCAAATCGGATTATAGATAACCGCTATTACAATTATGATTTAAATCCCAGTTTGGGAAACACGGCAACTGGACCGACATCCCCCCCCCCCACAACATTTGCATTTGTGTTGTGGATTATGAAAGGAAGAATTGGGCACAAAATTATGAAGCCATTATTGTTATCAAGTGGACAAGATAAGAAAATCACAAAGCTTATGGTTCCTTGGCTTCACTGAAGTGAACAGGAATTGAAGATGTTATGGCAAAAAAGGGGTTGTGTTTAAATAACAAGCAAATTCTAAAAATCACTTCCTTTTTAAATTCTTTCTGGAGATATGAAAGAATAAACTGTAACTGCCACAGGCTGTTTGAAATAAGTTATGTGACATCAGAAGGAGGTTACGAAAAGGGGAATATCTAGTTACATTTTACAGAGCTCAGAGGGTTATTTCAATGTCTCTCTGCTCTCTACACCATGGACCTTATTTAGCTCCATTCTCTGTGGCCGCTTATTCGCACGGGGACCAATGTTTTGTTATTGCGCGTGTGCCTTTCTGCACATGTGCTAGGTGCGTGCACCCACGGTGAACAATCTGCTGGGTGCACGTAACCATACTTGCGTGTGGAGGGGCGGGGAGGGGGGGCTTGTCCATTAGCATATGGAACGCCCAGCATTTCATGGTTATTCCCATGAGAACGCTGGGCGTGCAAATCCACATTGCGAATGGGTGTCGGCCAGCCACCATTCGCAAGGCGGGGTTTGGTTGACTCGCAAGGGTGCGAATTCGCATCCGAACGAGTCAATCAGAATAACCCCCTATGTCTAAAGTGACTGTAATAGTCATGATACAGATCGGACCAAAATTAGTGTTTTATACTAATATATAATAAACTGATTTATATGAATTATACTGGCTGACTGCTCACGCGCAATTCGTTTAAACTCACACTTCGGACACGAGTTCTATGTCACATGGGATGTTGCTACGGGCAACCAATCAGAATCTACTTATTTATTTAGCACCTTCTAGAAGATAGTAGACAGGATCTGATTGGTTGCCCAAAGCAACATCACATGTTAAATAGAACTCACATCTTAGTAAATTTCCCCCATTCATGTTCACATTTATCAGTCCTAAATGTAAGCTGGAAGTGCAGTTCCCATCGTAGAGAAATACAGAACCATATAACATAGAATTATAAGAGGATTGCAAAATTCGAAGTTCTGTTATGAGTTACTTCCCTTTAGAGTTTTTCCCCCCAAACTATTTCCTACTTAGTACATGAAGTAGACGTGAATCAATAGATCTACATTAAAAAGGTCTACAGGAAAAAGGTTGGTAATTGTTTCCTAGTACGGCGCCATCGGGTCCCATCGCATACCTTAACTTAAGGTATGCGATGGGACCCGAGTTCTGGCTTTTTTACAGCTTTCCCGACAATTAAAAAATCGGGTCCATCGCATGCCATTATAATGGCATGCGATGCGACCGACCCAATTTAACATTGTATGTAATGTTAAATGCGGGTTTAAAATCGAGTCCATCGCATGCCATTATAATGGCATGCGATGCGACCAACTCGATTTAACATTGTATGTAATGTTAAATGCGGGTTTAAAATCGGGTCCATCGCATGCCATTATAATGGCATGCGATGCGACCAACGCGACCAACCCGATTTAACATTGTATGTAATGTTAAATGCGGGTTTAAAATCGGGTCCATCGCATGCCATTACAATGGCATGCGATGCGACCAATGCGATGGACCCGATTTTACATAGGAATCAATGTTAAATGGTCCACCATACCCGATTTTTGATTGTATACCCACCCTGATGGGCAATTTGTATGTGAAATGCCCCCCCCATTGTTAACGCCACCCCACGATGATGGACCCGATTTTACATAGGAATCAATGTTAAATGGCCCACCATACCCGATTTTTGATTGTATACCCACCCTGATGGGTAATTTGTATGTGAAATGCCCCCCCCCCATTGTTAACGCCACCCCACGATGAACGCCAACCCGAAGCGTGGCGAGCGCAGCGAGCCCGCGAGGGGCGGCGGTACGCATCCTCCGACCTTTTCATACCCCCACTATCCATGTCCGCGTGATAGTTATGGGTGAAATGTAATAGGATGAGAGATTCAGAAAGTGAGAGATTTGTTAAGAAATCTCCAGTTTTATTATTACGACAATCATTTACACTGCAAAATCAAACTGGTTTTGCAGTGTAAATGATTAACGCTTAAAAAAAGCCTGTGGATTTCTTACCAAATCTCCCACTTTCTGAATCTCTCATACCACTAAATTTCCCCCTATATGTGATGCTAACATCCTCTTGTTATCAGCACTTTGGGAATTATTTTGGTTCACTCCCTCTGGCAAATTCCATCATAGATGGACAAAACCATGTGCACTGCAGGTGGGGTAGATGTTACTTGTGCAGAGAGAGTTAGATTTGGGTGGGGTTTTACTTCAAAGTGAGATCTATATTGCAGTGTAAAAATAAAGCAGTCAGTATTTTCCCCGCACAGATACAAAATAACTCACCCAAATCTAATTCTCTCTGCACATTTTACATCTGCCCCCCTGCAGTGCACATGGTTTTGTTCATCTAATGCCCCTTTCAGACCGCACATGTTAACTGTTATATTGCCGTTTTTTTACAGTTTCAATTCGGTAATGTGTGCGGTCTGAAAGGTGCAGAGTGATTTCACCGTTTCCAAAAAAACGGTTTTTGGAAACAGTAAAAATGGAGGGTCCTACCCGTTTATTTGGTGTCTAGAACGGGTCTGAAACAGTGTTCCCTGCCCCCAGCGCAGAGAAGGGAATGATCGCATTGGGGGCAGGGGGTCCCTGCAAGTGTCTGGGGCACTGTGTCCTGCCCTGCCCAGGGTGAGAGCGGGGGCCGCTGCTACTGCTGGCGGCGCAGTGGGAAGCTCCCAGCAGCAGCAGGGTGTATCGGACAGCGCCGAGGAGGTGAGCGGGGACGGGCGGCTCTGGCTGGGGTGCGGGCGGTCGTCTGCCCTGTCTCACCATCAGCCTGGTACCGGAGTGCGGGCAGCACAGCCCGCTGTGGATGTCCTCCTCGCTCTATGGGGGGGGGGGGGGTGTCCTCCTCGCTCTCTGGTGGGGGGGGGGAATGTTCTTCTCGCTGCCTCCTCGCTCTCTGGGGGGGAATGTCCTCCTCGCCCCCTGGGGGGGGGGATGTCCTCCTCGCTGCCTCCTCGCCCTCGGGGAGGGGGGGGCGGGTGACGGGACGGAGAGCAGCCCAGCGGAGCAGCTGATGGAGAGCAGGCAGGGGAGAACATGGTGTAGTGATGGAGGGGGGTACCGCTTTATACTGTATTGCTTTCACACCGCAAACCTGCTATAGACCAGGTATTTAAATGCGGTGTGAAAGGGGTTAAACTTGCTCTGACCCATTTTAAAAACCTTTTTAAATACCTGTCTGAGCAGGTTTTGCGGTGTGAAAGCAGCATAAGAAGGAATTTGTCAGAAGCAGTGAACCAGAATAAGGCCTTTTATTTTATTATATACTGTAGGTACCTAAACAATGTTAATATCCTCTGGTTATCAGCACTTAATGTATCTCCCTTTTACCTTTAATAATCTCGTCCCTCATTTTATTTGTGAATGTGATGAAAACACTCAGAATCTTTGGTAACAAGATGCTTCGCAGGTGACAATAGATGAGCTATAAAGCCCAGGGAACGTCTCCCACATGTCGTAAATGGAGAGGTCACATCAATATAGATCAAGGTTACAGAGATGAGACGGGAAGACGAACGTACAAGTCCAGGATGGAAAACTAAAACTATGGATGAGCACACGGCTGCTATATATCACTGGACCAACTAGTAATTATAATCAGACATTTCCATTACAATTGGGCCTATAATATTGGGAAAATATGTACTCAGAATTAGCCATGATTAATAATATCCACATGTTCCTGCAACAGGGGTTTTCCTCTGTGCTTTGTATGGAAGCAATATACGGATCACCCAGAATATGCAGGAACCAGGTGGAGATATACATTTGATATATGTTACCCTGTTCTGGTATTTATTACTATACATGGATCACATTAGCTGTGCACAGCAGATATGGCGGGGGGGGGGGGGGGGGGGGGGGGGGATTATTTACTGAATGTGGTTAAACTACAACACAAAATAAATGTGGGTGAGGTGGCTACATTCACAGCACAAATCTCTGCAGCAGGCAGTTAAAGACACTGGCCCTCAGGGTACGAGTCATAGGGTCTACCACTGGAGGTTGACGCATGGGTCGACATGGCTACGGTCGACCGGGATGGAAGGTCGAGACCAGCATTAGTTCGACAATGGCTAGGTCAACAGTCAAAAGGTCCACAAGAGTTTTTCATGGTTTTTGTCCCGAATGTCGACATGGTCACCGTTAAAGTGTACAGCGTCCCCGTGCATGGCTCGCTATGCTCGGCACACTTTTCTATTCTACCTCCACGACCTAGTGGATGGTGGTGCACGAAATACCACCTGTCGGCACATGTCGGTTTAAAATAATGCTTGTGTCAACCTTCCAACCCTGTTGACATTAGCTATGTCAACCTATGTCATGTGTCAACCTAAGACATGTCATCCTTAGTTGTTGAACTAATATGTGTCGACCCAACGACTGTATACCGGCCCTCATTGAGCTTGGATTGCATATGCTAAGCTACTAAGCATATGCGACCCTTATCAGTGCAAATGCAGGAGGAGGTGCATGAAACTGCTATGGGATCGCAGTTCAAGGTGAACATCGCAACCATCATGTTCATCTGCGACCGCAAGTCTGAGTACGTCTGGCCTTACACAGGCTTGCAATTGCATTGCGAGGCCAAGGGAACTGTGTGTGCAAGACGTAGTCCTTGGACTTATCACACCCAGGAAATGGGGGAGACCAGCCACCTCCGCTCTGTCCCTCCCACAGGTATGGATCATTAGGTCACCAGCATTATGGTCGACATGCATTTAGGTAGACATGAGTTAAGTTCGACATGCAGGAAGGTCGACATGACTAGGTCGACAGGGTCATTAGGTTGACATGGGTAAGGTCAACAGGGTTATTAGGTCGACATCGAAAAGTTTTGTTTTTTTTAACCGGAATGTCAACGCTTCGGGCACGGTGCCTCGCTACACTCGGCACACTATTTTATTCACCCACCACGCCCTAGTGGACAGTATGGCAGGAAATACCGCCTGGCGGCACATTTTGGCTCAAAAAACAGTAAAAAAAAACCATGTCGACCTAATGACCCTGTCGACCTTCCTGCATGTGAACCTTAAGTCATGTCGACCTAAATGCATGTAATAACAGAAGTCATAATGTCCCATCAGGACTTGGAGAGATGTATCAAGCCTCAGAGAGAGATAAAGTGCTGCCGTCACTAAACTCTGTAGCGGCTGATGTCTATAGCCTTATAATGCTGGGCTGCAAACTCTGTAGCGGCTGATGTCTACAGCCTTATAATGCTGGGCTGCAAACTCTGTAGCGGCTGATGTCTACAGCCTTATAATGCTGGGCTGCAAACTCTGTAGCGGCTGATGTCTACAGCCTTATAATGCTGGGCTGCAAACTCTGTAGCGGCTGATGTCTATAGCCTTATAATGCTGGGCTGCAAACTCTGTAGCGGCTGATGTCTATAGCCTTATAATGGTGGGCTGCAAACTCTGTAGCGGCTGATGTCTATAGCCTTATAATGCTAGGCTGCAAACTCTGTAGCGGCTGATGTCTATAGCCTTATAATGCTGGGCTGCAAACTCTGTAGCGGCTGATGTCTATAGCCTTATAATGCTAGGCTGCAAACGCTGTAGCGGCTGATGTCTATAGCCTTATAATGTTGGGCTGCAAACTCTGTAGCGGCTGATGTCTATAGCCTTATAATGCTGGGCTGCAAACTCTGTAGCGGCTGATGTCTATAGCCTTATAATGCTAGGCTGCAAACTCTGTAGCGGCTGATGTCTATAGCCTTATAATGCTGGGCTGCAAACTCTGTAGCGGCTGATGTCTATAGCCTTATAATGCTGGGCTGCAAACTCTGTAGCGGCTGATGTCTATAGCCTTATAATGCTGGGCTGCAAACTCTGTAGCGGCTAATGTCTATAGCCTTATAATGCTGGGCTGCAAACTCTGTAGCGGCTGATGTCTATAGCCTTATAATGCTGGGCTGCAAACGCTGTAGCGGCTGATGTCTATAGCCTTATAATGCTGGGCTGCAAACGCTGTAGCGGCTGATGTCTATAGCCTTATAATGCTGGGCTGCAAACTCTGTAGCGGCTGATGTCTATAGCCTTATAATGCTAGGCTGCAAACTCTGTAGCGGCTGATGTCTATAGCCTTATAATGCTAGGCTGCAAACTCTGTAGCGGCTGATGTCTATAGCCTTATAATGCTGGGCTGCAAACTCTGTAGCGGCTGATATCTATAGCCTTATAATGCTGGGCTGCAAACTCTGTAGCGGCTGATGTCTATAGCCTTATAATGCTGGGCTGCAAACTCTGTAGCGGCTGATGTCTATAGCCTTATAATGCTGGGCTGCAAACTCTGTAGCGGTTGATGTCTATAGCCTTATAATGCTGGGCTGCAAACTCTGTAGCGGCTGATGTCTATAGCCTTATAATGCTGGGCTGCAAACTCTGTAGCGGCTGATGTCTATAGCCTTATAATGCTGGGCTGCAAACTCTGTAGCGGCTGATGTCTATAGCCTTATAATGCTGGGCTGCAAACTCTGTAGCGGCTGATGTCTATAGCCTTATAATGCTGGGCTGCAAACTCTGTAGCGGCTGATGTCTATAGCCTTATAATGCTGGGCTGCAAACTCTGTAGCGGCTGATGTCTATAGCCTTATAATGCTGGGCTGCAAACTCTGTAGCGGCTGATGTTTATAGCCTTATAATGCTAGGCTGCAAACTCTGTAGCGGCTGATGTCTATAGCCTTAAAAGGGTGGGCTGCAAACTCTGTAGCGGCTGATGTCTATAGCCTTATAATGCTGGGCTTCAAACTCTGTAGCGGCTGATGTCTATAGCCTTATAATGCTAGGCTACAAACATTGGACATATTGCAATTATGAATAACTATATTGATAACAATGCAGCAGAGGTCAGCATCAGTAGTCCTCGGGCAGGTGTCCAACACCTCCAGCACTGATTTAGCAATGGGCAGGAATACGTCCGGGATACAGACTATCTTTAAAAATATTACAAGTGATGTCTGCAGTGTCCTACTGTCAGAATAGCCAGGCTATTACTGTAACAGATATAGATGGTGACAGCAGGTGGCAGACTCAATTACTGTCCAGATCAGCCAAATTTGTTTCCCCATAATATACTATTTGTGGTGTATAACAACTAAAAGTTTTGTTTGCTTGTTTTTTGTTTCTTGAATTTGCTACTTTTTCCATGACAAATTGTACAAGATTGGGTCTCCAATATCAAAAATATTCCAAAATCCCAGATGCAAATTAAATAGTGACACGTTGACATCAGTGTGACCACCAGGCACCAGGAACAGCTGGTGTTTGGGAAAAGGAAAGAGACCAGCAGTGAGACCACCAGACCATGGAAACGGCTGGTGCAAGAGTGGCAGATGGAGAAGCCCTGCTTTATATCAGAAGAAGTGAGACCACCTGACTGCAGGAAGAGCTGATGAGATAGAGGAAGAAGGAGACCATCAGTGAAACCACCAGGCCATGAGAAAGTCTTATTTGAGAGCGGAGTCAGTGAGACCACCAGCCTGCAGAAATCGTTGCTGCGAGTGGAGGAAGGAGATCATCAGTGAGACCACCAGGCCAAAGACGCTGTTGCTGTGAGTGGAGGAAGGAGACCATCAGTGAGGCCACCAGCCCGAAGAAACTGTTGGTGTGAGAGTGGAGGAAGGAGACCATCAGTGAGAGCACCAGGCTAAGAGAACGACTGATGAGAGAGTGAACGAAGGAGACTATCAGACTGCAGGAAGGGTTGATGTGAGAGAGGAGGAAGAAGACCATCAGTGATACCACCAGACCTGGGAACGGCTTCTGTGAGAGTGGAAGAAGGAGAGGGCCTACTATACATCACAGGTAGTAGTGAGACCACCTGACTGCAGGAAGGGCTGATATGAGGGGAGGAAGGTAACCATCAGCGAGACAACTAGAACGGTTGGTGGGAAAGTGGAAGAATCTAATAGCCGGTCCTAAGCCTGCATAAATTGGGGAGGGTAGTTTTAATGGTAGATATAGTTAGCTGATGTCAGTGGAACTGCATCTATATATGCAACCACTGACACCGACACACACCCCACAGTTATTATCCAATAACGCTTATCTCCATGCAATTTTGATCTGTGTTCCACAAGGGAACCATCAGGCTGCATGCTCAGTGCATCTCAAATGCAGAACATTAATCCTGCCACTGTCTTTAGCATGCGGAGCACTGATAAGACCTCTGCAATGGTGAGTTATGTACAGAGGCCTCAAAGCTGAATTACATTAAAATCTGTGAAAAAACATCATTTAATGTGTTATTTATACATGTGATTTTTTTTTTTTGCAGAACAAAAATCAGTACTCCCACGTCTGATGGTTTCTTTGCACTGGCTACTAGGAGTGCCATAGATTAAAAAAACTTGCCTAATTTTGAAAACTAGTTTCAGGGAGATTATAGTTGGTAGTAGAAAACTACACAGCGCCCCACTGAGGGAGGGGGGGGCGTGTCATGTTCCACCCAAACGGGCGTGGCTAGTTCCATATATGGAGAGATTGTGAAAGGATTTTGTGAAAGTGGCACCTAGAAGCGTGGGTGTGTCCTGCTACATCTGAGAGGGATCTAGTAAAATGACTTATATCCAAATGTATATGAGCCCCAAAGCAGTTAGTAAGAGCTACTATACTTGGTAAAGTGCTGGGAAATGGCGCTGATGATTCAATGTAAATGTATCTCTTGTTCCTTTAGTCCCCAAAAAATGTAACAATGTAATGTGGGCTAGGTGAAATGAGGGAGATTGCTAGACTAATGAGGGAGAGAGGGAGATTGCTGCTACGTCAGGGAGTCTCCTGCAGAATGCAGGAGGGGAGGTAACTATGATGTTACAGTGTAATGTGGGCTAGGTGACACGAGGGAGATTGCTAGACTAATGAGGGAGAGAGGGAGTTTGCTGCTATGTCAGGGAGTCTCCTGCAGAATGCCGGAGGGGAGGTAACTATGATGTAACAGTGTCATGTGGGCTAGGTGACATGAGGGAGATTGCTAGACTAATGAGGGAGAGGGAGATTGCTGCTATGTCAGGGAGTCTCCTGCAGAATGCAGGAGAGGAGGTAACTATGATGTAACAGTGTAATGTAGGCTAGGTGACATGAGGGAGATTGCTAGACTAATGAGGGAGAGAGGGAGATTGCTGCTATGTCAGGAAGTCTCCTGCAGATTGCAGGAGAGTAGGCAACTATGGATTAAAATGAATTGCATCTTAGCTGGATATTTGGAGGAAAGTATTAGCCATGAGTTCTTGTATGACGGCAGCAACACCCTATATATAGGCAGCAGTGATGGTGCAGCGTAATGAAATTAGATGTTGTACTTTGCAGTATACTTGTATAAACCACAGCTGACATATCATCAGGCTCCATCACTATGTGACGTTACAAACCTTTTTTACAGAGTAACTCTGAAACCAAAAGTAAACTTTAAATACAATCGATTCTGATTGAACTCATCTCTAATTCTTGTGCCAATGCCAAAGGGGAGAGATGTGCTGCTTTCATGTTCCCATCATGCAAAAACAAAGTGTTACTTGATGGGGTTAGATGACACTGAAGTGGTTGGTATGGCACATAGGGGGGGGGGGTGTTAGCCGTTCACAGTCTTACAGGCAGCATAGAGTTGAAGTGATTCAAGGGTGTGGTACTATGAAGGTCAACGAAGGGATTTGAAAATTATGTATTTATTTCTGCACCTTGTACATTTCCAGTCCGTAAACCAGCAAAACAATTCCTGGTGTGGCCCGATGATTGTGGTACGTGAACAATCAGGCGAATCTGTTTCATAGGAACTGTTCATTATTTCTGTCCACACTGCACAGACACAGGGGACACGGCCCAATACAATACACCCATGCTGACTACACCCTCTACATTCTCTGTTGGGGTGCGTCTAACACAGTTCGATCTGTATTTCAGAAGAGAGATCAGATCTAATCGAAAGTAAATCGATGCCTGTGTACACACCTTTACTTTCAATTCGATTTGATTTGCTTTCCAATCGATTTCACGTACGATATGCACTTCTGCATTCGATATCGATTTCGATGTGCATTCAAGGCACAGGGTACACAATCAATTTACAGGTTCGAATTCGATATTTCCTTGTCTATTTTCTTTTTGATATACTGTAGATAAAACGGGAACGTGCATCTAATCTAATGTGGATCTAAAGCGTCTCAATTCGATTTTGCTTCTATAAGCAAAATCGAATGGAAAACCTGTCCAAATTGTAGCATGTGTACAACCCTTAAGTCAATTTCCCCCCTAGTTTTTTAACGCCAAGACAGATCCTTTGATTAAAAAGAGAACACAGCTGGTTCACTCCAGACCTTTTCCTTATGTAGGTACAGTAGCTGTCCTCGCCTTTAGTATATACTGATCTCATAGCTGTTGTACGGTCTTAAAAAGACACGTTAAAGCAGGCATGTCCAAACTAATGCCCTCCAGCTGTTGTAAAACGACAAGTCCCATCATGCCTTGCCACAGTTTTGCTATTAGGGAATGCTTAAACTGTGGCAAGGCATGCTGGGATGTGTAGTTTCACAACAGCTGGAGGGCCATTGTTTAGACATGCCTGCGTTAAGGGATGAAACGTCGATGCTGAAACATATGTGACTACTTCAATAAACCTGTTTTATTTGCATGGAATGGTGAGAGCCATCTACAGCTTATCTGCTAAACTATCTGTGTAATAGTGGACATTCCTCATTGGGATTTCTTTAAGGGAGCACCCTGTGTTGTCATACTCTGGATGTGAGTGCGGATTTCTACCGATGATATATACATGAGTATATACTCCAGTAGGTGGCCCATGCAAATAAAATAGGATTCATTTTGGTGGTTTGTGGGTACTTGTGTATTATCTGGACGCCCAATTTATTCATTTGGTAGGAAAAATCGCGTCCTCCGTCCTTTTTTATACCCCCACTATCCACGTTCGCATAAAATTGACTTTATATAGTGTGGCGAGTGCAGCGAGCCACCGAGCCCGAAGCGTGGCGAGGGGACGTGGAGTACGAGCCCGAAGTGTGGCGAGCACAGAGAGCCCCGCGAGGGGACGCGGAATACATGTTAAGTAATCCGCGTCCGCTCGCCATGCTTCGGGCTCATATGTCGCGTCCCCTCGCGGGGCTCTCTGCGCTCGCCACACTATATAAAATCAACTCCATGCGAACGTGGATAGTGGGGGTATGAAAAGGTCGGAGGACGTGTACCGCTGCGCTCGCCGCGCTTCGGGTTGGCGTTGATCGCCGCGTGGCGTTAACAATGGGGGGGCATTTCACATAATTAACCATCAGGGTGCTTATACAATGAAAAATGGGGTCTGGGGGGCATTTAACATTGGACCCAATGTAAAATCGGGTTTCAGGGACCATTTAACAATGGATCCAATGTAAAATCGGGTCGCTCGCATCGCATGCGATGCGATGGACCCGATTTTTCGGAAAAAATCGGGTCCATCGCATCTGATTGTATGCCTTAAGTTAAGGCATACAATCAAAAAATCGGGCGCCCAGATAATACACAAGTACCAGTTTGTCCAATCGAGTAGCTGAGCAAAACTGATCATCTTAGCAGCGCAGTATCGACGCACCCAGGGAAAGAACTCGGGGGCCAAAAGTAACAATACAATGTGCAATTCTAAATGAACAATTCATCAGAAGCGGAGAACTTCATCTTTAAAATGGTTCCTCATTTATTGATTTTAGTTAAGCATGAAGGAAGAGAAAGGGATCGTCACCAAAAATCACCTTCTGGAAATAATATATATATATAGCTAAGCTTTATTTACGTGTATCGTCATCCATCTGAGAATATGAATGAATGGTTAGTGATTGGGTCAAGCCATTTATTGTCAAAAATCTGTGTTTACTCTTTTTAAATCATATCAACTGAAACTACCCAAATGACCCTGATCAAAAGTTTACATAGCCTGGAGATTTTGGCCTGATAAAATGCACACAAGTTGACACAAACGGGTTTGAATGGCTACTAGTAGTAGTAGTAGTAGTAGTACGTTTATTTATAAGGCGCCGCAAAGTGTCCGCAGCACCGTACATAGCAAACAAAAAAAAAAAACAAATTACAAGGTAACGTACAGGGTGTGTGGAAAGATACAGTATAAATAGGGGTATAGCTGGTAGAACTAAAATCAGCATCAGTTCAGAAGTAGGTGTCAAAATTGTCAAGGAGACTGAAGATGAAGTAGAGGAAGGGAAGAACAGGACAGGAGCACAGGTGAGGTAATGAGGTAGGGTGAGTACGTGAGGAAGGAGGACCCTGCTCATAAGAGTTAACATACTAAAAATAGGTGGGTGGACGAACGAAATACAATAGGATAAGTAGGAACGGAGGGGAACGGAGGCAGGATAGAAGGATCAAAAGAGGTTAGGAGGAGGGATAGGCTAGTCGAAAAAAGTGGGTTTTGAGGGAGCGCTTGAAGGAGGTAAGGGAATCAGATAGCCTGATGGGTGGCGGGAGGTTGTTCCAGTGCAGGGGGGCAGCGCGAGAGAAACTAAGTGAGTTTCTGGTCTCCTGAAAGACCCTTGCATCTTTCATCCAGCGCTGCACTGTATTCAGTTCTGTATTCAGCCTGGCACTCTACCATAGCTCTTTGGAAATACCTAGGTTCCTCCTGGATTAATTAATGTAGAGAATGGCCAATGCAAACAGCAGCACTCAACAGAATTTTGTGAAAAGTCAAATGGTTCAGTAAATATTCAGTTTTGGGGCTACAAACCACCCCTTTCTCTCTCTCTCTCTCTCTCTCTCTCTCTCTCTCTCTAATGATATTCTTTTAAAAGTGTTGTGACTACGTGGCCTTCTTAAATAAATATTTATTGAATAGTAATTAAATGCAATATAGCAGGTTTAAGTCATATCTTGGGGACGGTAGTCAGCTGCCAAATGCTCACTGAAACTATTTTAACACTGTGGCAGGTCTATAAAACGGCAATTCCACAGCAGTTGTATAATAACATTACAGGAAGACAAGCTATATAAAAAGAGGAAGGGGGTGGATGAGAAGTCACACAATGCAGGGACTGAAGAACATGACTTTAATTTATAGCACTGTTGTGAAACCTAGTGACGCACAGGATGTACGAGCTCTGCTGCGTGTTTTCATCTCACTCACTAGATATAGATGTGGCTGGGAAGACATCGGCTTTGTCCTATATCAGTACATTAGGATCAAAAAACCCTTATTCGTTTTGATCCAGAACAAACCAAAAAATGTATAGATCATTGAATAAGACAACAACTAGGTCTACAAGCATTAGGTTGACAAGACTAGGTCGACATGCATGAAGGTTGACATGACTTAAAGGTCAACATGGGGGACGGTCGACATTCAAAAGATCAACATGGGGTTTTTCACCTTTTTTCCCTGGATGTCGACACAGTCGACATGGACAATTTAAAAAAAAAGTGCACCGTGCTACGCTCGGCACAAGATTTTATTCTCCCACCATACCTTTGTGGATGGTCGGGCATGAAATACCTCCTGTCTGCACATGTCGGCTCAAAAAAAAGTGAAAAACCGCATGTCGACCTTTTGACTGTCAACCTTACCTATGGTGGTAATCATTCTAGCACCCGCCATCTTTGAAAACCCATGCAGTTCCTGTTCCCTGCCTGGGGTGTCGCTGTCTGCTGTGGTGTTTCTAGCACAGGTCTGGTTTGCATATCAGTGCTGATATACAGACCACACTGCTAGAAGCACTACACCAGACAGCGACACCCCAGGCAGAGAAGAGTAACTGCAGGGGTTTCCAAAGATGGCGGGTGCTAGAATGAACACTATATGTGCATCACGGACGGTGTAATGGTTAGCATTACTGCCTCACAGCACAGAGGTCATTGGTTCACTTCCTACCATGGCCCTAACTGTGCGGAGTTTGTATATTCTCCCCGTACTTGCGTGGGTTTCCTCCGGGTACTCCGGTTTCCTCCCACAATCCAAAAATATACTGGTAGGCTAATTTGCTCCTAACAAAGTTAACCCTAGAATGTCTGTGTGCGCGTGTACATGTGGTAGGGGATATAGATTGTAAGCTCCACTGGGGCAGGGACTGATGTGAATGTTCTATACTCCGTAAAGCGCTGTGGAAAATGGCCCTTGTTCTGATTGCCTCGCTCCCCTGCGTGTTTGTGCAGAGGAGCGGTGGCGAGCATATGTGCAGACGCTCGGTGCAAGCGGACATGGCAAACTACTACTAGCAGTACGGACGTGGGGTGGGGGGCAGCAGCGACGGGCTGTGCCGATCGTTTCATGAGCGTTCCCAAGCAAATGGCCCAGTGCCGCGGGTGCTGGGGGCGGACAGCTGACATCCACTGGGGGCGCTGGAAGAGGTAAGACACCAGAGAGGTGTGTGACCTCTGCAAGCGCTGAAGAAGTCATTTGATGGTCGCGACCATCGAATGATTTCTGCCCCTCATCCAAGGCTGCGAATGGATGTTTATGCTAAACACCATCCACAGCCGTGCGAGGGGTGGGCTGGAGGCCTTGTGAGAGCGGTTTTGCAGACTTGCAAAGCTGCAAATTTCAACCGGAATAAGGGCCTATGTGTCCTCTATATAAATAACTGGTAATATATAATAATAGTAAAGATGCAGGGTGCTAGAATGAACGCTATGTATAAGTGTACATAATGTAATGACACCTCCTGCACAAGTATCATGCTACAAACAAACAATCCAATACGCTGTCGCAAAAAAGCTTCCTCAGGACCACCTTGGTCCTGAGGAAGCTTTTTTGCGAAAGCGTACGCTCGACTAACTACACACCTAGTGTGTCTAATACCCCACTTTCCCCTCCCCACTTACAAACTGTATATATATTTGTTGTTGGCTACATTGGGGTTTCCGTTGGACACGGTCCCCAATCAGTACACTGACACGGTCTCTGGCGCCAGAGCCGTCTGTGTCCCTGCCTGTTCTAGATCCACATGAGCGAGGGAGTGCACACAGGCACACCTCAGACTCAGCTCTGCGGTTGGAACGCAGGTTGTGGAACTACTGGCTCCAGCAAGCCTAACAGCAGCGCTGAAACGGCATCACATCCGTGTTCAAGCGCGTGCTGGTGGCTGCACTAAGTGAGCCTCAGGACTATTGTGATACATTGTATATGATAAAGTTACAAACCTGACTTATCCACATTACATGACTTTGGTAATATAAACAAGTCTTCCGTGCCACACTATATCTATTATAAATAATAACGGTGATAACGGGTAGTGGGGTCCCGCTAGGTGAGGATTCTTACCCTTTTTAAAAATCACTATTTGTTGTCTTATGTGTTGTCCAGTCCTTTTTATATCTTCGCAACTATTTTAAATGAACTCAATAAAAGTGATGTTTTACTAAGTATTATTTCTCTAGGTGCACCAAGAAAAGGCACTCTTTTCTGTCCTCCTTAAAATACCATTTAAGATTACCAGTACTTTAAACTGGTCTGCAGTTGGGAAAGCAGCATTAATAATGATGAGGACTGCAATATTTACCATATATACAATATACCATAACATAGGTATAAACATTGAATAACATTGTCCAGGGACTCAGCAGAGCTGGGGCATCCATGCCGTAACCTTGGAGCACTTCCATCACCTCATACATGTCATTATACTTCACATTTTTGCATTGTAAATGTCCCTCTTTTAGGAATCATTAACCTATGAAGCCCATAGTGTAATAACAGTAGGGAACTTGCACCTAACAAACAGAACAAAGGGGTTTAACTGGTGAATAATGATTGATAGGGACATACTGTGTAAAGCAGGGGTGTCCAAACTTTTTGCGACGAGGGCCAGATTTGGTGAAGTGTAAATGTGTGGGGGCCGACCATTCAGCCTGACATTCTTTGAATCATTAATCACATCAGAATGGTCCCCCACTCTGCCCCCATTCAATCTATGTCCCCCAGCCTGCCCATTCACTGTATGTCCCCCAGCCTGGCCCTCCTTCACTATATGTCACCTATTCACTGTATGTTCCCCACTCTGCACCCATTCACTCTGTCCCCCAGCCTGCCCCCCTCCTCTTTATGTCCATCAGTGCCTCCATTCATTGTATGTCCCCAAGCCTGACCCTCCTTCACTGTATGACTCCCATTCACTATGTACCCCACTCTGCCCCCATTCACTGTATGTCCCCCAGCCTGCCTTTGCTCTCCCTTCTCTGAATGGCCATCACTGCCTCCATTCACTGTATGTCCCCCAGCCTGACCCTCCTTCACTGTATGTCCCCCACTCTGCCCCCTCCCTTCTCTGTATGTTTCCCAGCCCCTTGTGTGAGCCAGAGGAAGGAAAGGCAAAGCAGGCACTGCAAGTACAGGAGATACTTGGGCTCCCACTGCTGCCCTCCTCCGCTCTGCATGTTATGGGAGCAAGCTTCCCCCTTGCTGCCCCCCTCCCCAAACACTGCTGTCACTGTGATTGTGGAGTAGGGTGATATACGATTGCAGCAGCAGGGGTAGGACACCAAACACATCTGACTGTGGCGGCCGCCAGCAGACAGCAAGGTAAAGGCGTGCTCGCCGGGGCCCCACCTTTAGTGTCCTGTGCTATGCTTCCCACATCTGATGCGCTGCCCGCTTTCAGCTGGAGGCTGCGGGCCGCTTGAAATGACAGCACGGGCCGCAATTGGCCCCCGGGCCTGACTTTGGACATGCCTGGTGTAAAGCATATTGCCTACTCTCCCACAAGTTACTGGAGAATCTAGATTTTTCCCTGCACCCATGGAAGAGTCTCCCTCATCCCAAATCTCCCACTTCCTACTGAAGCAGGCAGGATGGGGAAATTATAAGAGGTGTGCAGGGATAAATGATACAAAGTGCATTATTTTGCCCTGCCTCCTCCCTGTGGATCTGCACATCATGGCACTTTGCCTCAGTGGGGAGGGGCTTAGTGATCACAGAGCACGGCCCTGCCCCCCGGTGTCCTGCGGTGGCTCCTCTCTATGGTTCTTCTGGAGAGGAGATCATTAAAGTAGTTAAGTGTGATATAAAAGGACACATACTGTCACACGGTCATTGAAAATGAAGGATAAATGGCAAGATATCCAAATTGACTTTGTTACAGATTGTATGCTTAAAATCTGGATCAATAAACATAAGAAGTTCCCACTTAAAAACTGTCCAACATTTTTGTTAATACAGAAAGTTGTCATGTCCCATCAGAATATACTCAATAAACCACAGTATTCCCCGGGAGATCTAACGTACCAGGAAGGGGGGTGGTCAAGAGTGTTGATAGATTGGCCATGTCCTGTTAAAATACTGGCACTTTTAAATGCCGCAGTAGGCATGCCATGCAGTGCTGGGGGCATGGCTGCACCAATCTAGAGCGCCTAGACTCAAGCTAAGAGGCTGATTCAGCATAGTTGAGGGGCTTCCTAGCTGCCCTTTCCAGTGTGGGGGCATGGTTTGAACAATGGGGGGTGGTATGTGGGGCCTACCTGCACAATCACATCATCATGGCCATGCCCCCTAATATACAATGCCAAAATGTCAGGCAGGCATTGTACAGTAGGGTGCGTGGCTATGATGACATGATTCAGCACACCCTCCAACATTACCCTTTTTGGCCGGTACAGTACAGTTTTTTTTGGCCCGTACCAGCCAAAAAGGGCATTGTACCGGTTTTCTGGATCTCTGACTCTCCATTAAAAGTATAGGAAAGGGGGCATGGCCAAGCCTCCTTTCCGATCTTATACCGGTTTCTGTCCTTCAGATGTTGAAAGGTATGGATTCGGCACAAAACCTGTCATCGGCTGACTGATCCACCCACTTCATTCGCTGGGTGGAGGGCAGCGTGCTAGCTCCAGGAGACTTGCCCAGTGTGTTTGTCAGCTGGGAATGTCACATGACCTTCGTGACGCCCGGCCTATACATCCTGGCATCACCCCGAAGCAATATCACAGCTATAGCTAAAAAAAGTCCCTTGCTAGTAGCAAAAATTTACTTTGTCTCGCCGCCAATAACTTTCCCATGTTTAAAGCCTAATTAGCCAAGATCTCATGTGGTACAAGAACCTATTAGTGAAACTTAAATCCCAGTTAAATGGATTAGTTCCGAATGATAAATTCTGGCATCGCCTGCGCTGTGCTTCAGTGACAAGTGCACTTTAGCTCTGTATCAGGAAAGGGTGAGATATCTCAAGCCTTGTAGATCGATAAAGCGAAGAAGTTGGCCAAAGCACCCAATCAGCTTCCTTCACTAATCTAGCACCATCTTTAAAATGACAGTTTGAAGCAGTTTGGTTACTCCGGGCAACTACTCCCCTCTCTCTCCGAGGCTTGATACACCTCCCCCAGTATCTTCCAAAGAGTTCCAAAGTCAAGGTTACGAACGAGCAGAGAGTAAATGTCAGTATGTTGATTCCAAGGCCATCTGTTTAATTTCCCATCACATAAGTTAAAGGAAAGCAGTATCCTGGCGACTCTCTCCCCTGCATTTAACATCCGTAGCCTCACACTCCAGTGCGTTTGAGACAAGCTGATCATATGGTTATTCAGCTGCACTAAACTGTGCTCATGTGTCACTTCTTATTATGGACAGGGATGGGAATATATAGTTAGCAAAACGAATGATCAGGATTTTGCGCATGAAAATAAATGCTAGGACTCTGACCGAGCACAGCTCCCCCCCAGGCTGCCGCGGGTAACGGAGACCAAGTCTAGCAGATCCAACAATGTCATGAGATATTACTCACTCAGAGACTCGTTGGCCAATATTACAAGTATAATAATAAACTAAAACTAAAAAAGGGAAGTCAAAGACCGCAATGGTTTCCCTGCTATAGAATTGTGCAAAATGCATCAAAGAGTGCACACAGCTAAACCTACATAAAAAGTAAAGGTGAATGATAGGTGCATATATAAAAAGGCGAATTACGAAATATATAGTATAAGCTGTATATATCTTTTTTATTTTAAAAAGATGACATGTGAACCGCGAGTCTGTTTGAAGAAAAGGCTTTAAAGCTTATTTTAAAAGGGAACAGTAGGAGAATATATCCCATGGTGGCCATTTTGTAAAAAGGCATAGAGGCCATCAGAATTTCAAATAAAGTTAATTTTAAAAAAGAGCACTTGAAGGAGTGACAGTTGGAGCTGGTTAGAAAGGAGAACTGGAGGACACCACTGAGCAAAGATAAATCAGCTGAGAAATAGATAAATAGAAGAGGGGCAAGATAAAAGACAGCGGCATGCAACAGATATACAAAGGCAAGTAAAAAGGAGCAAGCTGGCAGTGTTTGATATAGATATTTGCTGAGGAGGAATACAGAGGGGCCCATTTAGCTATTTAAAACTCATTCCACATGATAAATGCAGCCAATCAGTTCTCCACTGTCATTTTTCAAACACAGTTGGTCGTTGCTCCAACCAATCAGGAAGGAGCTGACTGGTTGGAGCAACAATTATCATGTGCAACGAGTTTTAAATAGCTAAAATGCATTGCTAAATGGGTCCAAGAATATCAGAAGCCGAGAGTCATGTCCATAGTTTGCTGGGCCTACCAGATTTATGTTATAGCATGGTGAGAGAAGCCAAATAGTACACACAAGTTCTACATTTGAAATTGGGTCACCAATTAAAATTTAGATACGAGCGATGCAATGTTGTTATATGTCCGACAATTGTGAATAAATAAATGAAAATGGCCCCAACATGTGCACAGAGTTTGCATCGACAGACCACCATATTGTAAGTTATTGGAGTCTTCTACGAAAGTATAAAGGTTGTTGCTAATTCAGTATAAGGAATAGTCAATTAGAATATCTAACTCTAGCCATTTGTATATTCATGAAATAGCTCCAATAGGCAGTGGAGTTATATGTAATTAACAAAAAGGGTAATAGCTAGTGTTATTGAGATATATGTGTGGTTTTGTTTTTGTTTTTAAATATTTGACAAAAAACTTTATATTCTAAAGAGACAAATTTCAATTTTAGTTTACTGAAAATAACTATTTCTGCGCAGGTTTGGATTCCCATTGTCTGATTTTTTTAACCCTATGGCCTAGGATCTACTAAGGAGCAGTTTGCCACAGTTTTAGAACAGAAAATGGGAATAAATGCCTGGCACAGCCTTTATGGCACAAATGGCTCCTTGGTAAATCTACCCCCAAGACTTAAGGCCCACACACAATGGGTGACTTTGAGCTGAAAGTCGCTCAAAACAGCAGGTTTGAGCGGCTTTCAGCTCAAAGCCGCCCAGTGTGTATGGCTCGGCGATGAGCAACATCGCCGGGAAAATCGACAGGAAAGCCGTGAGCGGCTTTCAGGACGGTGTTGCATATCGCTCCGCTATGCAACGCCGTCCTCCCCCCCTCCGTCGGCGCCGGGCAGGGGGAAAGCCGCTCAGTGTGTATGCACTGAGCGTCTTTCCCCGCATCGATGACAGCGGTCATCGCTGTCCATACACGCTGGGCATAGTCGCCCAGTGTGCATGGACCTTTAATTACATTTAACTATATTCTAAATAATGTAATAAACAGAATAACTCACTGACCATCCCCATCGGCTGCCTCTGCAGGGGTGGCGGGTGTGTGTGTGTGTGTGTGGGGGGGGGGGGGGGGGGGGTTGGCACATGGTGAATAATTACATCATTGCGGCTCTGCCTCCTGCTACAAAATGCCGCATTTGATGTTGGGGGCGGGGACACAATGATGCAGACCAATCAGTTCACTCAGAAGACTTGCACAGACTTCTCTATCACTATTAATCATGTATAAGCTACAAGTACCTGCCCTGTTTTAAGCTGTATCAAGAGAAAATAAACCTTGAAGAGGTAGACGCATCCTCGGCCAAACATATTACACTCTAGTCATTTAATATAAGCTTACTGACAACTCATCCAATAACATGAACATATTGATCGGCAAATCCTTCATCATTCAAATCATCTACGGTGGAATTGTTTAGTCCTCCAAGAGCAATTCTATTGATGCTGAATGATGTATCTGCATTGTAACCATATAATTAAAGTTCAATTGTCCCTACACGCATTTTCCGCTCTGCAAGGTAAAGGGGCAGATGTGCAGTAGGCATGCTTGCAGAATGTATCTTGCACTGCACATGCTCTAGATCTGAGCATAGGCAAATACGGGCGATGCAGAGTCATAAGGACTTGAATTGTATGTCGCTTACAAATGAAGATTCAGAACTGGCCTATAACGTTTTGTGAGGGCAATGGGATGGAATTGATAATACATTGCAAACCTTATTGCGTTTTATTCAGTCAAATAAGCCATGGTCGGACTGGCCCACAGGTATATAGGGGAAATCCCAAGTGGGTCCAACTGCCAGAGGGTCCCATTACCTTATCTAGGGGTCAGAAACTCAGGATCAAGACTAAACTTGGTGACTTGATTTGTTTCTATGGAAACTATGCCAAAATTAGTCCTCTTGCCAATCAAAGTGGTTGGTCCACAGTTGTAAAGAGGTCCGCAGTTACTGGCGCAAGAAAATGTCACCATTGAAGACTCCAACAGTGACCAGCCATCTGTCTAATGGTAAGAATGTTTAATCTGCATGTCCTCTCTATTGGTCACCTCTTTGGTGACAGACCAAACACCCTGAGCTTGGGACCTCACACCTGCATTCCCTGGTGGGTCCTTCAGGCCTAAGTATCACACAGAAATAAGCTGCTGTTCCAAACTGAGAGCGTTTTACAGAGCCGGAAATCTTTCCTATAGCCTTCTGATAATATATAGAGATTTATTACACGTTTCAGCAGCTAAGTTAGATCTTAGATGAAACGCGTAGGTAAGCTATCAGTATTATCAGCAGCAATAAGTTTGACTGACATTTTTTTGCTAGTGTTGATGTTTCATTTGATTTATTTGAAGGTTATTTAAGCACTTGTATAGGCGCTGATAGCACAACCTACTACAATGATTTACACAGGCAGAGGTATACTTAGTTTCCCTTATTTTGTTAACCTTTGTGCTAGTTATACACTTTTCATCCTTTCCACCCTCTTATATGCCTTTTACACCTTCAAGCTGGGTTGCACCCATGATTTTGTACTCAGGTGCAACCCAGCTTATGACTCCTTGTACACTGCCCTCCCCACCCGGCATAATACCGGACAGGTGACATCAACGGAGGCGGTTCCTGAGCCGGCACTGGGAAATGAGAGTATCTCCCAGTGCCCACTATTGGATTGCAGCGAACGGGTCCCGGGTAGCATCGACCCAGGTTACCAGTTTACACTGCACAGAGTGCAGCCCGGTTTGAAATACCATGTCTCACGACCCGGGTAATTTAAAATGGGACTGTTTACATGCCTAGATTTAATGAACAGTCTATGCATTGTTTACACATGGGACTGTACATTTTGCCCAGCATGTATGGACAGCGATGAGCGCTGAAGTCACTGGGCTGAAAATCACTCAGTACATACACACTGAGAGTGATTATCCCCCTACCCAGCATTTTGCGCCGCTTTGAACTCCTTTCCATAGCAGGAGGCTAAGGAAAGCCATTCAGTCTGCTGGATTTTACCAGCAGACAAACGTCAGCCGCCGGCAATGATGTGGAAGCGCGCATCAGTACTCCCCGCCTGCCCATACAGACTGGGCGGCTTTGGAGCTGACAGCAGCTCAAAAGGTGAAACTGAGCGGCTTTCACCTCAAATTCGCCCAGTGTGCATGGGCCTTTAGACTACCCTTAATATCCCAAGTAAGGCAATTAGACCACCTGTCTTATAATCAGCGCCACTTTGCCGCACAAAACACTGCGCTGTGACCGAATGTGTCTGCTCTTGTAGATTATTGGGGAGAAGTGCGACTAGACGACGGAGTCTTGGCAAATGTTCAGAACATTTAGCATTGTACAAACAGATGAATAGATAAGCTGATTGGAGAGATTAAAGCTTTAATCAGCACCAAATGTATCAAACAGTTTTGATGAACGTGACCGGCTTTGAGGCAATCTTTGGCGCCTGTCAGATTATACATTTCCGTGTTACAAGTCAATTGGCTTTGTCCACCCAGCTTACAAGTAACTCACTGTAAGAGGCAATTGGATTATAGAATTCAATTGGACTTGTTAGAGAGAGCAATTTTACTTCTGCCTGTATCAAAGGTTTCACACTGATGAAAATGACTGTTATTGTGCAAGCTTTATTCTGGATCCCAGGGATACCATATGTGCACCGGGAAATGTCCCTGTCGTTCCACTCTACAAATCTATTCCAACTAAAAACTAAAATACCCTTGTTTTCTCAGTCTTAAGATTTTCTCAAAAAGAATTTCCCATTTTTATATTAAACAGTTTCTTTGCCCACCTGACCAGCATCAGCACTGGGCTCCTGTTGTCATGGGCCGGTTCTAAAGGATTCAACATCATGGAGACTAATAAAATGTTTGCTGGAGTAACACAAAGTTCTCCAGAAGGTCAATACCTGGAGAGATGACCAATAATAGCACGCGGGAACTGGAGAGCACAGCGCAGGTTACGCAGATCCTGTACATGGGAACCCCCGTTGTTATGACAACTGTGGAAGGGGAATTACTAAGAAAAAGTAAGTGGTGTTATGCTTGACAGATACTGGATACATATCACCCAAATTCTCTATCTCTAATCCGGATCTTGCGCGCACCCCACAACCTTGATACTGATGGAGTACTATTCTTTAGCTAACTTACGTATTACTTATTAAACTTCCTTATCATGAGACACATGATGCACTGGAGTCTACAAAAGCGACATTCTCCCCTGGCAATAAGTAAGCCACACCCACTATTACTTTATTATCATAACCACAGGTGGATGTGGTAGAAAAAAATGGAGATGGGGGGGGGGGGGGGATTCAATGTCGGGCGATATTTCCGACGGGGAAATTGCAGCTGCCTCCGACAGCATTGAAGGTGGATTTCGACAAAACAGACCAGACTTTAAAACCAGTCGGATCTGTTTTGTTGGAAACGGCCGTGGATTGTCAAATCTGTTTCTCAACAATCCACGGCCTGTTTCGCCGACACACACACTTTTCACAACTCAACAGGCGGAACATTGTATTCCGCCTGTCGAGTCGCAGGCTAGCTGGTCGAAAACGGCCCGGGGTTCATACTGTCGGGATGTTCCGACAGTCGGAATCCCACATTGAATACCCCCCTATATGTTAAAGGATATGAAACATAAACAAGATGACAATCCTACAGAAAATAGCTGGTGACATTTCCATTACCTCCACTATTAGATTAGTCATCTATATATATATATATATATATATATATATATATATATATATATATATATATATATATATATATATATATATATATAAAACGAAATAGGGAACAGTGGACCGCCCTCTGGCGCAGCAGCCAATCTAGCCTCAACAAATGAAAAGGAAACACCCTTCCTTATGTATCCTCATGTGCACGTTTTTTTCATATATGTTATGACGGAGTACATAGAACATATATAGTGAAGTACATCTTGAGAAGGCTAATTCTTCTTATTCCACCCATGTTGGTTAGAGGAAGTAGTGTATGGTTGCCCTTCCACCAGATCCACTTTCAAAGAACACAATGCGTACGGAACTCCCATCAAACATGGGTGAATGAAACCTATCAAGGTATCTTTTGGTGAGATCGTACCCCAACTCACAATGGCAGGATATGGTCCTCTCACAGAATGGTATATTTTCTAGGTCCAAAGATAGAGAATATGCAATGCGTACCCCAACTCACTCAAAAATGAGGATGGACGTTCTCATAAAGGTATCTTTATGGTCACACAGCGTAGGTTCAAACAGCGGACTTTAATGCAAATTTCTTCACATACAGGGTAACACAAAAATAAAAACTTTTTTTAAAAATGGGGATTATTGCAAGCACTTCCAGATCTCAGATGGGGCAGATGTAAAACAAAGTCTACAACCTGGTAAATATCCGGAATATTATCCCAGGGTGTGTTCAGTCAAAGAGCCTCAATCTTTCTATCTGGTGGCAAGCTTCGCCTCCTCTGCCTCAAAGCTTTTTGATCCTCAATGACTGGGATCTTCTTACCTTGAAGATCGCAGTTATTGAGGATCGAAACGCGTCCATCCCCATTTTTGAGTGAGTTGGGGTACACATTGCATATTCTCTATCTTTGGACCTAGAAAAGATACCATTGTGTGAGAGGACCATATCCTGCCATTGTGAGTGAGTCCCATAGAGGGAGAATAAAATAGGTGGCGAGCGCAGTAAGCCCGCAAGGGGCTTCATTGCGCTCCCCCCGCTGTGCAGTCGGGATTCCGACGTCGGAGAAATGACTGTCGGAATCCCGACTGTTGGTGTGTCATACCACACCCGTATTATATAGCTTCCCTTCTGGACTTGTAACTTGGGGGGACTGCTATGCTATTACTGGTGCCTGTCCTTGTGTTTCCCTCCTATATCCATATAGATTGTAAGCTTGCAGCAGGGCCCTCTAACCCCCAAGTCTGTCTGTTACCCAGTTTGTTCTATCACTGTCTACTATTGTAAAGCGCAACGGAATCTGCTGCGCTATATAAGAAACTGTAAATAATAAATAAAAATATATATATATAGAGAGAGAGAGAGAGAGAGAGAGAGAGAGAGAAAGAGAGAGAGTGTATCAAACCATGGAGTGGTTGCCCACAGCAACCATCAGCTTCTGTCAATACTAGAGGTAATATTCTCTACACTACAAAATATCAGAAACATCTCAGTTATCCCAACTCCATTACTTTTACACAGATGCCCTGTTACACAAAGGCAATGGCCACTCATATGGGCTGTAATACACATTCCCCTGTCTGCTCCCACTGCCCCCTCTCCCTTCCCAAAAGGAACTAACTTATAAACCTTCCATAAATCACTGTGATCGCCCCATCCCCATTCTCATGCTCGGCTGCGTGTGTTTAAAAGGAAACACCTCATTTTTTATATTAATTGCAATATCACATATATTCCAGTGCATTCCCACACACGGATACCTTGGGCTATAGATGCCATTTATCACTGTGCTGCTGGGAGATGAATCCCGCAGAACCATATGATCTGTCAGCTCTTCGGGTCTCCACAGAAGACAGGAAGGAATAAGGATATTACACACATCTTACATGCTACAAAACCCTCATGTCAGTAATGTAATACCGCCACTGTGTCGGAGAATGCCGGAACCGCGCTTCTAGCAATTTCACTGTTCCCGGAAAGCTAAAATAACCCAAATGCTAAAGTGTCCTTGGCTACAGGGACATAGGGCCAGATGCACTAAGCTTCAACAGTGATAAAATAGAGAGTGATAAACATCCAATCAGCTCCTACCTGCCATGTCACAGACTGTGTTTGAAAAATGCCAGGTGGGAGATGATTGGTTGATTGCTTATCACTCTCCACTTTATCACTTTTGAAGCTTAGTGCATCCGTCCCAGAGTGAGTATGGTTACTCCTAATATGTGTGACTGTGTAATGGCTCCAATAATGTGGAAAGGATAGGTGATATAGGTGACGCACACTACTGTATGGACGGCCATCACGTGCCCTACTGACATTATATTGTGCCCAGCACTGAACAGGGCAAACAGGAAAGTTTGGGGCTCAGTTTATTACAGAACTAGTAAAAGGCCAGTCAAAATGACAGCTTCTGCAATGTACTTTCACTTTGAGCTGTGACAGTTTTTCACTTACAAACTCTCCACCAGTCCCCAGTCCCTATCTGCTCCTACCTCAAATCTCTGTCTTCACAGCTCCCTCTGTCTCTCTATAGCCAGTAGGTTTGAAACAGAGCAGTGTCCCTGCAAAAAATTACTTTCACTTTCTGTTATAACCTATTTTAGCAAACAAAGGAGTCATTTGGGCCGTCAAGTGGCCTCTAGTGGTCATTGGTGGTACTTCACCTCATAGAGGTGAGGATATATATATATATATATATATGTATATATATATATATATATATATATATATATATATATATAATAAACTGTGGGACTGATAAAATAGCTCTAAATAGTTAAAAAAGTAAAAAAAAAATCCCATTTACACCACACACTTGGTAAAACGTATGTCAACAAACACACACACTTAGGGTATTATTTACTAAAGCTTCTAAAAATGAAAAGAGGTGATGTTGCCCATAGCAACCAATCATATTTTGTCCATCACTTTCTAGGATGAATAAGAGAATTGATAGGAAGAATCTGATTGGTTGCTATGGGCAACATCACCTCGTTTTAGTAGACCTATCGCTTAGAAGCCAATTGGTTGCTAGTGGCAACTTCTTTGCTTTATCTCTCTTGAAGGTTTGATACTCCTATGACTGGAGCGGTGTTACTCAGCTATCATGGGGCATTCTCACATGGGCAAGGTTCTGTAAGAACATATTGAAAGAACTGGGGGCTGATGATGATTTTTACTAAGCGTACAGATAGCGGTTGAGCACACTTCAGAGTGCAGAGTCGTGTACAGCGGTGCGTACCAGAAAACATACACCCTGAGTTACGTACATGGGAGCAGTTACAGACAACTTGCGTGCAGAGGCGTAGCTAGGGTGGAGCCGGCGGAGAACCAGCTCCGGGCGTCGACATGTCACCTGGCGCCGGAGCTCTGCCGCCGGCTCCCCCCGCTCCCCTCTGTGCCGTGGATCCCCATTGTGCCTGTGTAGGGGGCGGAACAAGGAGACCACATTAGCCGTGGAGAGATGTGCCTGGTCCCTGGAGAGGAAGAGGAAGCCCGGGGTCGGGAGTCAGCGCGACGAGGAGGAGAAGGAGAGTGAAGCTGCATGGCGAGGGGCAGGAGGAGGAAGAGCAGCAGCGTGGCCAGCAGCGCGTGGGAGCAGAGCAGAGAGAGGACGGAGCGGAGATTGACAGATCCAGTCCCCGGCACCCGAGAGCAGCGCCCGATACCCGGCAGCCACATCACCGCACCAGTCCACGGCACCTGGCTGCCGGGTATCAGGCACTGCTGTCGGGTGCCGGGGACTGGAGCTGTCAATCTCCGCTCCGTCCTCTCTCTGCTCCCATGCGCTGCTGGCCACGCTGCTGCTTTTCCTCTTCCTGCCCCTCGCCATGCAGCTTCACTCTCCTCGTTGCACTGACCCCGACCCCGGGCTTCCTCTCCAGGGACCAGGTACTTCTCCTCTCCACGGCCAATGTGGCCTCCTTGTTCCGCAAGTCCTGGTGGCCGCAAGTCCTGGTGGCCACAGGAGAGAAGGAGAGCCCAGGCCCTGCATCAAGCCTATGTACCCAGCACCTGGCCGCAGTACCCAGTGTCGCCTGGGCAACAGCCAGAGCGGCAGGGAGCCAGCACCTACCTGGCCACAGCAACTGACCCCCCACAGCAGCACCCCACATCAGGCAGCGACGAGTGATGGCCCCCAGCATCCTGTGGCACATGAATAGGAAGGTCTGGAACCAGACCACCCCAGGGCACGTGAGTTGGCCAGTGTGGCCCTATCTCCAAGGGTACCCAGAGGAACACAGGCAGGACTAATCCTTAACCCCATCTGTGCCTTTTACTAGGAGAGGGGAGATTTTCACCCCTTCAATTTTTTAGCACAGTGTTAACCCCGTGCACGTCTGTGGGGACAGTTAAAACCCGGCGAGCGCTCTCACTGCGCATGCGCCGGTTTGGGACGCAGCGACATGACGACGGGGGGGGGGCGCCAAACATGCACTTGCTCCGGGCACCGTGGAACCAACCTACACCACTGCTTGTGTGTAGCTCTGCGTGGGATGCGGTTGACACATGAATAAGGTCGACATGCATTGTGTATTGCTAGTGTCGACCATGTCAGCCTTTTTCAAGTGTCAACCAATAGTGGTTGACCTATTGAGAAATGAGTCAGTGGAGAAGTGGCCCATGGCAACCAATCAGCACTGATGTAACATCTATCATTTGCATCATATAAATTTATACAGAGCAGCTGATTGGTTGCCATGGGCCACTCCTCCCTCAACACTGCTTCATACTGTACATGTACCCGACTGTGGCTTATTCCAGGAAACAGCACCGCTCTCATCTTCAGCTGCGCTGTCACATAAACAGCCTATAAGAATAGAGCAGCCAACCATACCACCGCTGACAAAGTCCTGCTGTGATTTAATAGCAGCCGCTTGCTTGCAAAATGACGGGAAGGAGCAGTTCATACCACTTGCATGGCTGTACAAAATACTGTGTGGGGACACGTTCTCCAGCAGGGCTACTCCGTGAGGTTGTAAATTGCATTTATAGATATAAACCTCCAAGGCAAAATATAATGTTCAAGTAGTAAACCGTTGGTGGGATCAGCATCGGCTGAAGTGTAGGTGTCACAGGACAAAAAAAAATACAATTATGGGATGTTGCTATGGGTAACCAATCAGAATCTAGTTATACTGCTGCTGCCTTTAGTTGCCTGCCAGGAAGGAAGGAGGAAGGTAAGTCATACAAAACAGGGTATGATGAAGGTGGGGAAGGAAATCAGAGTGTGGTATATTAGGGTGGGAGATCAGATAGATAGAATAGGGAATATACTGTAGGTACAAGGATGCATAATTAGGAGTATGGTAAGGAGCTACAGATTTAAAAGTAAAAAAAAAATCATAATAAGTGGCGGCTCCAGAGAGGGGGGGGGGGGCTGCAGTTCAAAATTCAAATGGGGAACCACACCCAGTGCCACCAACTGACTCATTGGCAGCTGGTGCGGTTCCTCTATCTAAATTTTGAACTGTGAGAAGATGCAGTATGGCGGAATGACAGACAGGCAGGGACAGATATAGTTGTATTACAGATGTGTCATACATCATTGCTGTGGTCACACCTAGCAGCCCTTCTCCCAGTGTCAGGTCTCGTGAAACTCTGCTAATGACGGGCATCTTTTTTTGCCAAACATATGTGTCAAAGTCCCAATGAGATGCCCCAGAAGAGTGAGCGGATTAAATAAATATGTGACATGTGTACATGTCTGTGTGCGACTTAGCCTTTGAGTCTGTAGATGAAGTAATACAATACATCAGCCGCGGCTTCTTTTCCCATGTGAAGTTGAGTCGTGCGTCTCAGTCGCACACAGATGTACAAGTGTTGCATATAAAACTAATCAGTAGTCTTCTGTTGTGTCCTAGATGCATTGCGTTTCCTTCCGCTGAAACCACTGCAAGGGTTAATAGCGGAGAAACGCGTCAAGGTCTGAGGCTTTTCTTTACCCCATGGGTTTTAAACTCCTTCGGACATACTGATTAAACCTGCTCTGCTGGGATGAAATCTCACTGACGGCCTACATCAGGCATGTCCAACGTTGGCCCTCCAGATGTTGTAAAACTACACATCCCAGCATGCTTTGCCACAGTTTTGCTATTAGAGAATGCTAAAACTATTGCAAAGCATGCTGGGATGTGTAGTTTCACAACATCTGGAGGGCCAACGTTGGACATGCCTGGCCTACATTGTCTGCTGCACGTTTGTATCTAATACCTGCATCGGCCACCTGTGACAGACAGCTTCAGCGCGTCCGTCTTCCCATAGCCGACGGCTTGGAACGAGTCTGCGCAGATTGTTAACACCGTTGACGGCTTGTGGAGGATGGCTCGCCCATTATGACATTGGTGGTTCGTCAACAGGCGGCGACCGCTGAGCGGGGTATCTAGAGCTGGCTGCAGGTTCAGATTCTTGCGGAGAGACACAATTCTTCACAAACATCAGGTTTATTTCCACCTATTTCATTCTACCACTGAAGTTTGCCTCAAGGAGAGGGAGCTAAATGCAATATTAAGTTGGAGCCGGTTCCAATTACTCCTGCACCTTTTGCACAGCTGGTGCTCAGCACCGAATTAACATCATAGGATTTCTGTCCAGGACTCCGGGTTATAACCAAAATGTTCAATACCGTGGGGCATGTAGATATTTTAATTTATTTTAATGTATGTGTATTATTTTTATGTAATTTTTATTGCTTATACAAGCTAATTAATACATTTTATGATAATTATTCAACCAACTGTGTGACGCTCTCTGAGGTATATGAATAGAGGTCAAATCTCTGTGTATCTAACTTGTCCTTTTAGTGTATACGCATCTTTATTCTACGGTCCTGCTGGTCCTCCTAATCAGCTGAGTAGCAGCTAGACAAATTCATATTTTATATACGGTACAGACCTCTTGGGGAGCTTTGGGAAGAGATAACGTGGAGAGGACGTCAAACGCACCAATCAGTTTCTAACTGGAATGTCATTAGCACAGTATTTGAATTTCAGTGAGAAGGTGATTGGTTGCTTTGGAAAACCACCTCAGCAGAGGGTGAGGGAGGGAACGTAAGTTCCTCTATGCTGCTGCAACTAGTTCTGCTGTGCAGCCATATAAAACCTTGACGTGACCATGATGAAGCCTACAATAACAGCTACAACCAGTCTCTGAGTGGGTCAGGTCAGGTCAGTCTGTGGGGGGAAGCACCTTCAGTGCTGCTCTGCATAATGATGCGTACTTAGTAATGAAGGAGGAACCAAAAATAACCAAAAATAAGGAACTCAAAATTAGGTAAAACTACCAGTGTTTGTAAGGTTTAGGGGGGGTCATTCTGGTTGACTCGCAAAGCTGCAAAAATTCGAGTCATTTAAACGCCGCCCGCAGAAACCAAAGTGCCAACTCCTGGTCAGTGACGGAAGCCTGATGCCGCACTGTTACAAACTGTATAAACACTGGTCCCAAGGGGCAGTTTGCATCTACAGAAACCCTGGAGTGACAAAAATAAGGGTCCAGGCCATAAGGCACATCCCCCTGCATACACGTCCCCCTACTCTTAGGTCATGCCCCCTCTTCACCAGCTAATGGGTCATGTATAGACCAGTAAGTACATAGCAACACATCATAAAATTTATCAGGAAACAGAAATTTCTACAAAACTTTATGGAACAATCCCTTGATAAATAGGCCTGCATAAACTGCATTTACTGTAAATCCAAAAGTCATAATTACAGGCAGTACTATTTTTCTGGGAAATTAAGTTCAAGAACTTAGGGAGGTATTTACAAAAATGTATATTTTCTTAGATAGAAGGAAATTTATGTATATATATATATATATATATATGTGTATATATATATATATATATATATATATATATATATATATACTGTATATAATTCTGAAAAGAAAGCATTCATAAATGGCTTTAACCCTTTCAGGTCAAACGTCAACAGCTCTAGCGCTAGTAGTAGATCCAATGGTGTGCCACTTTAACATAAGAACAATAACATCGTTCAACATTCACTGTAGACCATTTTTGAATAAAATAATACAGGTTGAGTATCCCTTATCCGAAATGCTCGGGACCACGAGCATTCCGGATAAGGGAATATTCCGGTTTTTGGAATAATTTTTTTTTTTTGTCATACTTACCTGCCCCTGGTGGGTCCCCGATGGTCCCACGGCGTCCATGGAGTCCTCCGGCGTCCACAGCAGGCCACCAGCACCGTCTCCGGCGTCTCCAGCGGTCCCAGGAGTGCTTTGCGCAAGTTCCCAGGCGCGCCGGTGACGTCACCGGCGCGCGCACTCGCGCAAAGCACTCCTGGGACCGCTGGAGACGCCGGAGAGGATGCTGAAGGCCTGCCGTGGATGCCGGAGGACTTGGTAAGTATTAAAAGAGGGTTGGGGGGGGGGGGGGGGGATTTGAATTATTCCAAAAAAACACGTTTTTTGGAATAATTTGGATACGGGATGCCCGGATACGGGATACCCGACCTGTACATAATAATAAAAATAATTACAATTAATTTAAACCAGAATTGTTTGAATTGCAAAAAAAAAAAATTGTACTACAAAGGCTAAAAATAAAACTTATTTTATGGAAAGTACGTTTTGGCCCAGGACAGGTTCAGGAACAGAGTTCCTGAAGATGTCATATATAATAAGAGGTTCAGGAATTGAGTTCCTGCTAGTTCCTGCTAAAATAAAGCTCTGACTACAGGTAGCGGTCATAGGTTTAATAATTAGCAAAATAAACCACTATACCTCACGTGATTGTCTGCTGCCCAAATTGCACTATGTACACTGTTTATAAGACGGATACATCGTTAATACTAATTTGTCATTCTGCAACCAGTACAATTATTTCTGATTGCAAGACGTAAAAATCACTAGCCACGGGGACCGGTCAGTATTAAGTCTCTGACTTCCTGTTTACCATGTACAAAACACAGAACGCACCAAGTCAGGGAGGGCAGATGACTGACAGACATGGATTGCTTTCCGAAATGACCTAATTCCAGTACAATTCCCCTTAGGGCAGTAAACAGGCGTCAGGAATGAGGACATGAATCCCAGAAATAAAAAATAAAATGAAAAAAACTAGGACTATAGTAAACAGGATACATTTCACATGATCGGAGAGAGTTGTGTTCCCACACCCCCATTATTTAACAGGGTCACACTACAGAACAGTTAAATATTCATCTACAATCGCCAATGCAATTCATTAGAGAACAAATTGTCATTAAGCTAATTATCCAACTGTGCCTCCCAAATAGCTTCGGAATCTGTGCCGGGGAGATAAGGCAACAAGACGCTCTTATGAGCTACAACAAAATGGAGCTTTACTGTTTAACTTGGTTAAAGAATAAATATTTAAATTCAGATGCTATAATCTGACCTTGCAACATATATAGAATAGGCCCAGTTTGGGAAGGCTCTTAAGCAGCTGCAGATTTTATGGAGAAGTCAGGAACGTGAACGGGAAGTAGATATTTTAAGTCTTGTTGACCTAGGCTGACCTAGAATTGGAGTCTCATAGCAATTACATCATTTCAGTTCTTGCCCTTTGTAGAGGAATAGATGGTTCTCCATGATAAATGCATGCTTATTATCTGTCGGCTTATTTTAATGTCCAGTAATAATAATAATGTGCTAGTGCAACATCCTTACGCTGCTGACACTGTTCTTTGAAAACTCGGAAGCATGGAAATATATTGGTGAGCTTAATATGAAATTTTTTTTTTTTTAAATACAATTCTGCATGGTTGGTTTGCAAAAGCAAACTCTTTAATTAATGGACAGAGCAAATACTGCACTGCAGGTGGGGCAGATGTAACATGTGTAGAGAGAGTTAAATTTGGGTGGGATGTGTTGAAACGATTATCTAAATTGCAGTGTAAGAATAAAGCAGCCAGTATTCACCCTGCACAGAAACAAAAAAACTCACTCAAATTTTACTCTCGCTGCACATGTTACATCTGCCCCAACTGCAGTGCAGCATGGTTTTGTCCATTAAAGAAGGAGTTTACTTTTGCAAACCAACCAGAATCAGACCCAATATGTGATATATCAGCCGAGGATCGTAACAATATAGCGTACGCATTGTATAGTATGCAGTAGCGCGCCCTGTTCCGACTGAGCACTCCTCCCCCGTTGCTGACCGCAGCCCCCCTGCGCCCCCCCTAACCCTGCCCATCTCCCTGAATTGGAGATGAGCAGGGTGACGGGGCGAGCAAGCGTGTGAGACGCTCATGCGTCCCTGTCAGTTGGAGCGCCTCTCCGCTGATGAACGCCACATAAGGGAATCTGGCGACTCCCAGCGCTGTCCGAGAGTCGCTCAATCTGTACATCGCTACGATATTAATCACTTATGTACTAACATAAGCGATTAGTGATGCAAAGGGCGGCTCTCCCGGTCGGAGCTGCCCTTTCCAATGGCCAAACACTGGTCCCCGGACTTTCGGGTTTGTGACCCATTAGTCCTTCTGCGCTTGTGCAGATTGGCGTGGTGGCTGCGGGGGATCCCTCACATCAGCGCGATGCGGGAAGTAGTGAATATACGTCTATAGGGTTACACTCTGCATTGGATTAGTACATTTGGAAATTAGGTAAAAAAAAAAAAAAAAAACAGGGGTTTTACTGCATTTCTACAGATTGTAAACTTGCGAGCAGGGTCCTCCTGCCTCTATGTCCGTTTGTTACTACCCAGTTTGTTTTATCACTGTTGTTTCCTATTGTAAAGCGCAACGGAATTTTCTGTGCTATATAATAAACTATAAATAAATAAATCAATGTATGGTTTAGTACATTCTAACCAATGTCATTTACATGCAGTATGTACTGATATATTGCACCGTCGTGCATTATGGTGTATGGTGGCGTACTACAGTTTCCATTCTAGCACCAGCCATCTTTGAAAACCCATGCAGTTCCTGTTCCCTGCCTGCGGTGTCGCTGTCTGCTGTGGTGTTTCTAGCACAGATCTGGTTTGCATATCAGTGCTGATATACAGACCACACTGTGCTAGTAGCACTACAGCGACAATTTATTTTCATTATCATTCATTTTTCGTGTCTATGTCGACGTAAGTCGGTATCAAGTGTACAAGGTCCCCTCGCATGGCTAGCTGCGCTCAGTGCACTATTCTATTCTCCCACTTCCTTCCTGCTGCAACCTTCTACGCGTTTAGGGGGATATTTATTAAACATAATGAACTGATAAAGGCTGGAAAACGTGATATTTATGTCTTCTCTGTGTTTATGTGCAGTGAATGGTATGGAGAAATCACCAACGTCACGTACTGTTCACTGTTTCCTAAACACACCGCCTCCCCCATAGAATATAATGGGGATTATTATCTCCCCACCATATTTATATAAACTGGAGAAGAGAGATTTAAAAAATAAAAAAACAAACTTATCTCCGTCTCCAGATGGTCCAAAGGTTTTCCCTTTCAGCACCTTAATTGTTGTCACACATTCCCATGCGCACACAGTGGTCCTATACAGAGGCGAAAACATCGATGTCATTTTCAAAAGACATTGATGTTGAATCATTACCATTAAGCCAGGCAACTTTTTGTTACAGCAAAATGCAATTTTTGCTGTAACAGCATCCTCCGCTGAATCAGCCTCTCCCCCTCTAGGACAGCAAGTGAACACCCCTGACCCACACATTAAACAACATAAGGATTCCCCTTACCCAGCAGCAGCCATATCCTGCGCTCCCGTAGCCAGCCCAGAAGGAAACATCAGTGCTGTAGCAGGCGGTATTTGCGCACTGAAGACTGAGGCGGAACTCCAAAAACTTTGCTGGGACAGCCCGTTCCGTCTTCAGCTAGATCATATACATTTTGCAACTTGAGCGATTATCGAGCGATCCATGCGATCACAGCCAGTGATGACTAGCCATCATTAGCCGTTCACAAGTTAAGTGACAGACGCCGGGCTTATCAGGGCGGTATACCGGCGTTTTCTGGGAGTGCTCCGGAATAGTGCGGGCATTGACCAGCTGTTGGGAGGTAGGGCCGCTGACCTCATCAGTGGCCTCCTTCTCCACGTGGCCATCACGGCACAAGGTAAGTCTGGACTTACTCAGCGGCTGTGGCGATCAGGTCTGAATCAGGCACTTAGTTCCCATCTAAAGTGGCTAGGGGCTAACTGAATTGTTTGTGTGATCATCATGGCCGCATAAAGCAATATTTCCTGTGCCAAGTGCCAAACATGTTGTAGTTACTTCTGCCCGGGCATTCGCGCCCAGCCCAAGCTCTACCCTCAGGAGGGTGCCGGCAGAAACCCGATGTAAGTGTAAGTGTCCAAAACAAGGAAACCGTGTCACAATGAATCAGTTTCTTCTAAAAATAATAAAAAAATTAGGTTGGTATCCAATCCCCACCGCTATTTCCAAAGGGGGGAATAGTGGCGGGCTCCTATTCAATGCTGTCTTGCCGACAGCATTGAAGAGGCAGATCGACAGAACGGGCCCGACTTTGTAAGTGGTCGGGCACGTTTTGTCGATTAGGGCCATGAATTGTTGCAATCGCGGCCAAATCTCAACAATCCACGGCCGTTTGCGCAGACTCAGCCCCTTTTCGCCGATCGCCAAGCGGGACATTAAAACCTACCTGGCAATATGCTGTTGAGCTAAAACGAAAACGGGCCAGGGTCACGGCTGCCGGGAAGGATCGGCAGTCGTGACCCGGAATTGAATACCCCCCTTAAACGGTTAAGTCTGCAATGACCAAATGTAGACCGCTAATTATTTTTTGGAAGCAATGCCATGTAAACAATTGGGTTGACATTAGCAAAACAGAACTGGCAACTCATCTGGTATTTAAATGAATAGTTTAAACAAAAACAACAAAAGAACAAAAGCAAGAATTCTTATCCCTGGTTTAAGCTGAATTCCAATAGAGTCCACTATAACGGATTAACCATTGCGCGTTATGGATTCTGTACTCCTCCATACTGGCTGCAATTCTGCATTCCTCCGCTGCACAGCTCATTCCTTCACACGTGGGGCTGGAGCTTAAATGTCAATTTCTATTCTGAGACCAAATAACTTCCCACAAAGAGAGAAATAGTAAAAATGGGCAAATTCCTAAGGCCCATACACACTAGAATGAGGCTTAAGCAGCAGCTTTCCAGAATCTTCCATCACAGTTCTGCTGAGCCCAGGGTCGGCAACAGAAATCTTGAGGCCCTGTACAATTATATTTCTGGGGCCCCCACCTAATCCCAAATCCACACAACCCTCTTCCGTATGAGCCTCATTTAACCTTTCGCTGCTCCAGATCCTGCTTTCAGGTGCAGACTTCTCTCGTTCTCAGTCCTGTGGGCCTGGCTCCTGGCTGCTGCCTTCTGCTGGCTCCTGGCTGCTGCCTTCTGCTGGCCTGTCACTTTCACAAAAGAATGCTGAGCACTACGAGCAGGCACGGAACAGACGAAACACGCATGTGCTATAAAGTACAGGAGCCAGAGACTGAGGCTACAGTGCCAGCGGCGGGTATGGCTGTGCGCCTGCCGCCACAGGCCATGTGCACACACAGAGTAGATGTCTCTGAGCACCGAACGGCAAGGCGCACACACAGTAGACAGCAGTGGCACACAGTGTCAGTCAGACTCAGCCACATACAGATGGTGCACAGTACACGGCCTGGCCGCGAGGGTCACTGACAGGACAGCAGCCGTGATGGGGCATGGATGCTCTGGGGCCCTTGAGATTGCTGGGGCCCGTCACACTTGTCCCCCTTGACCCCCCCTGTCGCCTGCCCTGGCTGAGCCTAGGTTTTATCCGGCTGAAGATGGCCATAAATAATTAGGGGTTAATGTATCAAGCAGTGAAAAGAGTGGAGAAGTGATCAGTCGAGTTGCTCGTAGATTCCCTGTGAATGAACCCGACAGAGGTTCAACGGTATCGAAAGCAGATGAGAAGTCTTTGATAACTAGTATGGGATATTCCCTTTGGGTCTGGCGGTATGCGAAAACTGATTTTGTTGAGTGTTATATATGATAACCAGATTGCAGAGATAAGTGAGTAGGTTGTGGGAATTTAGAAGGCGACTCAGCTGAGTAACATATAGGTGCTTCATTGAAAAACTGTTTCCAGCTGAGGGGCTGGCGACAGACTTCAGCCAAAAAAAACTCTAATATGTATGTTATTTGCTGCAACATTTACAAAAACTTTGTACCTGACATTTGTAGTGTTGTTAGCGTTGGGGCCGTTACGGATGGTGTAATGGTTAGCATTACTGCCTCAGCCCGCGCTGAGGTCATGGGTTCGATTCCCACCATGGCTCTAACTATGCAGAGTTTATATATTCACCCCGTACTTGCGTGGGTTTCCTCCGAGCACTCCGGTTTCCTCCCACAATCCAAAAATATACTGGTAGGTTATTTGGCTCCTAACAAAATTAACCCATGAATGTCGGGGTTTGGTACATTCGCTTCGTTCTGTGCACCCGTCCAAGCGAAGCAATCAGAATAAAGCCCATACTGTAGATTCATTGGCAGCTGCAGAGGTGGGCCCCTTCTCTGTACAGGCCCAGTACCGCAATCCTGGAAGTTCTCCCTGGATAATGGCCCCATCTGGAAATCGAGGGGGCAGTTGGGAGAGCTGGAGATCACCGCTGTTTGGCACGACATCTCTTCAGTGCAGGAAGGGGGGCGGTGGCCGGCCAGTTGCTAGGAGAGTGCTCGGCACGCCCCAAAAATGATAAAAATGGGTGTCGCAGTGCTAGGCCATGCCTACCCACCCCTTAGCCCCACCCCTTTGGGGCCAGGCAGGTCCCGATTCATTGATTAAGAAAGTTGGAAGGTATGCTGCCTTTATTATCTATTATTTTGCTCTGGGCTTTGAAAATGAATATCTGGAGTTAGAGATTTTAGTACACAGCACAAAAGGATAGTAGCTTGTGTTGGAGACTGTAGAGCTTCCTGGTCTGCTAGGACTATGGGGCGTTGTAGTATGCAGTATGTAAATGTAACTTTCGTGTATCTGATCCGATAGCCAGCTCCTATGTACTAGCAGGAACACATCCATGCTCAGCAATGCAGAAAACATTCATGTATTCCCTGCAAGTCGCGCCTAAGTACTAAGGTTAATGAGCCCTTAAGAACAAGATAGAAAGCCAGGCAAATGTTACGTTCGGAATTAAAATGAAATTAAAACAAACACATTCCAGTCTAGAACATGCACTGCCTGGGTTGCCTGCATGTACTTAGAATTACAATTAAAAGTGTAATTAAGTAGGTTTCAGTCCTGATTAAAGCATATACAAGTTTGTTGTTTAGTATGCTCTGGTGAAACAAGAAAGATACCAGCAGACTTCCTGTATTGCGTTTTGCAGTATGAGCAGTTATCTCAGTGGTAATATAGAGTATTATACCCCTTTCACATTGCACTTTTAAAACGTTATATTGCCGTTTTTTTCCATTTTAAAAAGTTTAAGGCTGCAATGTGAAGGTGCCAGAGTTGATTTACCGGTTAAAGTTAACCGGTATTTCAACACGGTTAAAAAGCAGAGTCCTACACGTTTTAAAGCCGTTTTTTTGGCAGTTTGAACAGCTCTATTTCAATGGCTTGAAACGTGTCCCTTGGGGGTTAAACGGGTTGAATGTTTGAATGGTATTAAATGATTTTGAAAACGGTTTTCACCTGCAATGTGAAAGGTCTCAAGGCTCAGACCCGTTTTAAAGTCCCATTTAAGAATACAGGGTCATTACCCGTTTCTGCAATGTGAAAGCAATATTAGTTAAAAGCCCATGAAAATGACGGCTTCTGCAATGTACTTTCACTTTGAGCTGTGACAGTTATTACTTCCCACCCCACCCCCAGTGACAGTTATTACTTCCCACCCCACCCGCAGTCTCCATCTGCTCCTACTTCCAATCTCTGTCTTCACAGATCCCTCTCTCCATATCCAGCAAGTTTGAAACATATCAGTGTCCCTGCAAAAACTGATTTCACTTTAGCACACAAAGGAGTCATTTGGTCTGTCGAGTGGCCTCTAGTGATCAGTGTTGGTACTTCACCTCATAGAGGTGAGGAGTAGTTAGCCTTTTATTTATATAGATTTGGTGCACGGCTGGTCACATGTCACGAGTCAAGTGGCCAATGTGTCTAGGGCAGGGATGTGGATCCTTGGCTCTCCAGCTGTTGTTGAATTACACATCCCAGCATGCCCTGCAAAACTGTAGCAGAGCATGCTGGGATGTGTAGTTCAACAACAGCTGGAGAGTCAAGGTAAAGGGTTATGACATTTTCTTATTTTTCTATTGGGAATGTTGTGGAAGCTCTATGTTGCTGCATATATACGACATTATATCGCGGTCAGAGCATAAAATATTACAGCTTGAGATTAGTAAATACATATAATAACACGATGCCACGAATGCTCCTACAGCACAAATCCTGATACCACAACAATAGGGAACAAGCTGCACACATCATGTGGCTTAGATGAGAATAACACATTTATACTTATTAGGACACATTTATCAGTCACATATATCCCTGGGGGAGAACATAGGCACAATCTGGGTTCAACGTCCAGCTTCTCCCACAGTGATACAGATTACATCTGGCAAAACAAATAAGGCTTATACTGTATGTGGCTCCCATATACCTTCCCACGGTCTCTTTCACACCCGAGCATGTAATCTCTGCCCAGCACCATGCCCCACTTCGGTCTCCCCAGCACCATGCCCCACTTCGGTCTCCCCAGCACCATACCCCACTTCGGTCTCCCCAGCACCATGCCCCACTTCGGTCTCCCAAGAACCATGCCCCACTTCGGTCTCCCCAGCACCATGCCCCACTTCGGTCTCCCCAGCACCATGCCCCACTTCGGTCTCCCCAGCACCATGCCCCACTTCGGTCTCTCCAGCAGCATGCCCCACTTCGGTCTCCCCAGCACCATGCCCCACTTCGGTCTCCCCAGCACCATGCCCCACTTCGGTCTCCCCAGCACCATGCCCCACTTCGGTCTCCCCAGCACCATGCCCCACTTCGGTCTCCCCAGCACCATGCCCCACTTCGGTCTCCCCAGCACCATGCCCCACTTCGGTCTCCCCAGCACCATGCCCCACTTCGGTTCTCCCCAGCACCATGCCCCACTTCGGTCTCCCCAGCACCATGCCCCACTTCGGTCTCCCCAGCACCATGCCCCACTTCGGTCTCCCCAGCACCATGCCCCACTTCGGTTCTCCCCAGCACCATGCCCCACTTCGGTCTCCCCAGCACCATGCCCCACTTCGGTCTCCCCAGCACCATGCCCCACTTCGGTCTCCCCAGCACCATGCCCCACTTCGGTCTCCCCAGCACCATGCCCCACTTCGGTCTCCCCAGCACCATGCCCCACTTCGGTCTCCCCAGCACCATGCCCCACTTCGGTTCTCCCCAGCACCATGCCCCACTTCGGTCTCCCCAGCACCATGCCCCACTTCGGTCTCCCCAGCACCATGCCCCACTTCGGTCTCCCCAGCACCATGCCCCACTTCGGGCATGCCAGAAAATTAGAGAAATATGCATTATTGGAGGCCATGCCACAGAAATAATGCCTGTGCCTAACCGGATGGGTGCCACCGCCATGCAATATCCTTCCGCAACACCTGTATACAGGATCAAAGAGTTATATGGTGACATAAAAGGTAAATGTGGAGGTCGCAGGGGAATCACCCTCAGCCATACTAAGTGGCGGGGTCAGGTATTAGAGGACTAGTGTCCTAACCACAATATTGCATTAGTCGGTTACAGTTCCTATTGTTGTGAGGTACCTGTAACATCTTCCTGAGCTGCTGTCACTGGTGTCCCTTACAAACATGAGTCAGTGTCACACAGCCGGGCAAATTCTGTGTAGCTGCTCCGTATTCAGCCTGGGACTCAAGTCTTAATTAATCTGTCTTTCAACAGCTTCCATTTATGTGGGGGTGATGTGCTGGTCTACGCAGCCCCACCTGACTTATATGGGAGAAAAGAAAATGATTTTGCAGGACGGAGAAGAGATTTTGAAGTGGGTTCAGCTGCAGCACAGGGAAGAGGAAAAGAAATAAGAGATTTTATTGCCGTTCTAGTGCATGAGATCGGAACATTTCTATTCTCAATTCATCCAGTGCCGCTGCCTATTTTTTTTAGCTTTTGCTCGCTAAAGATTTAATTGTGTAACCCATTTACTGCCGCAACAAATGAGAAGAGCTTTTTTCTATTTGCTCTAGAAGTACAGTACATATATTAGAGCAATAATGGCTGTAGAGTCCATCTCATACAGTATTTAGCATTCTGGAGAGGACAATCAATTGATAATGATTTAAATGGAATATCAGGTGAAGATTAAATATACTGCAGACTGTTAAAAGTTTCCTTGTAGACTGCTCAGTGCAAACCATGCTCTGAACCGAGATTTTTGCAGATGCTATTTAGACCCAATGGCGTACTGTAGATTTTAATGCAATTTTTTGTACTGTGAAGCTCAGTGCTGTAAATTACATTCAGGCCAATTCAGAGTTGAACACGCCACTGTGCACAGCCGTGAAAACGGGGAAATCCTTTCGCAACCACTCAACATCGAATGGTTCCCTTCGCGCCGTGTGCAGCTGGCAAGTAAGTCTAGAGGAGATCGGGGCCGCTGATGGAGTACCTCCCAATGGCCGGGTCTATTTATTTATTTGCAGTTTCTTATATAGCGCAACAGATTCCGTTGCGCTTTACAATAGTAAACAGTGATAAAACAAACTGGGTAACAACAGACAGACATGGAGGTAGGAGGGCCCTGCTGCAAGCGGGTCTACCTGTTTTTTCAGCAGCATTCCCAGAAAATGCCGGGGTGCTGCCTACAAAACACTGGTCACTGTGCCGGAGCCTTTGTTCTCTTTTTGTGCATCAACAGAAGGATGGTGTTGCCAAGGAGGAGGGACCAGTGTGGCAGAACAGGGTAAGAAGCAGCGGGAATAAGGGTGGCACTGTATCTCTCCCCAAATCTTCTTATGAACAGAACAACTGCAGTTACCTTTTGCCCTATGTGTTCCTTATTTCCCATATCCCGCTATACAGTGGTTAGCGGTATTCACGTGTGATAACCAGCTCATAGAGTATCAGATTGGGAGCCTGACATCATTGGTGGGACGGCAGAGACAGCAGAACACAATGCATGCTATATACATCCACTGCTCTGGCCACAATGGACCAGGTCACCCAACTCTCGTCTTCTGTTTTGACGCTCCATCTAACAGCACTCATCCAGGCCGCCGCATATTGCAAGTCCTCTTTTCCACTTACTTCCTGTACTGAGATAGCAGTGGAAAGTATTCAGCCATGGGAAGTTCTGTGGCCCAGTGACATGAATTCTAGGGGGGAAAAATGCAGCCCTTTGTTTGATTAGGCAGAAGGTCATGGAAACTCCGTTCTTGTAACTGCATCATGTTATCAGAACAGCTAATGATACAAAACATTCCCTCCACAGCCCCACTTGCACACAGAGACGGCCATTTATGAAAGCTGTTCTACAAGTAGCTGTATTACTACCAATCAGATTAGGTCTTCGTTTTAGTGCACCTTCAAAAAAATGAAAGCATTGATTGGTTGCTTTTCTTTTACCGTTACAAATTTCATACATCCAGTATGCAAATGTTGGTACTGTCAATACCAAACATGCAAATGTTGCCAGTATTGGTAATACCCAATATGAAAATGTTTTCCAATACTACCTAAACCCAATATGAAAATGTTGGCCTGAAATGGCCACACCCAATATGCAAATGTTTGTTGGAACTGGTCACACCCAATATGCAAAGGTTTGCTTGTAGAGACAATACCCAACATGCAAATGCTTTTGGTACTGGCCATACCCAACATGCTAATGTGTGCTGATACTTGTGACAACTAATATGCAAATGCTTTTGGTACTGGCCATACCCAACATGCAAATGTTTGCTGGTACTGGTGACAACTAATATGCAAATGCTGCTGGTACTGGCGACACCCAATATACCAATGTTTTGGTAGCAACTGTTTAAAGCAGGCATGTCCATACTATGGACCTCCAGCTGTTGTGAAACTCAGAACCCCATCATGCCTTGCCACAGTTTTGCTATTAGGGCATGCTAAAACTATGGCAAGGCATGCTGGGATGTGTAGTCTCATAACAGCTGGAGGGCCACAATTTGGACATGCCTGGTTTAAAGGACCGCTTGGCCTACTAGGGCTATTATTATATTTGAATACATTTTTTATTATTTGACCTAGGAAACTCTCTTGAGAAACCAACAAGAGACTTTTCCGAGGACATTGAGGCGTTGATAGGCATTCCTAGTATAACGGATCCCCTATCTTGTCTCTGGTAAAAGCGACTGCAGCTTAATGTTGGGACTTGTGCAAAGGCTGATATTTACCAGTTCCATGAGACAGCCCTAGTTGCGATACAAAGCCTTCTGTTAGTCCATGTTTAACCAGCCGCTAGAAACAAGTCTGATGAATGATTTATTCCACAGTGACACACAGGAGGCTGGATTGCATATGATTTCAGATCTCATAAATGAATGTAATCTGACAGTTATTGCTAGACACAAGTGTTAGTGCGATCACTCCCAACTCTCTGGGTGATTCTTCACGGTTTTATTTTTTTATATTAAACAGCAAAACCAGCACCCACCAGCTCAGATGGGTTTAGTGATCTTCCGTTCTTTATAAACAGTCATTTTCTCCAGCGTTTCGTAACTGTATATAAATAGCGAAGAGGAATAGAAATTGTTACATAAGCAAAAGCATAGCAAAACCGTTCGAAAACCAAGTGGTGTAGCAGAACAAGCAGTTGCACAGAGCTGCAATGTTGCAGTGAAGCAATGTGTGAGTCAGTGGAGGATCTAGAAAGGGCAATAGGGGGATAGATGATTTAGCATAGCCCACCACCAACTGCACTCTAATTGGAGGCTAACCAGCGCCGTCCACCAATCAGTGTGCTGCTACTACTACAGTGTGCTACTGTGGCGGCATGTCTTCGCTCTGTGCGAAGGAGCAGGAAAGGACTGCGGTCCGGATGCTCCAATGTCTATAAAACATTACTAAACCGCTGGGCAAGATGTTCTGGCTGCCTCTCGCCCTCGAGGTGCTTATACTGTATATAGTGTGTGACCAGATTAAGCACACCCCAATAACCACCAGCTGGACCCGCCACTACTTTCTCTTATGCTTTTACTTTCCACTAAATTCCAACTGTTTTTTTTTAGAAACTCCACATTACGCAGACTTTACATAGCTGGGACAACACGGTACGGTACTTGTGTAATATCTGGGCGCCCAAAGTGTTTGATTGTATGCCTTAACTTAAGGCATACAATCAGATGCGATTTTTCGGAAAAATCGAGTTGATCGCATCGCATGCAACCAAATCGCATGCGATGCAATCTACGCGATTTTTCCATAGGATTCAATGTTAAATGGTCCTGTTCATACCCCCACTATCCAAGTGGGCATGGAGTTGATTTTATATAGCATGGCGAGCGCAGTGAGCCACCGAGCCTGATGCGTAGCGAGCCACCGAGCCCGAAGCGTGGCGCGCGCAGCGAGCCCCGCGAGGGTCACGCAGATTACTTAAAATGTATTCCGCGTCCGCTCGGGCTCGGTTGCTCGCTGTGCGCGCCACGCTATATAAAATCAACTCCATGCCCACTTGGATAGTGGGGGTATAAACAGGACTATTTAACATTGAATCCTATGGAAAAATCGCATTGATCGCATCGCATGCGATTTGGTTGCCTGCGATGCGATCGACCCGATTTTTCCGACCCAATCAAAAAATCGGGCGCCCAGATATTACACAAGTACCCACGGTACTAATTCATTCTGCACCGCGATAAATTGGGTCTAAACGGGGATTTTGCACAGAATTAAAATGATAAAGAAAATTCCACACGGAAAACCTAGTTTTTGGAACATTTCGGTTTTTGGATATCCGGATAAAGGATACCAGACCTGCATATCTTAATAGATGCTTTATAAATGCTAATCAGTTTTGCAAAGAGCCAGCCATCCTTGTAAATATGGCTTTCTGACGGCTGCTACAGAGCTAAGGGATAAAAGATGGGTGGGCAGTGTATAGGATTGCGCACAGTGAACTCGGATGGACGGCATTGTTGCTTATCTTGGAAGAGGAAAACCACCTCTTCAATGCAGCCTGGTAAAAAGAGAGATCCACAAAAGGGAAATCCACACCTGAAGGATGCTATATAGGAAACGCGTTGTGAAGACGTTATCACGAGGACGGGAGGAGACGCCGCTTTGCCGAATATCTGCTTCCATTAACCCTTTCAAGTCCAACGTCTAGTCAGGCTCAACAGCCCTAGCGCTAGTAGCAGATCCAACAGTGAGCCACTTTAAAAAAAAAAGAAGATTAAGACCGTTCAACATTCAATGTAGACCGTTTTTGAATAATAAAAAAAAAATGACAATTAATCTAAACATTTAAACCATAAAAAAAATTTGGACTGAAAAAGGTTAAAAGCCTGTGCGGTGTTGCCACGGACTTTTCATTCAGCTATTAGCCAACTAATGCATGGTGTTTGAAAACCCTATTTAAAAAGGAATCAAAACACTTAACTGACATCGTCTTCAGATTTGGCGCCGGTTTTGCTTATTTACCCTCCCTTTTACCAGGCTGTGACAGAGCTGCCACTCACCCCCCAGCCCCACCAGCATGTGCCTTGCAGAACCTGGATTACAACCAAACAGCAAATTACAAGTAATCATCCTCCGCTGAATTGCATTCAACACGTAGATGTTCAGGCATGGCGCCGTCAGCTTTAAAATACTGACAAACAGTTACGGGCTCCTCTAATGCCCCAGATCTGAGCGAGATATCATGTAGAACATTTGAATGAAGGATGTCCAGAAGTCAAAATGTTTATTCTAATATCTAAAATGTATTTTTGATGTTAGGATCTTTGAAGTTTCTTTCGGGTAGGGGCGAGAGGCTTTGAAGACTGCATTTTGTATGAAGTCCTTCCCACAGGAGAGCTTTTGTTAGGAGGAGACATGAAAAGCTCTTGCTTTCTGTGTATTGCGGTAAGGAATATAACCAGATAAGCGGAAGGACGGCTTCACCCCGTGCATAATGCTGCCTTTATAACAGAGAGCAAAGACATCGGAGCGAAAAATGAAGCTTTCAAACTGTGGCTCCCACTGTGAGATTTGTACTGTTGGGAAACAGAGGCTTTCACATTACACGTATTCCGCGCTGTGGCTCGCTGCAGATCGACTTGTTATATGACGCTCATTCCGCTGATGAGAGTATAACCTCTACACACGCGGGTATGCTTCATTCCTCGCCCGCTCGGACATCTCTACAGGTCAAGTGGAAACAATGGGCATTATTCTGGTTCATTTGCAGCGGTCACTCGTCGGACGGGGACCGATGTTTTGCGTATGCGCAGCAGCATTTCTGCTGGGAGCATGCGAACTTGGCGCTTAATCTGTTCGGGGGTTGCACGCTCCCTGCCTTCCGAGCGGGGGGAGCAGAGGGGCCTGGGGTGCTGGCCAGGGGCATTAGCATATGCATACGCCCAACATTTCATGAGAGTTACAAAGAAAACACTGGGCGTACCTATGGTTATGCCGTCGTGCGGTGTGGGCAGCTGGCATAACCGGATGTCCGCTGCCCGCCCATATCACTGCATTTCTTTGTTCATATGTACGAGTGGTCTGAACATATGTGTCCGAATTCGTGCCCTAGCGAGTCAACCAGGCCCAATATCTGACTATGGGGGTAATTTAGACCTGCTCATTAGGCTGCGTATATTCGCCTAGTGCCGGGGACACAATGCTCGTATGCGGCCACAAAAATCATTCAATGGTTTCATCGAATCATGTGATGTCATCCGCCCACCCCTAGCAGGCTTTGGGGTCGGCCCAGCGTTTTTATGGGTGGCACGGACATGAAACTCTGGGCGGATCCCGGCGGACGCACCCTGCCTGTCAATCAGGCTGTGAGCACCCCAGCAAATTTGCAGAAGGCGCTCTGCATACTGTATACGCAGGGTGTTATCAGTAGCAAGTGGCCAATTCCCTTCCACACAGTACGGACGTTGGCTTACAGTACATGCCAACAACAATCTCTTCCATGCGTTTTCACCCAGTTACTGCCCATTTCCCGGAAAATTATCAGGGGGGAGGGGCTTAAAATTTTTATTTTTACCTTTATCTATTTTAATTTTACCTGTATTGCAACTAATGGGGTTGCTTTATTTTTCCATGTGTTTCATCCATGTACTTAAATGATCAAGAGTCACTTATTCTGCCTGTGGTTATGACACACAGCTGGTTTCTGTATATTACAGTACTCACAGTACAGTACTCAGTACACACAGTACTCACAGTACACAGTACTCACTGCAGAGAGCTGCCCACACACAGTAAGATTTTTTAAATGCTATGGCCGTTTTAGACAGATCGGAAAGACCCATCGTTTAAAAACTTTCCGGGTGTGGGCATGATCATGTTCCAATGCGGATTCTTCTGGATTCCAAGGGAAATTGTGTAACACATTAAATTGTACATCAAATCTATCTGTGTGTGGGAACCTTTACCCTCTGCCTCATGCCCCTCACTCCACGGAGGCAGCGCTCCTCTTTGCTACTTGCGCGCACGTCTTCCCACCCAGAAATCAAGCCTCTCCTCTCTGCACTTGAAAAACAGATCACTCCGCCGCTAAGTCACTATGGCAATAGATTTGATTTTCAGGCGCCCTGCGTTCCTCCGCTGCTCAGTCATAGCCAGGTGCTGTGAGACATCACACCGGGCAATCTAATAAAGCTGGGTACACACTAAATTATATCGTCTATGAACACTATTGTCAACTATTTCCCTTGAACTCCCAGGCGAACAATATACCAATACGTCATTCTTGTGTTCATTCTAGCACCTGCTATGTTTGAAAACCCATGCAGTTCCTCTTCTCTGCCTGGGGTATCGCTGTCTGCTGTAGTGCTTCTAGCACAGTGTGGTCTGTATATCAGCACTGATATGCAAACCAGACCTGTGCTAGAAACACAACAGCAGACAGCGACACCCCAGGCAGAGAAGAGGAACTGCATGGGTTTTCAAAGATAGCAGGTGCTAGAATGAACACTACATTCAGTGACATCATCATGTCCCGCTCCGTGACGAAATAGTCAAATTGAGCTGCAAGTACAGATGACATCGTTGATAACCCGCGGGAGCTCGCATCCTAAACGATATTGAGCATGCACACTAAGCGATATTATAAACAATATCGCTCAGAAGGGACAAAGGGCCAGATGTATCAAGCTTCAAAAAGTGATGAATTGAAAAATGATAAACAACTAGACAAAAGGCCCCTAATTGTCAGGTATCTGGCTGGGTTTGAAAATGACAGTTAGCGGCCGATTGCCCGATTATTTTTCCGCTCCGCAGTATCGTTGAAAATATTGTTTAGTGTGTATGAGGCTTAAATAAACGTAAAAATAAAACTAAAGGCCACATAATGCGGATGATTCTGGATTGTTCACAGCGTTCTGAATTCTGCCCCAGCCGATGGTCGTCGCGGAGCGGCTTGGGCAGGATACAAACCAGCCAGGCTGTTCGTTGCGGGTCGGTTGGCCTGGGATGGAAACGGGGCTGGGGCAGGGGAATGGCCAGCCTTTTATGGGAAATGCTGGGCGTTCCCCTGGGAACACAGGCGGGCCGATGCCTGCCAGGAGTGGGCAGCTAATTTTACATGACAACAGTGCCCGCCCCCTCTTCAGCGGACTCCGAGGGAAAGAAAAGTTTGGACTGACTTATTTCTGAAGGGGAGAGAAGTCATTCGTCAAATTCAAGGGGATGTGTTCGCGTACATCCCTTTGCAGGTTACCGAGGTGGTCCAGGCAGTGGGCGGCGTTTCAGGGCTTGCTACAAAACAAACAACCGCTGCTTATAGAGCCTTGCTGGAGGAGGCCCAAGGAGGGGAGAACGGAAGAACACTAGTGGTGGGTTATCATAATAAGAGAAACAAGAGCGGTGTTCCCTGCGTTGGGCCTTATGTTATAATGCAAGCCTGAAAGAAAATAGAACCATTTTTATTTTTAAATGTTGTCTCCACCAAAAATTTGCAGCGGTGGAAGAGCAAAAAACAACACAAATGCGTTTCCTGCTGGATGATTGTGGAAGTACTGTATTCATCACCTAAGAGACACAGACTACGCGTCTAGTGCGGCGATGGCCGTGACATTAATTGTAGGGACAGTTGGTTTGACGGTAAAATTAGAAGCAGCCCAAAAACATTTTGTACCAAATGAACATCAAAGAGACTTGGGATATAATGTAGATACAGTGTAACGGCGTTTGTGCCTGTCTGAATGTGTCAGCCTGTAAGCCATTACTACAGACGCTCACTCGCTGAGAGCTATATACGTTGCATCTCTAGACTGCTGACCGTGCATTTCTGCTCAAGCAGGAAAACAAGTGATTTAATGTTTCATTTAATTGAAGTGAACGTTATATGGCGGAGCATGGGTACGGGATCTGGGGAACATTCATCTTCTATGCTCAACAGATGGTGTCTAGCCTCTACTAGGTCTTCCCAGGAGAAGACTCCTTCTGATCCTTGTGTCCTGATGATACGCTCCACACACGGTGCATCAGCACAGGGCAATAACCTGTCATACAGGGGCACAGCCAGGGGTGATAGGGAGAGGTAACGCTAAACAGGGCAATAACCTGTCATACAGGGGCACAGCCAGGGGTGATAGGGAGAGGTAACGCTAAACAGGGCAATAACCTGTCATACAGGGGCACAGCCAGGGGTGATAGGGAGAGGTAACATTACACAGGGCAATAATCTGTCATACAGGGGCACAGCCAGGGGTGATAGGGAGAGGTAACGTTACACAGGGCAATAACCTGTCATACAGGGGCACAGCCAGGGGTGAGAGGGAGAGGTAACGTTACACAGGGCAATAACCTGTCATACAGAGGCACAGCCAGGGGTGAGAGGGAGAGGTAACGTTACACAGGGAAATAACCTGTCATACAGGAGCACAGCCAGGGGTGATAGGGGGAGGTAACGTTACACAGGGCAATAACCTGTCATACAGAGGCACAGCCAGGGGTGATAGGGAGAGATAACGTTACATAGGGCAATAACCTGTCATACAGGGGCACAGCCAGGGGTGATAGGGAGAGGTAACGTTACACAGGGCAATAATCTGTCATACAGGGGCACAGCCAGGGGTGAGAGGGAGAGGTAACGTTACACAGGGCAATAACCTGTCATACAGGGGCACAGCCAGGGGTGATAGGGAGAGGTAACGCTACATAGGGCAATAACCTGTCATACAGGAGCACAGCCAGGGGTGATAGGGAGAGGTAACATTACACAGGGCAATAACCTGTCATACAGGGGCACAGCCAGGGGTGATAGGGAGAGGTAACGCTAAACAGGGCAATAACCTGTCATACAGGGGCACAGCCAGGGGTGATAGGGAGAGGTAACGCTAAACAGGGCAATAACCTGTCATACAGGGGCACAGCCAGGGGTGATAGGGAGAGGTAACATTACACAGGGCAATAATCTGTCATACAGGGGCACAGCCAGGGGTGATAGGGAGAGGTAACGTTACACAGGGCAATAACCTGTCATACAGGGGCACAGCCAGGGGTGAGAGGGAGAGGTAACGTTACACAGGGCAATAACCTGTCATACAGAGGCACAGCCAGGGGTGAGAGGGAGAGGTAACGTTACACAGGGAAATAACCTGTCATACAGGAGCACAGCCAGGGGTGATAGGGGGAGGTAACGTTACACAGGGCAATAACCTGTCATACAGAGGCACAGCCAGGGGTGATAGGGAGAGATAACGTTACATAGGGCAATAACCTGTCATACAGGGGCACAGCCAGGGGTGATAGGGAGAGGTAACGTTACACAGGGCAATAATCTGTCATACAGGGGCACAGCCAGGGGTGAGAGGGAGAGGTAACGTTACACAGGGCAATAACCTGTCATACAGGGGCACAGCCAGGGGTGATAGGGAGAGGTAACGCTACATAGGGCAATAACCTGTCATACAGGAGCACAGCCAGGGGTGATAGGGAGAGGTAACATTACACAGGGCAATAACCTGTCATACAGGGGCACAGCCAGGGGTGATAGGGAGAGGTAACGCTACATAGGGCAATAACCTGTCATACAGGAGCACAGCCAGGGGTGATAGGGAGAGGTAACGCTACACAGGGCAATAACCTGTCATACAGGGGCACAGCCAGGGGTGAGAGGGAGAGGTAACGTTACACAGGGCAATAACCTGTCATACAGGGGCACAGCCAGGGGTGATAGGGAGAGGAAACATTACACAGGGCAATAACCTGTCATACAGGGGCACAGCCAGGGGTGAGAGGGAGAGGTAACGTTACACAGGGCAATAACCTGTCATACAGGAGCACAGCCAGGGGTGATAGGGAGAGGTAACGTTACACAGGGCAATAACCTGTCATACAGGGGCACAGCCAGGGGTGAGAGGGAGAGGTAACATTACACAGGGCAATAACCTGCCATACAGGGGCAAAGCCAGGGGTGATAGGGAGAGGTAACATTACACAGGGCAATAACCTGTCATACAGGGGCAAAGCCAGGGGTGAGAGGGAGAGGTAACGTTACACAGGGCAATAACCTGTCATACAGGAGCACAGCCAGGGGTGATAGGGAGAGGTAACGTTACACAGGGCAATAACCTGTCATACAGGGGCACAGCCAGGGGTGATAGGGAGAGGAAACATTACACAGGGTAATAACCTGTCATACAGGGGCACAGCCAGGGGTGATAGGGAGAGGTAACGCTACACAGGGTAATAACCTGTCATACAGGGGCACAGCCAGGGGTGATAGGGAGAGATAACGCTACACAGGGCAATAACCTGTCATACAGGAGCACAGCCAGGGGTGAGAGGGAGAGGTAACGCTACATAGGGCAATAACCTGCCACTTCTGGCTCCCGGTATTCCTCTGCAGTGTGAACACTTGGGATGTTTTGGACCAATAAAACTATCTCAGTTATGTGTGGTCTCATTTATAAAACCTCCCTCTGCCTGATCGGAGTGACGACAAGTCTTGTCAAAGAAAAGTGCTTGCACCTAAGAACTGGAGAAGGAAATGTTCAATCACTGAGCTATCCATTAATAATTAATGATGAGCAAGTGGCTTCCATATGAAAAAAGAAATCTGCACTATGCTGGAACACTGGGCAACCTCTAATGATAAGGACACAGTGTACGCCTCAAGGTCCATACAGAAAAGGTAATGACAGGTCACAAGGCAATGTATATCTATAATGTGCGATTCATTAGTATGGGGAAGGGGGACAATCTGAGAAAGAAAAGATATGGAAGAATAGCCATCTACGGCCAGTAACCATCGGTAATCTGACATTAATCGGTAATGACATTATAATGGTGTATAGTTTTACCATCGGTGGATGTTGGTGAACATCAGAAGGCTGTCCGATGGTGGCTATGGTCTCTGCATACATAAACGAAGGCCATTGATCGTTCAGTCACCACTTGTGTCCTGATGGTTAGAAAACATCGACCACTGATATATAACCCATCGATAGCCATTTCTGGAGTAATGCTGGCCCCACACCATGCAATATCACACGTTGATATTACAGCATGTGTAGGGCTAGGCAAGCCCCAGGGGCATCACCATTTCTTACCAGCGGGTTTCCCCCTTGAATGTTGTGTCCACTGCTCACTGCTTCTCACACTGGCCGGTGGGAGATGGGATGACATCCTCGGCTACTCAGCCTGGGAATGCAGCAGCCACAATAGAAGGTCATTAGGTCAACAGCCAAAAAGTTGACCACTATTGGTCGACACGTGAAAAAGGTTGACACGGAAAAAGATTGACGTCTTTCACAATTTCGTTTATAAAACCGACCCATAATTTACCATCCCAGTGGGCATAGAGGGAGTATATATTAGTGCGAGGGGATGCAGGGCACTAATATAGAGGGAGAGGTAACGCTACACAGGGGCACAGCCAGGGGTGATAGGGAGAGGTAACGTTACACAGGGCAATAACCTGTCATATAGGGCAATAACCTGTCATAATGTCCCAGCGCTATAGAGGCTGTTTTATGGTGGTTGGCTTGATGCGTCTCCATGGAGACACATAGCTCAGCCCTGATTGGCTGAAAGCGTCTCCATGGAGATACATCGAGCCAATCACGCTAATAGCCTCTATAGAGCTGGGACAGCGCTATAGAAGCTGTTAGCAGGGACGGAGGAAGCTGGCTCACCCCACTGTCACTTTTTTGCCATGAATTAGCATCTTATTAAATATGCAAATTCGCGGCACATAATGTGAATTTAAAAAGTGCGATATGGTGCGATTTTTGAAAGTGTGATTTTTTTCGCATTCCATTAAATCTCGCCCCGTATGTGTGATTATGTACTTATTTATCTCATTCTCTCTCTCTCTCCTGTCATGGGTTCTCACAAGGGAGGATAATGAGAGTTGCCAGAAGGACTCCTGTGCAGCTACATCAAAACACTGTCTTTGCAAACCCCTTAGTGACACCCCTGATAAATCTGAGGAATCCAGGAGATTATAAGTACAATGCAGTGCAGCAGGAGATCTACGGCTGAAATGGGAGCCTCCTGCAGCATACGGGATTGAAGCCCAGTGTGCGGAACGGCACCAAGGGACCTGCAAAAATGCTGCTCTGTGGGAGAAAAGAACTAGAGAATGCTCTTGTTTCCCTCCGTTTCTGCAAGGTACATATTCCCAAAAGGACATCCAGAAGGTTTCCAACACAAGACGAGAGCTCTGCTACATAAATATTATCCTGGCATAGCCACCATTGCTACCCCATGGGGGACGCAGGGTTGTGAACGGAGGAATAAAATGCAGGAGAAACGCTTTGTACTTGTTACAACCTTTCCCAGTCTATGTGAACTCTTTTTACAAAAAAATATATGTACATTTTTCACTTCTCTGGAAAATTAATTGAGTTTCATATGCTTTATATTGCTAGAATTGTTATCGCTTTTTCTTTGTGTGAATCTCCTGTGTGTTCATTAGTCTTTATTCTCTAATTATTTCTCATTAAGAAGCTATTACCCTTCTATCGGTAAGGTCTCCAAGAGCAAATTCTTACTTCTCTCTTCTTCTGTATTCTGTATCTTTTATTTCCTCTATTTAGCTTCCTGTCAGTCTCACTCCCTTCTCTTACCCTCTCTACTGTCACTCCCGGGCAGGGAGGGTCGCGCTGCCGAGACACAGCCGGGCATATAGACAAGATCCATAACCATGCCCGGCTGTGTCTCTATTACCCGCAGGAATTTAATTTTTACCATTTGAGGTCATTTACCCCTGTTCCCCGACCACTGAATTACATGGTTTATGTACGATGTAATAGCAGTATTGCGGCGCTCCAGGTATATGACTATTAAATAATTACAGGTTGAGAATACCTTATCCGAAATCCTCGTGGTCCCGAGGATTTCGGATAAGGTATTTTTCCAGATTTTGGAATATTTTTTTTTTCCCATACTTACCTGGTCCCCATAAGGTCCTACAACATCCAAGGTGTCCCCCGGCATCCATGGCGGCCTTCCGGATCCTTTTCCGCGTCATCTCCGGTCCCAGGGGTGCATTGCGTGAGTGTGCCGCTGACATCACCGATGCACCCGCGCACTTACGTACTCGCGCAATGCACCCCTGGGACCGGAGATGCAGCTGAAGAGGATCCTGAAGCCTGCCGGGCAAGGGAAGTATATAAAAAAAAGGGGGTGGGGGGGACCCCCATCTCCCCTCAAAACAATATATATATTCATAGAAACAACGGGTTTCAGAATATTTCTGGGTACTTGTTTAGTTTCATGGCGGCAGCATGGCCGCGCGTCTGAGTCCCCTTGCGGGGCTCGGTGGCTCGCTACGCTCGTCACATCTAAAATCAACTCCATGAACTCCATGCCAACGTGGATAGTGGGGGTACAAACTATCCACGTTGGCATGGAGTTTATTTAGTTTATTTTAGAAAGTTTAGCAAGCGCCGAAACCGGAAGTAGCGCGCAGCCATGCTGCCGCCGTGAAACTAAACAAATACCTATTTCTGTTTTTGGAATGCGTGGATAAGGCAGACCTGGCCTGTACTATTACAGAACATTTATTTTAAAATACAAAGTGATATTTCTGCAGGCTGAATAAACATCTCACTAATAATCAGAGTTCGTACTAGCACTTTAAAGCTGCGTCCGATTACTCTCACAGAGGTCATAATGTTACCCTTACTCAGACTGTGCTTCTTCATTTGAGTTGATCAAGTTACATCTGGGGAAGTGGCACATGAACAAGAGAAACAAGAGAAACAATTGCACCTCACCGTAACACGATACTTCTCATGTAACTGTAACATTATCACATAATAAGGCAGAAGAGCCCTGTTAGCAGCAGAAATTGCACCTAGAGCTTTGTATCATAACTCCTGTATAAAGCATCCCTTAAGTACCGCAATAAATCACCGCGGAATGTCATAGTGTGCGATTCCCACAGCTTCAGTTGTTACATACTAAATTGGTATGAAAACATTTTTTGAAAAACACGGAAATGGACCAAACCATACTGCACTGCAGGTGGGGCAGATGTAACATGTGTAGAGAGTTCGATTTGAGTGGGGTGTGCTCAAACCGAAATCTAAATTGCAGTGCAAAAATAAAGCAGCCGGTATTTACACTGCACAGAAACAAAATATAACCCACGTAAATCTAACTCGCTCTACACATGTTACATCTGCCCCACCTGTAGCGCAATACGGTTTTGCCCATTTGTTTGCTTTTTTGCTTTGCAAGCAAAACCAAATCTGGTCCAAGGTCACATTTTACTAGAGTTCCAAGCTATGAATACTAGAAGGACAGACGTGGAATTAGCTGGGAGAAGCTTTGGCTGGGATAAGGTACTCTTATAGGAAGCGGTACATCTGTCAGAACAGACTTAGGTCTACAGTCATTAGTTCGACCCCGGAAGGTTGACTGTCCCCAAGGTCTACAGGGTTAAAGGTCGGCATGGCTCAAGGTCGACATGACTTAAGGTCGACATGGGTCAAGGTCGACATGGTTTTAGATCAACAGTCATTAGGTCAACAGTACTGTAGGTGGTATACAAACAGGGCTCTGGCCTTGGGTTGGGATTGTTTGGTTGACAGTGTCTAGTGGCCCCCATACATATATTTTGTTTTGTTTTTTAAGTGCGCCCGCTGCCCGGCTTCCCCTGACCGCCTCTCTGGTCGCCTCGCCAGCTCTCAGCATCCCCCGGCCGCTCTGTGTCCCCCTGCCCAGCTCCGGGCTGCACATAAGATTTATCAAATCTTATGTGCAGCCAGTCCGACCTCCCGACTCCGATCCGATCTGATGCGCATCGGGTCGGGCGGGATGTGAGGCACTGTGCCCTAAGTGTGGCGAGAGGTTCAATTCTCTCTCTATGCCCTCTGGGATGGTAAAGTATGAACAAGTGCTTTTTTTTTTTTTTTTAAATCATGAAAAACTCATGTCAACCTTTTGACCACGTCATCCTTTTTCATGTGTCGACCAACAATGGTTGACCTTTTGACTGTTGACCTAATGACCGCTGTACCCGTCAGTGGGAGATTCACTTATAGTTGCTAGACCCATGGATTGAAATATGCACTGATGATGACAATCTGCAGCCACTCCTGATTGGCTGACAATAGAATTAGTGTGGCTGCTTTTCTATGACATCACAGTCATCCGATCGCATCACCATCATTCACTCATATCAGCATTCGGGCCGCAGCACTTCAAATTATTTCCATGGGATTTTTAAAGCTCTTGTAATTCGTTGAACATAATTTGCATATTTGACTTATATCTGTGTCTATTTATAAGTGGAATTTTCATGGTCAAAAGACTTTCACATTTATTAATAATACTGTACTATCTTATGTATATTACACTTCATTATATTATGCTCAACTTGGGAAACTGAACTTTAGCATTTATTACTAGCACTGTCACCCACATCTCCTGCCAGGACCCTGCCACTGTTTTCTCCTGGCATATACCTAGCACCCGCTATCTTTGAAGTCCCATGCAGTTCCTCTTCCCTGCCTGGGGTGTCGCTGTCTGCTGTGGTGTTTTTAGCACAGGTCTGGTTTGCATATCAGTGCTGATATACAGACCACACTGCTAGAAGCACTACAGCAGACAGCGACACCCCAGGCATGGAAGAGGAACTGCATGGGACTTCAAAGATAGCAGGTGCTAGAATGAACACTACATTATTTACTAATTTCAGTGTCCCCGCCCCAATATACATTATTAATGAGACCCACAAGTAATGCAGGATGTTTTGTCTCCTGACTAGAGATTCCCTATATGATATTTGCCATTTAATAGCTTGGACTAGAAAATAACGAGGAAGGAAATTAGAACTGCATTATCCTAGAGCTGGGCTCAAACCAGGCGACTTGTAGCAAAGTAACATTTTAAAACTGCAACCATACCGTAAATTTTAGACCTCCCCCACCCACCTAGGGTCTTCTCTGACCCTCTTACCGCCTGGCCTAAATCCGGGTTCCTTCTAAGGTGCCCATACACTAAGCAATTCACATGTGATTTGGGCTCTTCGATCACACGAAAAGCATCCGAAGCACATTTGACAGACAGCAGGTCCGATGGGCGGCGCGGTTCCATGCAGATCTCACCGGAGCCTACGAGTCATACCGGCTGCAGAAGTGATCTGTTGGATCGCAGCTGGGCGGTCCTGCAGCCCTGGGATGGCGGTGCGACTTCTCCCCTCTAAAGAGTCACCCTAATGTATGCGCACCTTTACTCGCACCTTAGGGTAGTTAGCTTAAGTGATTTGCCAGTTGTCATACTATCATTTATTATTCATTTTTTCTGTTATACCTTTAACCCCTTTCATCAGTGCGGGTCAGCTAAGTCCGATACGAGAAAAGTTTATTTGTTAAGCAAAGTAAAAGTTGTGTTACTGCAACATCTGACTTTGTCTAATACGCGAGTACGTCGCATTGCTGGCGGTTATCAGTCATATCAGCGTCTGCCCGAACTCTTACTGACAGAAAATCGTATGTGCAAAATAGCAAATACCTTGTCAATATAGCCACGAGCCGGTGACCTGAAACTGTCAAATTCTTGGGATTTTTACATGTAAATTCATGAATGTTATTAATGGGGGGGATTTGCAAAAAGGAAAAAAAAAAAAACATTTTTGGGACTGGTGTTTCTGCTGGTTAATAAATGGTGTCGGTACACATGTCCAAGGGTCCAGATCTCTAATTGGTTCGGCCAATCAAGTACAGAGACATCATCTACAGCCCAATACAAATATAAATATGACCATTAACAGTCAGATCCAACAAGGCACCATACTGAGGAGGCAGGATGCCAAGGATATAGGGGAGTTATTCTGGTGGATTCGCAAGTCTACCAAACCCCGCCTTACAAATGGTTGGCTGCTGCCACCCAATTCGCAAGCGCAATTCACATGCAGGGCATGTGAATGGACGTTACACAGCAACATCCATTTGCAGGCAAAAGAAGATCGAAAGATGTGGAAGGTGCACGCATATGTAAGGTCGCTCTGATCAACCTTACGTATGCGTGCACGCTGGGAAGGAAATGGGCGGGGAGCTGATGTCAGTTGCCCGCCTCCCGCACTCACCTCACGGCCTTATTAGAAAGAGACCGCTCAGCATTCTCACGGGAACGCCCATGAAACGCTGGGTGTTCCCAAATGCTAATGGAGCCGCCCGCAGCCCCTCTCCGCGTGGGTGTTCGCGTGGGTGTACGCACATGCGCAGAAATGCGCATTTACAGTAAAAGAACAACGGTCCCCATGCGAATGAACCTGAATAAGGTCTATAGGGTAGATGTGGTCATCATCAGACTTAGAACCGGTAAGATCTTTTCTGGCGTAAACATGCTGGGCGGTATTCAATGTGAATACCGGTGACGTGCAGCGAATCCTGTTTAGGATTCGCTGCACATTCGCCACTGGTCGGCGCGTTCCGGAGCCTCGCTGGCTCCAGTATTCAACGAGTCAGGGGCTCGCTGCCCCTGACCGGCGAATTTGAGCTCCTGCTCAAATTCGCCTGCCCCAGAATGTTTGTGGGGGGGAGGTGGGCTCCCCGGGTGCCAGGCAGCACAGGCTGCCCCCCGGGGGTGCCAGCAGGGGACCGGGTATATTCACTACACCCGATCATGAATATGTAATGATCGGGTGAAGTGAATATATGAATATGTAATGAGCGGCTCTGCTCCAGCCCCCTGCTGGCTGCTATGTGTAAAAAAAAAAAATAATAATAATTTTTTTTAAATTAAATATATATTCATGTGCTTACAGCACATGAATAAAAATAGCATGCCCCTCCTCAGAATAAAATTCCAGATTTTTTGACACCAACTGTAAAAAACAAAACACTTTATTTTAAAAGTTCACCTTCCACTTCACCATAAAAAGATAGCGATTGCTACTCGGTGAATCATGGCGAAAAAAACCTTGAAATGTATTCGCCATCTGGTCATTGAATAGGGTGATTCACCGTTTTAGTCAGAAATTCGCTTTACAGCACAAAATTGCCATAAAAACCTGGCGAATCAGCCTCATTGAATACCGCCTGCTGTGGTTTATTCCAAAATACTGTAGGTCTAAAACAGCCTGATTAGTCCTAAGCGGTACAGTATGAGCACCCTTAGGTCTGGACAAGAGTCCCACAGACATATACATCATAATCACTGACGTCTCTGTCCCCGAGGACAGTTCCCAGTTGGTAGATTTAGGCAGCCACTGAGGAACAGTTATGGATCAATAGATCTAAAAGGGAAAAATGATGTTGCTATGGGCAACCAATTAGGTACTATTATCTTCTAGAAGGTGCTAAAAAGTACCCCTTTCAGACATATGCGAAAATCTTCGCGTACCAACCCGGGACTAGCGTATGTCTGAAAGGGTCTACCCGGGATTTCACTCCCGGATCCTAAGCACCTGCAATCTTCCCAGGTTACTAAAGTCCCGGGATCGAACCCAGGAGGGAAATCCTGTGTAGTATGTCTAGAAGGGGTATTAATAAGTAGATTCTGATTGGTTTCCCATAGCAACACTCCATGAGAAATAGTTTGTAAATAGCCAGGAGGTTGACAACAAAAGGTCAAAATGCAATAGGTTGACAGGGTCAAAAGGTCAAAGGGTCAACAGGGTCAAAAGGTCGACATTTTTTTCCAAATTTTTTTGCTCGACACCTGTCAACATGAACTCTCAATAGTGTAGTGTAGTGTAGTGTTCGCCTCACTCGCCATGCTTCACTATTATATTGTCCCTCTATGCAGACATGGGTGGTGAAGTATGAAAAAGTCCTTTTACTGTATACCTAAACACTGTAGATAGATCAGCCGGATACCCTGAGGGAGGCAACGAGGTGCTCACTAGGCCCTGCCCCCTTGACACCAGGCCCATAATGACGCGTTACGTTTGGAAACACGCCACCCTGCCACCAATCCAGGAGATACAAGGCAGTGGAGGAATGCAGGAGGATGCCCTGCTCATATGTTCAGATAATAGGTACAGTAAGTGTCCATAGTGCAGCTGTCTATTTCATGCATTAAGCATCACAAAATAATCCTGTTCCCTTTGATATAAATAATACAGCAATTTTTTGTTTTTAAACAGCTCTATTATGAGAAAAACACACATTTGATTAAAAATAACAGGTGCTCTTTACCTAGAACGGCGCCCATCGCGGGCATCGCATGTACATCGCATGCCATTATAATGGCATGCGATGCGACCGATGCCCGCAATTTTACATAGAAATGCATGTTAAAATGTAAATCGTGTCGGTCGCATCGCATGCGGCCAAAAAATCGCATGCGATGCGACCGACGCGATTACCGCGATTTTACATAGGGAACAATGTTAAATGGCCCAATTGACCCGATTTTACATAGGGAACAATGTGAAATGGCCCACAGACCCCAAATAGCCACCCTGAAGTGTGAAATGGCCCCCCAATTGTTAACGCCACCCCACGATCAACATCAACCCGAAGCGTGGCGAGCACAGCGAGCCAGCAAGGGGCGGCGGTACGCGTCCTCCGACCTTTTCATACCCCCACTATCCACGTCGGCGTGAAGTTGAGAATAGAAAGTGTGGCGAGCGCAGCGAGCCACCGAGCCCGAAGCGTGGCAAGCGGACGCGGATACCTGTGAAGCCCGCGAGGGGACGCGGATACCTGTGAAGGTATCCGCGTACGCTCGCCACACTTCGGGCTCGCTGCGCTCGCCACACTTTCTATTCTCGACTCCACGCCGACGTGGATAGTGGAGGTATGAAAAGGTCGGAGGACGCGTACCGCTGCCGCTCGCCACGCTTCGGGTTGACGTTGATCGTGGGGTGGCGTTAACAATTGGGGGGGACATTTCACACTTCAGGGTGGCTATTTGGGGTCTGTGGGCCATTTAACATTGTTCCCTATGTAAAATCGCGGTAATCGCGTCGGTCGCATCGCATGCGATTTTTTGGCCGCATGCGATGCGACCGATGCGATTTTTTACCTTGCGATGACTAAGATCAAAATCGTGGGTGCCGTTCTTGGTAAAGAGTACCAAATAACAGCCCTACATGGTAATTATATAAAACACATATTGCTGTAGATCAGGGGTGTCAAATTCATTGGGGGCCGCATCAGCAGTTTGGTCACCCTCAAAGGGCTGGTTGTATCTGTAGGTCCCCCTGTATGATTATAATGCCATGACACCACAGGCTGCTCCCCCTGTATAATAATAATGCCATGACACCACAGACTGCTCCCCCTGTATAATATAATAAAAGTAATGCCATGACACATAAATGATTATACAGGAGGAGCAGCCTGTGGTGTCATGGCATTATTATTATTATACACGGGGACACCTCAGGAAACAGCAGATATATATATATATTTTATTGTGAGTGTGATCCTCATCCTCACTTACTGTTTCTCCGTCTGTCCTGCAGCTGCTGCAGCTTCCAGCTTTTCTTCACTGCTTGCTGCGGCCACACTGTCCCCGACTCCCGGTCCAGCTTCCCTGCCTGCTCCTACTTCTCTACAGACGCATGGGCGGGCGGCGTCATCGTCATGACGTCCCCACCCAGTGTCTGTCACTGCCGGACATCAGAGGGAACAGGCGTCCGGGCCCTCCTCCACGTAGCCGTGGAGGCCGGCGGCCATGTTTCTGTAGCCGCATACATATGTGCCTACAGGAACATGGCCGCTGACAATGGAGGAACAGGTAAGGCGGCCGCGGTGGGGTGGGTGAGAGGAGTTGGCCTAGGCAGGAGCTGGGACACATTGCCCTGCGTGCTATCTCCTCGCGCGGGCCACATGACGAGCTCTGGCGGGCCGGATTTGGCCCGCGGGCCTTGTGTTTGACACCCGTGCTGTAGATTATTATTTCATTACACAGCAGGTTACAATACAATTTACACCTTATTTACTTCTAAAATATTGAGAAATGTGCCCAATTATAATGTGAATCATAGTGACCAATCACAGCACAGCTTCCGTTTTCTAACTAGTGCTAAAAAGTAAAATCTAGGACAATTAGCAATTCTATTTCCAAGGTACTCAAAACTTTAATGGTGCGATCAGCAAATCACCCTGAAGATATGAGATGTAGAAAATGAACATTCCCAGACAAATTAACAATATAGATATACTAGTGGCATTACAATTATTACGTATCTAGTTAAAATCCTGTCAAAATGCCAGCTTAGTCCCTATCTGTTCCTACAGTACCTCCAATCTCTGCCTTCACAGCTCCCTCTCTCCATAGCCAGCAAGTTTGAAACAGATCATTTTGCTTTCACTTTCGGTTAAGAAGTAATTTGGTCCTTTGAGTGGCCTCTAGTGGTCACTGTTGGTACTTCACCTCAGAGGTGAGGCATAGTTAGTATAGATATATATCTATATATCTATAGATATATAGATATATATCTATATCTATAGATCTATATATCTATCTATCTATCTAGAATAGAGAGATTTCCTATATAGAACTAAATATACCCCTCTACCTCCCAAGTGCTTTACATCTTTAGAAGTACCAAATAATTATTCCAACCAATTCATAACTTTCCAACCACTAGGTGGCAGTATTCAGTTTCTGTTAAATTAGTTGAAGTGTATCAGCGCTTATTGCCATGCCTATTGTGCGTTTTAACCAATGGGAAGTAATGCTTATGACTAAATGCTGTTGTTAATAAGGCACTTGTCAGATGTGGCAGAAGACAACTGTAATGCACTATTTAATAATAAAATAACTTTTATTTTATTTTTTATTGCAGATTTGTGCTCAGGAATTGTTTATCTGGGCTGTTTTTACACAGTATTTTGGTGTAACTATTTATCTTTTAAAACGCCTTCATGTCTGCTTTGTTTGTGATAACGTTGATTAGCGAGATTTGGATTTACAAAAGGAAATGTGAAATCTCCTCTTTAAATCCTTCCAAACACACAGTCATGCTGATCATAACAAGCCGTGCGCGACACAACAACACTCTATCTGACGTCTGACCACACACAGCACGGCTACTCTGATAATCTCACGGCTTTGGCTACCCGACTGAGTCAATGCCAACGCATCGGTCTATGGGGTATGACGTATCCCTGGAATGTAGAGGGAGAAAGGAACCAAAACACAATATAGTAAGTGCTCTATTCATCAGCATTTACAAGCCAGAGACAAAATGTGTGGTCCTGATTAGGACGAAGGGTAATAAGGAAATTCTGGTTTTGCCCCCCACATGGCTTTGCTACTCAATCCCCCCGATGGCCATTATTCTGGAGGTTGGAAAATATGCAACTAGTTAAGAGTAGAAACAAAAACACAAACTCGTTCATTGATTTCCCTTCCGTCCCCAGGACAGTGCGATTCTGGTATAGCTTTCTTGTTTAGTTCAAGTGTAAAGGAATTTAAGTCAATTTAAAAGTTGCAAATTGTTTATATATAAATGATTATACTACAGTTTATATTTTTAATACCCCTTTCACATCGCCGACACGTTTTAAAAACCGGTATTTTAAAACGGTAATTAAAACGGGTCAGAGCCTTAACATTGCCGCAGATTACCGTTTTAAATACCGGTTAAGTCTCATTCAACATAGCAGTCAAACCGTTTCAACCCGAACACGTTTCAAGCCAGAGTGTCAACATTGCCTGTCATTTTAAAGGGGACAGCCTATCACTGCTCTGTAGCTTGTGTTGTTTGCCTGAAATACCGTTTCAGACACATTGTACACATTCACATTGCTCAAAAAACGGCAAGGAACCGTGTAGGACTCTGCTTTTTACACGGTTCGAAATACCAGTTAACTTTCAATGGTAAATCGGCTCTGGTGCATTCACAGTGCAGGCTTAAACGTTTTAAAATTAAAAAAAAAATCGGCAATTTACCGTTTTAAAAGTGCGATGTGAAAGGGGTATTAGTTTGCTATTATTCACTCAATTGTTATTATTTTGGTATTTACCCTTAAAATCCGCTCTGCCAGTCCCTCCATTGGTTGCCTGTATATTACCGTATTCAATATAAAACACTTCTACTTGCTTATAAAGCCTGGGCAGTTCTCTAAGTTAGAAATCTACTAAGTGAGAAATTACAAAGTGATATTACTTTTAAAGAACAGTTAAAAAAACAGTTATCCTGTTATCCCTGAATATGGATTGATTATTTGTTTCTCTCTTCTCACAGGTATGTGACTTTTCATTTGTCAGCACTACAAGTACCAGCGCTCTGCACATACTCCTATTGAGGTCTTGCAGTAATTATTTCATGTATGTGACTTTTCATTTGTCAGCACTACAAGTACCAGCGCTCTGCATATACTCCTATTGAGGTCTTGCAGTAATTATTCCATGTATGTGACTTTTCATTTGTCAGCACTACAAGTACCAGCGCTCTGCATATACTCCTATTGAGGTCTTGCAGTAATTATTCCATGTATGTGACTTTTCATTTGTCAGCACTACAAGTACCAGCGCTCTGCATATACTCCTATTGAGGTCTTGCAGTAATTATTCCATGTATGTGACAGCATTTAAAAGAGTGGTGAGTGTCAGGGAGATGATAGGTATTTGGTAGGCTACTTCCGGCTGGTCTGACATTTTGGATACTGCCCCGACCATTGTCCCTATGCGGTAAGGGACACTGTGGTATAGACATTCATAAGGTTGATATCACAGCGTCAACATGGTTCAAACTGTCGACAGACACCAAGTAGACATCCTTGAGCTTTCCATAGGTTCACAATATCAACATCAGAAACGCTGTCATGTGAAATGTTGATGGTGTTCATTCTAGTACCCGCCATCTTTGAAAACCCATGCAGTTCCTCTTCCCTGCCTGCGGTGTCGCTGTCTGCTGCAGTGCTTCTAGGACAGTGTGGTCTGTATATCAGCACTGATATGCAAACCAGATCTGTGCTAGAAACACCACAGCAGACTGCGACACCCCAGGCAGGGAACAGGAACTGCATGGGTTTTCAAAGATGGTGGGTGCTAGAATGAACACTATGTTGACATTTTGAGTATTGGAGAGGAGTAGGTGCTACTGGGAGGGTTACGGTTAGGTTAGGATCCTCGGGGGGAGGGTTAGGGATAGGAGAAGAAATACTCATCAGAATTAGAGGCATGCGTCGGCACTGATCCTGACATTACCCGAAACAAGGCACTGGAGCTGCCACTACAACCACAAGAAGGTATGAGACCACTTGACCCCCCGGGACGGTTGGTCAACAGTTCATCATGCCGACATATCATCTGGGTAGAGATGAGTTCAACCCGGTCGACATTCTCAAGTCACCCCCCTCCTCTGAACCGACTTTACTGTAGTACAGATATTTTATATTTCCAGTACTTGCATTGTGTGTGGTTATTATATAAGGTATTGTACACAGTATTACACTGCAGTATTTATATACCTTTACTAACGTTATTAGGCAATTATGTATTGCTATACACGGAATGAGGCAGAGAGACCCAAGCTAATCCCACAATCAGATTTAACAATTGGATTTAAACAATTGGATTTCAATTAGATCCTGATTTATTACTGTCTAGATGAGGCGACATCTCTGTACCTTACCCCAACTACTATTTATACATCATCACTGGGCACTCAGGGAGAAGTCAGCCAGATTCGGAAAATGTGATATAGTGTTCATTCTAGCACCTATCTTTGAAAACCCATGCAGTTCCTCTTCCCTGCCTGGGGTGTCGCTGTCTGCTGTAGTGCTTATAGCACAGTGTGGTCTGTATATCAGCACTGAAATGCAAACCAGACCTGTGCTAGAAACACCACAGCAGTCAGCGACACTCCAGGCAGGGAAGAGGAACTGCATGGATTTTTAAAGATAGCGGGTGCTAGAATGAACACTAATGCAGTGCGTTTCCCAGTAAGCAGCCGTATACTGTATACAGAAGCTTTGATAACGCTGCACACATACAGGCAGCGAAACACGTTACTGTTTGTTATCATCCACTTGGACTTTTAAGCACTTTACAACAGAACCAGCCCAGGATCTCTCCTCAGGGGAGCTTGTGATACCCCGGAAGATCACTTCACCATCCAGAATCTGGCACTGCTCAAATTAACTACTGTACCTCCACTTTGTACACCATCCCATCCATTGTTGAGGAGGAGGGAATGCCACCCATACCATCCACCGGACATTTAGGAGGTACCTGGGGCCATAGTCCCACAAAGTAGGACGCTTCTGGCCTAATTGGGACATTTCATACTAAGGGAACTATAGGAATGGATAATTCACACAATGCAACATTTGAATTCAAACAGTTGGATGAATATTGTATTACCTTCTTATATTCTTGCATATTATGCATTTAATAATGAAATATTACATGTACGTTTTATGTGTATTCCTGAATGATTGTTGTTTGTATACTGTATACACAGGAAGTTTACCAGTAAGCAGCAATTCCACCGTACAGTACAATTCCCAGGAGGCCCCCATGTGATATACAGTATGTTTCCCAGTAGGAATCCCAATAACCGGCAATTCATACAGTTCATGTCCAAATAAGTGACTATATATACAGTACGTGTCCCTGTAAGTCACAATATATACAGTACTTGTCCCTGTAAGTCACAATATATACAATACGTGTCCCAGTAAGTCACAAAATATACAGTACATGTCTCAGTAAAGAGCTATATAAACAGTACATATACCAGTAAGTCACAATATACACAGTAAAGTGTACCAGTAAGTGGCAATACATACTGTATGTATCCCAGACAGTAAGCAGCCATATACTGTACGGATCCCAGTAAGCAGCCAGATACTGTACGTATCCCGGTAAGCAGCCATAGTACAGTGCGGTCTCCATATACACAGCACGGTCTCCATATACACAGAACAGTACAGTGCGGTCTCCATATACACAGCACAGTACAGTGCGGTCTCCATATACACAGCACAGTACAGTATGGTCTCCATATACACAGCACAGTACAGTATGGTCTCCATATACACAGCACAGTATGGTCTCCATATACATAGAACAGTACATTGCGGTCTCCATATACACAGAACAGTACAGTGCGGTCTCCATATACACAGCACAGTACAGTTTGGTCTCCATATACACAGCACAGTACAGCATGGTCTCCATATACATAGAACAGTACATTGCGGTCTCCATATACACAGAACAGTATAGTGCGGTCTCCATATACACAGAACAGTACAGTGCGGTCTCCATATACACAGCACAGTACAGTATGGTCTCCATATACACAGCACAGTACAGTATGGTCTCCATATACACAGCACAGTACAGCATGGTCTCCATATACATAGAACAGTACATTGCGGTCTCCATATACACAGAACAGTATAGTGCGGTCTCCATATACACAGAACAGTACAGTGCGGTCTCCATATACACAGCACAGTACAGTATGGTCTCCATATACACAGCACAGTACAGCATGGTCTCCATATACATAGAACAGTACATTGCGGTCTCCATATACACAGAACAGTATAGTGCGGTCTCCATATACACAGAACAGTACAGTGCGGTCTCCATATACACAGCGCAGTACAGTACGGTCTCCATATACACAGCACAGTACAGTACGGTCTCCATATACACAGCACAGTACAGTCAACTTTAGGAGACATGATTGTTACAGATCCAATCAGCAAATGAAATCAACCACTCCAGTAACACAATACAAAATACCAATAGTAACCATGAAGTTTTGGAGCAATAAATGATTGCACCAGCAGGGACAGCGCGGACGTAGTGGTACATACATATAAATCACACTCGCTCCCAGAGTAATATTGCTGTAACGTAGGACCCTCATCTTCATCATGACACCACCAATTGATACCATTGACAGGTTTTTCATTTTGGGGTCCCAACTAAAGGCAGAGGCGAGCTGACACATATCAAGCATTCTAGCAACTTTACTGACAACAAAGAACAAACCGGGGGCCGGCATTAGGTAAGGTGACTCAAATGTATGACAACAGTGAGTATAATGGGTTCAGAAACATGAGGATCAGTGAGCAGGAGTACACCAATTAGCTACTGCACCTGTGTGAGATACACCTCTGTAAGTCATACGGGGGAGGACATGTGTCAGGCTGATTATTTATACATACATCTCACACCTACGGTGCCGCAGCCACAATCGTGTACATTATACACAGATGTGGTCTCATACACATACCCTTTGTGCACCGTACATGAGACGCTTGGTGCGACTAAAGGTGGTCATATGCTTATGAGATTTTGCCCGATTTCATCTGATTTTGACGCCTCAGGCCGATAAATCATATGAAAAGTGGCAAATTGCATGTGCGATACGATTCCGACGGTCGGGATAGGGACGACAGCGATTCCGAAACCTGCCCGTCCCGGGTTCCTGCACAATGTAATTTTGCCGCATTAGTGATCCTACTAAGAGGCGTATTCTGTAAAAAAGGTCTACGGTGGGACTTAGGGGGTGATTCTGGCTGACTCGCTTAGCAACGTAACTTCGCTGCTTAGTGAGCCAACTAACACCGCTGCTGTCCGCACATACACACCGCTTTGCGTATCGATGTTTTGCATAAACATCCATTCGAAGGGTAGCATATAGGGCCCGAATTCATTCGATGATCGCCGACCATCGAATGTTTTCTACCCTGTTCGCAAATCTAAGTCAGTCTGGGCCAGGGCCGGCCTTAGGCATAGGCAAACTAGGCTATTGCCTAGGGCATTTGGAATGCCTAGGGGCACCAGCAGCTTCTGCTGATTAAAATGATATGCAGCATGCCTATATTCAGTGTGTGAGTGAGGTGGTAACGGCATATGAAATGGAATTCACTGTAACATAGCATTCTGTATGCAGGTACAGCCACCGTCGCACACAGAATATAGGCATGCCGCATATCATTTTAATCATCGGAAGCTCCTTATGTGTGTGCTGGTCACATAACAATGCAAATAAGACAAATTTTTTAGCAAAAAAGGCACCCAACATTAGCAGAACTGGCCAGGAGCTGCATGGCCTATTGAGTCAAGATGTATGCGGAAACATCTGTATCCAAGCCGAGGCAGAGGTCACAGTGTTAGCGGATGTGCGAGTGCTGTCTGCGGGTGGGTTGGTTGTGCAATAGTGTTTGGCATATGTGTAAGGGGCATTATGTGTGTCATGTATAAATGCATTATTAATGTGCAACATATGTGTAACAGGTATTATGTGTGTCATTATGTGTATGAAGGGCATTAATAATGTGCAACATATGTGTAAGGGGCATTATGTGTGTCATTATGTGTATGAAGGGCATTAATAAAGGTTGGCATAATGTGTAAGGGGCATTATGGTAATAAGGACATGAATAATGTGTGCCATGTGTAAGGGGCATTACTGTGTGGTATTATCAGGGGTGCCGAGAGAAAGGGGTAGGGGGTACAAATTACCCAGGCCAAAGTCTGATGGGAGGGCCCAGTGGGGGCCCCGGGCCCCCTCCCCTTAAGTGACAGCAGCAGCTGCAGCTCTTCTCCTCTGCCTAGCACACACTGCTTTGTGCTGGGTTGCAGTATGGCAATGGAGGTGCTTAAAATACAATATTTTCTCAGGATTTTTTTCTAAGGGTATAATGTGAACAATGTGAGGAGGAATGTATTTAAGGTAAAATGGTACTACTGTGTGATGTAACGTGAATAAGGGACACCATCGCATGATATAATGTGAATAAAGTTGCACTACTGTGTGGCATAATTTGAATTGGGGGTACTATTGTGTGGCCATGCCCCTTCCCAGCAAGAACACACCCCTGTTTGGGCTGCGCACCAAATGTGTGCACTGTTTCTATTTAAAATATTGCGGGTAGGAGCACCAAAATGATGACTGCTATGATGAGGGTTGATGGTGCTGGGAAAGGGGAGCAGGGTCAGAGGCGGAATTAGTGGCGGTGCTAGGGGGCAGCAGCTAAAATCTTGCCTAGGGCGTCATTTAGGCTAGGGCCGGCTCTGGTCTGGGCGGACACACATGCGGCGTCCGGTCCGAGAATGGGGCAGGCGACCTCAGCCGCCCGCCCCCTCAGCCGGCACGGAGCTGTTCGCATGGGGACGCCCAGCATTTATGCAATATGAGGATACGGGTACATGGACACATCTGTGTAAGTAGGTATTATATAGGTAGATGATACAGAACATAGATATGAGTTATATGACAGATACAGGTAATAGATAGATAGATAGATAGATAGATAGATAGATAGATAGATAGATAGATAGATAGATATTACACTCTTCCCTGCAAGAGGTGGTGCAGCAGCTGCAGTGTGCGGTGAGCCCTGTATGCGGGGACTGAGCTAAGGGACAGCGGAAGGAACCCCCACCCCGGGACAGTCCCGCACAGGAGCCCGGTGACACCACGCTGTATGCGGGGACTGCGCTCTGATAATGCGGGACAGCTGCAGGCACCCTCACCCCGGGACAGTCCCGCACAGGAGCCCGGTGACCCGGCGGCGCTGCGGATGGAAGTTCTCACCTGTGAGCTGTCACCGCAGCTCCGGCATCACACTGCTGCCTCCCCGGGCACCGCTGCTCCTCATCTCCCGGCCAGTGCTCCCATGTGCTGCTCCACCCCGGCTCCCGAACACCCCGGCTCCCGGCCAGAGGGGTTACAGTCCCAGCAGCGGCACTGCTGCTCCTGCGGCCATCACACTGCAATAATCCCCGGTACACGGGAGGAAAGACCGTGCGCTGTCAGTGCTGCTGCTGCTGCGGGCAGGCCAATACACACACAGTACACAGGCAGCCCGTCCCCCTGCTGCCCCCTGCCGCCTCCTACTGGAAGTGGCACTGCATGAATGGAGGTTCCCTCACAGTGTGTCACAGCTATTTACACACACCCTATGTCCTGTGTATGCAGCACCGGGGAGTCCCTGTCAGAGGTGCATATACTAAAGCCTCCAAAAAGGAAAAGCGGTGATGTTGCCAATAGCAACCAATCAGAATTTTGTCTATCATCTTTCTTGGATGAAATAGAGAATTGATGGACAGGCCGATCGGTTGCTATGGGCAACATCACTTGGGGGCTGATTCAGACCCATTCGTTAGGGTCCGAATTCAGCCCCGTATATGATGTTCAGGGTTTGCGCACGTGCGTTTATGCCCCGGGAGCGTTTCAGTGAGTTTCACACTCGTCATACGCTCCGGGAAGGGAAAGCCGGGGGCAGATAGGGGGCAACAGCAGGGGAACGCCCAGCGTTTTTTGGGCTTCCCCATAAAAATGCTGGGTGTTCCGAGGGGCGAATTTAGGGGTCAGGCCGCCCCTAGGCACAACATTTTTGTGTCTCCCCCCCTATTTTAATGTAATCATATATGTATATACATTGTTCTTTATAAATTTCATGAAAATGTAACTGTAGCCCACCTTAATATTTTTTTAAGCACTCTGGACTGCTCACTGCAAGGAGGACCCGCAGGGAGGCACTTAATAGGACAGTGTCTTCGTCAGTCTCTCTCCGGCTCACGCACTGTGACTGACTGAGTGCAGGGAGGATCTGCACGCCGCTCAGCTGCTGGATACACAGCAGCCAATAGACTGTGTGTGTGTAGAGTATCCAATGGGCGGGATCCGGCAGCAGTGAGCCTGAGCCATTTCCGGACGCGCAGGGGGACCGTCGGATCCAGCCACTAAGCGGTGATGTAATGTGCATGGCAGAGTGGGTGGGCAGTGGCGGGTGACGAGCGGCGCTGCCGCCAACATATGATAATTCATGTATGCGGCACTCGCCGCTGCCCACCCGCTGTGCCATGCTGCTATTTAACAGAATGTCAGCCTGCCTGCCGCCCTTAATTGGTGCCGCCCTGAGGCCGGTGCCTCATGGGCCTAGGCACAAATCCGGCCCTGGGTGTTCCCCTGAGAACGCAGGCGTGGCAATGCCTGTTCGACCATCAAATGATTTCTCTCCCGTTCGGCGGTTTGCGAGCGGTTGTGTTTGCGTACACATCCCCCCGCATGCGAGCGAGGGGATTCAGTGGCGGGGGGGGGGGCAGCGTACAGCCGGGCGGGGGGCAGCGTCTACCGGTTCGCTAGGTGGCGATTACACGAAGCCTAGTGAACAGTTCTGGATCAGGCCCTTCATTTTTAGAAGCTTCGGTAAATTTACCTCAGTGACTGTTCATTAAGAGGTGTGCAAAATGCTGGAAAAAGGGCTGCTGTCTCATTTTTTACATTTGGACCCATTACAAAAATGACAAAGTATCAATTCTCCTGGAAAGCTGTCAGTCTCCAAAAACTTCCCCCCTCCCCCCCACTTCCTCGGTGGGGCGATCCGCGGGGCCAAATGATGCGAATCGCATCATTGTAGCCCCGTCCACCACCATGCAATGCCTGAAATACCGGCATTGCACTGTAGGGGTGTGGCCATGATGATGTGATTGTGCTGGCCATGCCCCCAAACAAGAGGTTCCCTCTGTGGCTCCACCCCCATCCCACACCTTTTTTAATCCCGGCAGCAGCTTCAACCCCCCCCCCTCCCCCACCCCCTCCCCTCAACTCACGGAGCTGGCTGCCCTTGTTTATAGCCGGCCTACACTATGCCAAGGTGTCACATGCTAGTCTCGCATGTGGTGCCCCGACAACAGGCCCGATTGCGTATGGTACATCAAAGGCAGTTATTTTGCATACAATGTTATCCCATTCACCCCTCTGGGTACAATAAATAATTGTTGCAGAGGAGCCATAGGCCCTTATTCTGGTTCCCTCGCAAAGGTAAATTCCTTCTCAAATGGACAAAACCATGTGCATTGCAGGGGGCAGATGTAAAAAAAGCAGAGAGAATTAGATTTGGATGAGTTATTTTGTTTCTGTGCAGGGTAAATACTGGCTGCTTTATTTTTACACTGCAATATAGATCTGACTTTGAAGTAAAACCCCACCCAAATCTAATTCTCTCTGCACATGTTACATCTGCCCCACCTGCAGTGCACATGGTTTTGTCCATTTTAGAAGGAATTTGCCTTTGCGGGTGAACCAGAATAAGGGCCAATCTCTGGATACGACATACGGCACACGGAACAGTGTGCAATATAATGTAGTGAAGCTTTTCATGTGTCATCATATATGTTTGCAGATTGACATGGCTGATCCGGTAAGTCTGGCTATGTCATATAACATGCCGCTGCGTGCTTTGCATGCTAGTGTGTGTGTGTATATGTGTGTGTGTGTAGTAACAGTGCACCTCGTGTACTTCCTCATACAGGACGACAATGGGCCCTATACCACCTCCCCACTGGCCTGTGGCTAAGGCAGCTGACTCGTCTTATCACACCACACGTGCTATGTAAACCATCTTGCTATGTAATCTCAGTCTAGTTGATCATATCTGTAACTATTGCTCTTTAATGGAACAACTGAAAACCAACTACAAATTCAAAACTGTGTTTAACTAGATATTAGCAGAAGAGAAATTCCAACATGAGACTACACGTAGATCCGGGATCCTGCCCTGACAAATAGTCCATACTGCCAATTGTATAATTATCTACTAATCTGCAACATCCATTGATACATGATGTCAGGGGCAAACGCAGGATTTTCAGAAGGGGGTTTCCAGAGAGGCGGAGCAAAGCACGGAGATGGACACTTAGGTGACCCAGTATATGCCGGGTCAGTTAAAGTATTATAGATAGACCAAATGTATATAAATAATAATAATTTAAAAAAAAAAAAATATATATATATATATACAGTATATATACACACATACAGGGGCAGCAACAGCAGTGTAGACCCCTGGGCATAGCAATGTATTGGGGCCCCTACCGATCCTCCAGCGGTAGGGGTGGGGGAAGCTTTGATGTCCCGCGGGTGGTAGGGGGTATTATATCAATTGCTCAGCATGTAGGGCCTGGATCAGTAATTTCCACTAATTACCCCTTTACTGCACAGATAGTGGGAGATGGGGGCATTAGGCTGAATGAAGGGGTCCTAATACATAACTTCCAGGGTTATACAGGATGTTTAATATGCAGAGGAGTGGTGTATAGTGGAGTGGGCTTATTATTCATAATTTTCTGGTGGGAGGACAGCTTGCTTGACTGCAGATATCTCCAGTTCCCGGAAATAGATTTCTTAGATTTTAATGGAATTAAAAACTAGATAATCCCACCTACCAAATGGTATTATGGACTAGGGGATCAGAGTTCAGGTGGCAGAGCAATCTGCCCACGAGTATATAAAACTACATACCAGGTGTGTGGAGCTGGAGCAGTAACCAGCTGCTGGAAGGCTGATATCTCTGGTTCTGGGAAAAGTAGAAACAAGCTACTAGTGTCTATTAAAGGGGGGGAGTCCCAGCTTTTGGAATATAACCTCAGAAAAACTAATTCAGACAGAACCTGAAATATCTGACTGGGAACAGCAATTAACAGGCTTGGATGGGGACCACTGTTTTGAAGTCAGATATCTCCGGTTCCCAAGGGCCGATTTTTACAATTCTTGTACCCTTGGAAAGAGGGGACCCTCAGCTTTCAGCCTAGGATCCTTAGACTCCTGGGGGGTTTCTGGGTACATTCTTAAAATATGCCGTGCGGGGAAACCAGTAGCATCTGGCAAGGTGGCAGGTGAGGGGGAGAGGGGCAGTCATGAGACAGGAAGAGGGAGGTCAGAGCAAAAGGATAGCATCATGTAAACGAATGGACTGAAGGGTTTGTCGGAAAAGTAAAAAGCCTTGGCCTCACGGAGAACTTAGAGGCAGATTCATCACAATCCGCTGTGATAAAATCGCCCCAATGCGCAATGCGATAACTGATTACATCATAGGGATGCTCACGAAAACTGCTCCAAAATCCCTATAATATAGCTAAAGGTGCATACCCACTGGGCATTTTTACCTAGCGTGTAAGCACAGCGATGGTGGTGAAAATCGTTGGGCTGAAAATTGATCAGTGCATACACACTGAGTGATTTTCGCTTGTCCAAGCCATTTTTGCAGATAGCTTTTAATTGCAGGACACTATGGAAGGTCGTCCACTTGGCAGGTGAGCGGCGGCGGCCAGCGATGATGCGGGAGTGCATACCAGCGTTCATCGCAGGGTTGCCGACTTTTAGATTCTCCTCCCCGGGCTTCCTTTCAGCAGCAGTTTGAGGGGGCGGGGCTTTACTGTGACATCATTAAGCCCCGTGGAGGGGGAATGGCTTAAATGACGCAATTGTGACATTTTAGCTCAACCCCCTCCTCTGAGACCCGTGGATTGCGGCATTTAAATGCTGCGATCGGGGGGCACAGTGGGGGTCCCCTTGAATCCAGGAGGGTTGCCCACCTTTCCGGGGGGCTGGGAGGGGACCCGATTTTTGGGAGACTCCCGGCCATTACGGGAGGGTAGGCAACCTTGGTTCCTCGTTCATCACTGTCCCGTGTACACTGGGTGGTTTTCAAGCTGAAAGCAACTCAAATTTTAAAGTGAGCTGCTTTCAGCTCAAAATCACCCAGTGTGTATGGGCCTTAAGCATACTTGCCTACTTTTTTTTTTCTTCACTGTTGACCTTTTTGGGGTCAACCTTTGGACTGTTGTTGAGTGTAATGAGTGCATACACATGTTAAGATTTTGACTATGTGATTTCCCTTGAACTCCCCAGAGCCCAGAACCATACAATATTGACTATATTTACAGTAGTTGAGATTTCGGCTATGTAAGATTTTGACTATACTAGAACACTAGAATATAACTGGCTTGCCTGCACAATTATTATTATTTTTTTTGCGATGCCGATCCCACAGGATCAAGCCTCGGCATCGCAGGTTGTATACACACGGTGCGTTTTGTGCTATTCTGCTGATTTTGACTATGGGCGGTATTCAATGAGGCTGATTCGCCAGGTTTTTATGGCGATTTTGTGCTGTAAGGCGAATTTCTGACTAAAACGGTGAATCACCCTATTCAATGACCAGATGGCGAATACATTTCAAGGTTTTTTTCGCCATGATTCACCGAGTAGCAATCGCTATCTTTTTATGGTGAAGTGGAATGTGAACTTTTAAAATAAAGTGTTTTGTTTTTTTACAAATGGTGTAAAAAAATCAGGAATTTTATTCTGAGGAGGGGCATGCTATTTTTATTCATGTGCTGTAAGCACATGAATATATATTTAATTGTAAAAAAAAATATTTTTTTTTATTTTTTTATTTTTTTTTTTTTTTTACACAGACCAGCCAGCAGGGTGCCGGAGCCGAGCCGCTCATTAGATATTCATATATTCACTTCACCCGATCATTACATATTCATGATCGGGTGTAGTGAATATGCCCGGTCCCCTGCTGGCACCCCCGGGGGGCAGCCTGTGCTGCCTGGCACCCGGGGAGCCCACCTCCCCCCCACAAACGTTCTGGGGCAGGCAAGGAGACTTCCATCTCCCTGCCTGCCACCGTCCTCAGGCTCCCTGCGGCGTCCGCCGCAGGAGCTCAAATTCGCCAGTCAGGGGCAGCGAGCCCCTGACTCGTTGAATACCGGAGCCGGCGAGGCTCCGGAACGCAGTGAGCAGTGGCGAATGTGCAGCGAATCCTAAACAGGATTTGCTGCACGTCGCCGGTATTCACATTGAATACCGCCCTATATGGTTAAAATCGGAAGCTCAAATATTCAGGTTGACTCGCAAGATGTATTTCTAGTTACGCCACTGATTTGTCCCACCTGTAGTGAAACATGGTTTTACCCATTTGCAGGGGTTAAAATGGGGGGGGAACGGGGTGGAACTGAGTTCCACCACCTCTAACAGTGAGGTGGAACATTTTAACCTCCACTTTGGCCCTGCACAGTAATTCTCACAGAAAAGCATTCTAGTTTGCAGGGGGGTGCCCAAAACCCTACCACTGGCCCTGTCTCTGGCTAATGGGGGTAGGGAAGGAGGGTCATTAGATGGCATAGAGAAATAAGTCCCCCCACCTCTGCATGATCAATTTAAGCCCTGCCCATTTGCTTTCATTTTAGCTTTGTTAACAAAACTAAATCAGACCCAGACTTTGGCCCTTATTCTGGTTGGTGCGGCCAGAGCCGCACACGGGGCTCCGGCCGCACAAACCAATCCCCGCCCACGAGACGGATCGCCACGGCCGTCCGTACACGGACGGCTGGCGATCCGCATAAAAATGGTGGGGCGTACGCCTCCACCATGGTGGGAGCTGCCCCCTGCATTCGATGGTCGTCGACCATCGAAGGCAGGGCCGCACGCCACAGCAGCTCCCGCAAGCTGAGACCACACGGACAATCGTCCGTGTGATAGCTTGTATGGGGGCTGAGAGCTGACATCCGGCGACGTCAGCTTTCCGCCCCCATCACTGGCGTCATACCCTCATTAGCATGCATACGCCCCGCGTTTGCATGGGAACGCCCATGAAACGCGGGGCGTATACATAGGGAAATGAGGGTATGAAGCCCCTCACGCCCCTATACGCCCCCTTTGCGGCGTAGTAACTTTATGTGCGGCGAATTCGCCTGCACATGCGCAGATTGACCTCTGCGCATGTGCAGACGGAAAACATCGGCGGTACGGCCGCACGCGGGCCGTACCGCTCGAATCAGAATAAGGGCCTTTATAACATGCCCATACTGTGCACCCGGTGTAGATCTGCCACTGTTAAGTCAATCAATGTTTGCCCACCCGGTTTCTCCGCTAGAGTTGTATGGGTCCACGTGCCCCGGCAGTTTCCATGCTCTGTCCTATCAGAGTCCTGCCGTTCATTCCTACAGCAGAGTCTGCTGTGGGTTTGGCACTTGGACGGGCTTCCATAGGAAGTAGTTGCCCATTGTTTATTAGGTTTTTTTTATGTTTTGCCAAGTACAGTAACAGGAGGCCTATATGGACTGGAGAGGACCTTTCCCAAAAGACTTGTAGTAACAGGTGAATGAGGGGTTATGGGAGTATTTTATAAATAAATCATTTCCACATTCAGTTGCGTGCAGGGTATTTATTTAAATATTGTGTTTTTCCAGGTGCCAGCAGCTGCGTTCCTTCTTCAGGCCTCCCCAGCATGGGAAATTTGCAGGCAGAAATGGGCTTTCCATAATAATGGACAACCCCCTAAGAATGATATAAAGCACATATCAATGTTACTTATTCTTTAATGTACTTTTATCATATTTATAATCTACATCTTGACCATACAGTGGCACACGTTTTTCAGCTGAAGAACAGGATACTGGTGGTATTATTGCTTCACTATTAATTGCGGAAGGATGCCAGCAGCAAGGTTGCTATTTTCTATTCTGTAAAAAAAAAAGGAAGTAATATAAAAATAGGCAAAAGGGAAACACTAGGGAAACTTAGTATGAATCAATCTGGACAATAGCCAGCCCTCATATAGTAGATGTACTAAGACTTCGGGGCCAATTTGACACAATATGAATGGATGTGAAATTACAGCATTGTCCAACTCGCAATGTGATCATTGATTACATCGCACGGATGTATATGTTATCTTTTGCAATAAAGCTATGTCCCTGCAATGGGTCTCCGCAGCGCATCGCCAATAAGGCTGCCGCCAGCACTCCCCCCCAATACACCCCCAGCACAGCAACCCCCACTGCTGGTTATATGCAGCAACCACCGGGGATCGGCTCCTGCTGTGCTTCCGGTCTTCGGGGCTTCCTTCTTCTGTGATTCCCGATGCTGTAAAGTGAGCTGCCTCTTTGCAGCATCACTTTACTGTACCGGGGGTCACAGAGCAGCAGAAAGCCCCGGTGACTGTCAGCCCTCACCGGAACAGTGATCACCGGACCCTGGGGAGGTGAGTATACGTATTTAACTTGCACACAGCATCTATTCACAGGAGACAGAGAGGCTGGGTGCATGGCCAGCAGCTCTCAGAGCCATGCCACCATAGTGACAAAAATGGGCTGTGGATTGCAAAGTCACACCCCTTCTGTGGATACCATGCCCATTTTTGGGAGAACTCGCGGCAGTCCCACTTTATGATTTTAAATAAAATGCTGGGAGGTATGCACAAGAACCTCTGGTTTGACAAATCTCCTTTTCAGCTGCAACATGCAGATAATAGGGTTCCAGTTGGTGGTGAAGATACATTCTTTGCACACATTAAGCCATTTAATACCAATTGTGCACTATTTAAATGCTACTGGAGAATAAGAAATGGAAGATGGAGTGCTGAAAAGGTAATTGATCAATTGGGTATTACAATGTCATAGAATTTATTATATCATAATTGTCTCATTAGGTATGAATATCATAATTTCAAATCAATAAAGAATTAAATTCAATCTTGTAAAAACACAACACAACAGTGCACTTTAAAAATAAAATTGGACAATGCAAACAGTTATACTTATGGTGGAGTCCCGCTTTTGTCTGGTATGCTCTCCTATTGGAAATGGTATTGATATGCCTGATTATTGCATTGGAGCTGGAAGTTGGAATTGGTGGGTATCCATTAACCTGTCTGGGTCTTTAGGCTGTATTGGAATGCATCTGTCCTTGAGGTCATGGGTTTGATTTCCACCATGGCTCTAACTGTGCATGTAGGATCTAATGCTTGTGGCATGGGAAGGAGACTTTGGCTTTAGTCACTGGGCGGTATTCAATGAGCCAGAATCGTTGGTCACAGTGATCCAGATTTAACATTCGCCTGCCAATCGCCGGTTTTTAGCTGTGAATCGCCATGCATGGGGATTCGTGGGGAGTCGCCAAGTCACCCTATTCAACGTGGCTGAGAATCGCCGGCCCTAACGGCGATTCTCAGCCATACCGGCGTTTCCCTATACAGCCGCATTAATGTAGTCAGTTGTTTAAAAAAATGCAGAGAAATGCAAGAAAAAAGCAAATTACCCTGGACAAACGCTTCCCATACAGCATACGGCAAACGCTGGGTAATCTGCTCAAAGGGCAAACGAAGGAGTGAGGTGGGGAGGAGAATCATGGGTAAGTGAGGTGCACCATGGGTAAGAACAGTGCTTTGTGGGAGAAAAAAAAAATACCTCAAAAAATTAAATATATATTTGTATAGCACTTCTACGACCATCACATCACACAAGGGCAGCAAATAATAATACATTACACTTGCACAGTTAAATAGAACACTTAAAACCAATTATTTGACATGTTCCTATCAAAGTTCACCAGAAAAAAATGACGAGGGACACTCGGTGAGGAACGGCGATATGTAACAAGAAAAAGGAATCGCCAACTTCACATTGAATACACTTTTGGCGATTCCCCTCGACTACCGTCGATTCCCCATGCAAAATCCTATAGACTAAAAACGGCGATTTATAGAAAATTACATTTGGCGATTGGTGCTTCATTCACCGGTCCTCAACGGCGATTATAGGTCATTGAATAGGGTGATTCGCTTATACAGCTCATAAAATCGCCGGCACACATGAAAAAAACACAGAATCGCCATAAAACTTGGCGATTCTGGCTCATTGAATACCGCCCAATGTATATAAAGTAATGGTTCCATCAGTAAGATACACTGGCACAGCCACCTTTAGAACTTTACCCCCCACAGTCATCAGGACGGGTGAGAGCTAACAAGTATGGAATGAACTAGGCCTTTTATTCCTCGGCTGTCACCTGCAAGCCCCCCCTCCCCAGACCTGGCTCCCTAGGCTGCAGCCTAGTTAGCCTTTTGGGTAACCAGGCCCTGGTCAGGCTACAGAGAGCAGACTTCAGAAAGTGAGGGGGGAGATATGTTCTGAATACAGGTAGGGGAGCTCAATGTTCCATCCCAAAAATGGATGGAACCTATTGTGAAGGGCTGATCCAATTCTCTTGGTGCCGGGTCATAGATGTGTTTTGAGGTGCATGCTTTGGGTGGGGATTCATAGTAGTTGTGCAGTGGCTGCCCCGGAGCAGGGCCTGTCAACTCAAGTCCCATCTTTCAATCTGTGTGGGCCCCAGGTTGCAGTTATACACAGACAATAAACTTCTCAAAACAAGATGAACTGCTAGATGACTAGGGACCCCCCCCCCCCCCACAATTCTTGATGAAATGGCAGAGAGATGGCAAAGGCTGCAGAGGGACCATCCTCATTTCATGGAATAACTCACACAAAGTCCTTCACCAGGATGCGTACCTCACTCATGGTGGAAATGACAGTGAGGCAGAATGGGAGGTGAACTCTGTTTGTATACGGTCACAACTAGCCGATGTTTTTCATTTGTTCATACGATAGAGCCAACTGCATCTTCCCCCACTGATTTGAATGGAATTGGCATCTGAGATGCGGTAGACATCTGACCCAATGTTCCCGATGGTGATCCGATGCAATGTATTTGGACTCTGAGAGGCCACTTAAGGGCGTCTTATCTCAAAAGACAACACCTGCATTATTTTCGTCCCTTCTCAGATGCTCTGTCATTTCTGCATCCACCTCTGAATCAGACTCCCTGCATAGAATCCTCCTAGCGGTCCTAGCCACATGGTCGCCGACCATTGAACCATTTGTCTCCCCTTCCGAAATAAAAGTCAGTCTAAACTGACTTTTATTTCCGTCGGTGTCCGCCGAAGAGGGGGCGGGCACTGACGTCATGTGATGTCAGCAATCTGCCCCTGGCAGGCATCTGTCCAATCGCGCTCCCAGGGAAATGCATAGTGCCAATATAACGCTGGGTGTTCAACTAATGCCGCCCCCTGCAGGCCCCCTTCCTCGCCTATGCATGTGACTGCCTCGATGAGTATGATATTTGCCGAAGACGTTCGCACAAAGGGCAGCACATGCGCTGTCCCCTTCCAAATCATCGTGAATCACCCCCAGTATATGAAGGGTTAAGGACCAGAGTAAAACCCACTGAGTCAGTGACTAATGGGAGCTACAGTATACAGGGCCGGTGCAAGGCACCAGAGCGCCCCAGGCAAGTCGGGGTGGGGACGCCCCGGTGTCTGCCGCCCGGGTACCTGTGCTGCGGCGCTGTAAAGCTGGCGGTGGCAGCGGGGGGTCCCTGCAGTCAATAAGAAATAACTTCTGTTTTGGAAACACTGGCCGCACGGCGAACGCTGATTGGCTGAATCTCAGCCAATCAGCGTGCGGCCAGTGTTTCCAAAACAGAAGCGCTTCCGCATAGCCCGGCGGATAGCGCTCGTTATTTCTTATTGACTGCAGGGACCCCCCGTTGCCGCCGCCGCCAGCTTTTACGCACATATACGCCACAGGACAGGTACCCGGACGGCAAGGGGGGGGGGGGGGCGAAATACCGCCCTCCAGTGGCCGGCGCCCTAGGCAAATGCCTAGATTTGCCTAGTGGTGGCGCCGGCCCTGACAGTATACAGTGTGCACTCGGTCTTCCATTGTAGGAAAATCACAAACAAAGGACGCAATTAAATAACCCACAGAAGCCCTGTCGTCCATTTTTACACGCTCGGCTGTAAATGTACAATACACATGATTTAGTTGTGCATTTGTGAACTGCCCCTAAAAGTCAGTCAAAGCCAGCGGTGTTTTTTACCTATGGGCTGCAGCCCCCCCCCCCCTCCCCCCCAGGTAAAAATCTGCCACGGTAGTGAAGCCAGATACAGTCTGTGAGACTGCACTGGCTTCACTGTGACTGGCAGTAACTTCCTATTGGAAGTCCGACCTGCCAGTCACAAAGGCAGTCCCTTTGGTAGGTGTTGCCTCCCTCCGGGACGCCTTTCTGCGGGCTGCCGCTCAAAAACCGCGGTTGCACATGCGCAGTACCTATATCGGTACTGCGCATGCGCTGGTCCTGGTGACTGTCATTTGTATTGTACAGACGCCGGGACCAAGATACGGATGTTTGTACTGCGCATGCGCCAGTCCTGGCACCTGTCATCAAAGCACAGGCGCCGGGGACCCGGGAGAAGAGGCAGCATCTGCAGCTGCGGCGACAGGGGGGTGCCTGAATCGTGGTACCCCCACTGTGGCCAGAGGCACCCCCCCTCCCCTAAGAAGGTATGAGCCGCCACTGGTCAAAGCCAATTACCAGCTTTTCCTGCTTGGAATATGTCACAGCAGACTGTGTGGTAAATTTACTAACACTTCTAAAAATAAAAAAAGAGATAACGTTGCCAATCAAATTCTGTCTATTTTTTCTCAATTGCATCCCAGAAAATGATAGACTGACAGAATCTAATTGGTTGCTATGGGCAACCTCACCTCTTTTCATTTTTAGAAGCAAATGTACCCCTATGTGTTTGTGAAGCAAACTTTCTGCTCACATTGCAGCAGGCGCACATTGTCAGCCTTGTTACTTACAGACTTTCCAGCTGAACTGAATGAAAAAAATAGACAAGCGAGTTGCTAGGCAACTGGACATGGGGGAATAGTGCTTGATTTCCTTTCCCTAAATTACTTCTGGTACTGTACTCTTATCCTGCAGGAAAGCCTCTCCAATTCCAGAGACATCTCTTCTGCTTTTATCACTAGTAACATGTAGTCGCCACCTTAAAAAAAGTTCAACCCTTTAATATCGGACCCATGTACAGTATGTATCAATTCTGAGATTTACATCCCACTTCTGCACACGGTCACCTCCTCTCCTGGGGCCTGATTCAGACCCGATTACACTTTTGCAAATTCACACAGCGGACGATTATTGATGAGCTGTGCGCGTGTATGGGCCGCGATTCGGATGTGCGACTCTTGCGGCTATTAAGTCCCGCAAATTTTTCTATCTGCTGGTCGTTCGCAAAGGTGATTAACAGGGAGTGGGTGTATCAGGGTGGTAACTGACATTTTTGGGGGAGTGGCAAGAAAAACACTGGGCGTGCCAAAAAACAATGCCGGGAGTGTCAGGGAAAATGTGGGCGTGCCAAAGTCTGTTAGGGGAGGGTGTGTGACATCAGTAGCAGGCTGGACATGCCTGTTTTCATTGCAGCCGCCGAGTAATTTGAAGGTGAGCGGCTTCTGACAGAAATTGTACATTTTCGCTCAGCTGTACACATTGATTCACACAGTGACCACATTCGTTCCACATGGGAATCCACTGGAGCAAATGAATTTGCGGCTGTGTTATCAGGTCAGAATCAGGCTCCTAGGCCAGGATGTACTTAGGGGCCGATTCAGATCGAATTCGTCCCCAATAGTGGGCGGTCTGCGCCCACCTTCCCGGGGGGCCGGGATGGGGAGCGTCCAAGCCATTCCAAAAGGGTAGGCAAGTATGGGCAGGGGGCGTTCCTGTGTCGACACTCAGTGTTTCATGGGCATGCCCACAATAACGGTGGCATTCCCCTGCCTGTTCGGGGTGGGCGGATGATGTCACATGACATATGCAACTAGTATCACAGAGGCTCTTCCAAAAAGAGCTGGACAGCCGGGCAGTGGGCTGTGTTGCTAGGGAGGAGGAGGTTGCTGCATCCAGGAGCGCGTCAGGAGGCTGCAGGCACAGGAGAGGGGTGGAGCCGGGGTGAGCGGTGCTGAGATGTTGAGGTGATGAGATGTGGGAATAAGCCCATAGGCTTCTAATGGGTAATGTCAGCAAAAGCTATTGCGCTAAGAGCTGTCCTTTGCGGTGAGAGTCACCGGGTCCCAGCAGGTCCCGGCGGCTCCCTCCCACACCCGGCGCTGCTGCTGCGCCGGGCTCTCCTCCTCCCTGCATCCGAGAGAGGATCAGTGCAGGGAGGAGGTCACAGGTCCGGGCAGCACAGCTCTGTGCTGCCCGGACACAGGTAAGGGGGCGATGCGGGGCGGCTGGGGATCGTTGCGGGGCGGTGGTGGGATGCGTTAGAACCTGGCGATGCCCCCCGCCAGGTTACTTACAGCATCCCAAAATGCAGTAAAAGCCCCCATAACGGGGTTTTTACCGCATTTTTAGCTTAGAGAATCTCCCCCTCTACCTGCCAACCTGTATCTCCTTCCTTCTCTCCCTGACACTCTCACACTCTTGATCCTTTCTTCCTCTCTCCCTCTCTCCTGCTCACCTCACACTCCTCCCTTTCTCTTTCTCTACTCTGTTTCCCGGCACCCTTTATCTCTCACTCTATCCCCCCCCCCCCCCGTGGCATTGTAGTGTGGGGGGGGCCCTTTCAGGATTTTGCTATGGGGCCCAGGAACTGTAGTTACGCCTCTGCTCTCCACTCTATCACTTTTGAAGCTTGATATATCTGGCCCCTTATCTACAGCATCCAGGGCCGGAGCCACCACTAGGCAAATCTAGGCATTTGCCTAGGGCGCCGACCACTGGAGGGCGGTATTTCACCCCCCCTTGCCGCCCGGGTACCTGTCCTGCGGCGTATATGTGCCTAAAAGCTGGTGGCGGTGGCAGCGGGGGGTCCCTGCAGTCAATAAGAAATAACGAGCGATCCGCCGGGCTATGCGGAAGTGCTTCTGTTTTGGAAATACTGGCCGCACGCTGATTGGCTGAGATTCAGCCAATCAGCGTGCGCCGTGCGGCCAGTGTTTCCAAAACAAGTAATGCATTCCTGCCCATGTAAGCATTGCAGAATTAGCGCTCAGATTCTCGCAGCTAACTTTGGGGCCGGTTCTTACCTATTCGTACAGGTCCGAATTTGGCCCCGTCTCTGATGTTGGGGTTGTGCACATGCGCATTTGCAAACACCTGGGGTGAACGTCTTCAATGAGGTTTTCCAAATTGAGTGACAGGCAGGAAGCGGCAGTTGGGGTCCTCCTAGCGTTTCATGGGCGTGCCTACGAAAATGGTGGGCGCACCCATGGAAAGGATGAGCGGACACTTGCATGGACCTGCCTGCTTGAGGCGGGCGGGTGACGTCACATGCCATGACAAGAATGGCCATGATAAACGTAAGACCCAGGCTCACTTATCTGTGAAGAGAGGAAAAATCTTTTCGATAGTGGCGAGTGTAAAAGTGTAAAAGCGTACACATCCGCTCACATCCTAGTGGCGGGGTGGTCGTACGTTTTGCTGGGTGGCGTTTACCTGCTCGCTAAGCAGCCTAATGAGAAGGTCTGAATTTCCTCCTTTATGTCTTAGCATTAAAGTAAAAGTAGGCCTTACCCGATGTTCTTTAGCGCCGGATTCATGACTGTATGGAATGAATTGCGTAGCAGCCAGGAAGTGAACTTGCAGTTTAGTGTCATTAAAATTGAAATACAGCAGGAGTTGTCTGTAGGAGTGCGAGGCCTCCTGATAGCATCTGCCAGATCTGATTTATAGTTGTGCAACGTTAGGACATTACAGTAATCTCAGTGATGTCAGTAATAACTTGTGCAACATGACAGATCTTTAATTTGCTGCGCAGCTCCGTAACCTCCTTCAGTCGCTCAGTGATGCAATTCAGTCACCCGGCGTTAGGGCTTTCTGATCATTATCGTTTACTAAATCGTCTAGTGTGTGCACTCAACATTGTTAACAATGCACGCTACTGCCCGTTGTTAACGATGACTGATGTCTACAGAAAATGCAGGTCAGTTTGGCTGTATAGCCAGAAGACCTGCATGTTTAGCGGGCGTCACTGTACAATATCGCCAGCTGATATCGATCAGTGTGTACGCACAATATCGGCCGTGGCCATGTTGGCTGAGGGTCGGCTAGTGTGTATGGGGTTTAAGTTCCATGCATGCGATACATTACAAATATGGGCAACTTGCATTCAAGTCTCCCTCCAATGCTGTGTACTGTACATACAATAGAAGATATATCTGAAGATCAATTGATCTGCAGATAAATCTACAGATGGATCGGGCAACTTGTTCTCCATTCGTTGGGACTGGCATAACTGGGCAGGCTGCATCTGCATTGATCTGTCAATCATCGACAGCTCCTGCAGCAGCTGTATAGGTGGTCAGCAGATCGCCCGTACACATAGCACAATGTATATCAGGCATCGGCTGCGTTGCACAGATGATGCAATATATCTGGGAATTACACCGTTCACAGATATTTAGCTGGTACGCACTGGCCGATATTTCATTGATATATCGACTATTTAATCGATTTATCGAAATATATTGGGCAGTGTGTATGCAGTCTATATTTCAGTGTAGCATTGGACATAAAACAAGTTTTCTGTCTTATGCACTGTACATTATTATCATTATTATTATTATTATTATTGTTGATTTATATGGCACCACAAGGATTCCGCAGTGCCTGACAATACATAGATGAGAAAAAGAACAAAATAAGAAAATAGTGATTTACAGTACAAATGCAGATTAGGACAAGTACATGGTAAATAAAAGACAATTGCAGCAGCGGACACTGATAAGTGGCAGAGATATATTCTAAGAAAAGCACATGAGGAGAGAGGGCCCTGCTCGTTAGAGCTTACATTCTAAAGGGAAGGGGCAGATAAACTGGGGTGACACAGCATGGACAGAAGTGAGCATAAACATAGGGTGAGGATTAGAAATGGTTGGATTTAATAAAGAAGTGGGTTTTGAGAGACAGTTTAAAGTTTTGTAGGGAGGTGGCAAGTCTGATAGGGAGGGGTAGAGAATTCCAGAGATACGGAGCACAATGGCCAAAGTCCTGGAGGTGGGAATGGGAGGAAGTAACCAGTTTGCAGGAGAGGTGATGTGCATTTGTGGAGCGGAGAGGGTGGGTGGGAGTGTGAAGAGAGACAAGGTCAGATATGTAGGTGGGAGAGGAATGGGTGATGGCTTTGTAAGTGAGTGTAAGGTAGTCAATCTGGATATGACTAATGAATGGATGACGGACTTTGTAGCATCCTGGGTGAGATAGGGTCTGATCCTGGAAATATTTTTGAGGTGGAAAGGACAGGACTGTGAGAGATGTTGAATGTGTGGTTTAAAGGAGAGCGAAGGATCAAGAGTAACGCCAAGGCAGCGTACTTGGTGGCTAGAGGAGATCATTGCTCCATCAATAGAAAGTTAAATTTTGGAAGGTGATGTTATGTGGGAGGGTGGGAAGAGGATCAGCTCAGTCTTAGACATGTTTAGTTTAAGAAAGCGCTGGGTGATCCAAGAAGAGATAGCAGAGAGACAGTTGGAAATATGAGTGAGGAGATCAGGAGAGAGGTCAGGAGAGAAGAGATAGATTTAAGTATCATCAGCATAGAGGTGATATTGGAAGTCAAATGAGCAAATGAACTCACCTAGCGATGACGTATAGAGAGAGAAAAGGAGAGGACCAAGAACAGAGCCTTGGGGGACATCTACTGTCAGTGGAAGTGCAAGGGAGGTGGAGTCATGACAAGAGACAGAAGGATCGGTCAGAGAGGTTGGAAGATAGCCAAGAGAGAGCATTATCACGTAGACCAAGGGAGAGAAGGATTTGGAGGAGGAGGGGGTGGTCAACAATGTCAAAAGCAGCAGACAGGTCAAGAAGAATATGTAGAGAGTAGTGGCCTTTAGATTTGGCAGCATGAAGATCATGGCACACTTTAGTGAGAGCAGTTTCAGTGAAGTGGAGTGGACAGAAGCCAGACTGGAATGGATCAAAGAGGGAGTGGGAGAAAAGAAAGGCAGTAAGGCAGTTGCAGACAATACACTCAAGGAGTTTGGAGGCAAAAGGGAGAAGAGAAATGGGTGGGTAGTTAGCGAGAGAATTAGGATCAAGGGTAGGTATTTTTAAGGATAGGAGAGACAAGAGCATGCTTGAAGGCAGAGGGGACAGTACCTAATGAGAGGGATAGATTGAAGAGGTGGGTAAGATGAGAACAGGCAAAAGGAGAGAGGAAGGGGAGGAGACGGGAGGGGATAGGGTCAGATGGGGAGGTGGTTAGGGGGGGAGGAACGGATGAGGCCCATGACTTCCTCATCAGATACATGGGAGAAGGATGTCAGAGTTGGTAAGGGGGGAGGGATTGTGAGGGAGAGAAAGTGGTAGGTTGCGGGTGGTCTGATTGAATGTGCTGTCCTGACATATGGGGTGAAATCTAATAGGATGAGAGATCCAGAAAGTGAGCGATTTGGTAAGAAATGTCCAGTTTTTCAAAGCGGCAATCATTTACACTTCAAAATCAAACTGATTTGCTGTGTAAATGATTGCCGCTTTAAAAAAAAACCTGGAGATTTCTTACCAAATCTCTCACTTTCTCAATCTCTTATCCTATTACATTTCACACCCCATGGTGTTTTTTGAATTTTGGATGTAAAGTAAGAGGCAAAGTCAAGAGCAGAGAGTGAGGAGGGGAGGAGGAGGTGGGCAGAGGAGGGAGTTGACATTGGCAAAGAGGCCCTGGGGGTTCTTAGACTGGGAGGAGATGAGGTTCTTGTATGACTGTTTAGCAAGGGACAGGGCAGCACTGAAGGATAAAAGAATAAGTTTGAAATGGAGGAAGTCTACCTTGGAGTGTGATTTCCTCCAATGTCGTTCAGCAGTACGTGAACATTTTTGCAGGTATCTGGTGCATTTGGTGTGTCAGGGTTGAGGTGTTCATTTGCAAGGGTGGATAGTGGTTGGTGGAGCAAAAGAATCAAGAGCAGAAGTAAGGGAGGCATTATATAGGGAAGTGGCTTGTTCAGGACATGAGAGAGAGATAATAGGAGAGAGAAGTGAGTCAAGGAGGGAGGTGGTGTCAATCGGCCCAGTGTTATGCTTGGTGATTGTAGTTTTGGGAAATGGAGATGGAGAAATAGAAAGGCATAAGTTAAAAGAGAGAAGGTGATGGTCAGAGATCAGAAATATCATAATGATAGGTAAAGACCAGATCAAGCTTCCATTTACATGGGGGGGGGGGGGGGGGTGAGGAGGTCCACTGGGAGAGACCAAGAGAAGATGTGAGGTTAAGGATTCTGTGGGAGCATTGATAGGAATGTTAAAGTCACCTAATGATGATGATGATAGAAGGAATATCAGAAGAAAGGATTAGGTAAACAAGGAGTGTTGGAGGGTGTTGATAGCCTGGGCATAGTGTAGATGAAGAGAACAGGGTGAATAGAAAAAATAAAAATATTTGGAAAAAGAAGTGGCGGCTGAATGAGAGACAGAGCAGTAGAATTGCTAGGATTTTGCAGTATGCAAATCAGAGCGATGCTAGGTCAATAAATACAGTAGCATGCAATGGTATTTTACCTAGGATATTGCAGTATGCAAATCAGATTATGAAATCATTTTATCTAGTGACTTCCGCAAAGATGTTTCAATTCCATTTCAAAGGAAAATGTAATTAGCCTTTTTATGGTATGGTAATTAGGAAAACATATCATATTGTTTCCTGCATAAGACTATTGAAACCAGAGATGTTATACAATATACTACATGAAATAGTAACTTAGCTACTGATAACACTATGGATGTATACAGGGGTGCAGAGAAGAGGGGGAGTGGGTACTATTTACCACTCCCCCCCTCCCGCATTGCAGAGAGCCGGGCAGTTTGTGAGAAGGGACAGGCTGCTGCTGCAGCACAGCCGCTCTCCCCAGCTCAGTATCTGCTGCTCAGTGCTGTGTGCTGAGCTGGGGAGAGAGGCAGGAGCAGCGTGTGCTCTCTGTCCCTATGTGCAATGAAACCCACCCGCACCACGCTCACCTCACCCCACTGCCATCCGCAAAAATGAATATTTTTGTTCTTCAGAGGGGTGTGGCCATGCCCCCTCCAGGGTTTCAGTGAGATGTAGCCACATCCCCTCATTGGCCATGCCACAGTGGCCAAGCCCCTACATTTTACTGGGGCCGGGCCACTCTGTCGGCCCACCTGGATGTTTATGCTGTCATTATGATTTAAAAAGAGTAAACGGTACTTGTGTAGTTTCACGGCGCCCGATATATCGGATGCTATATCGGCCGATATATCGGATGCAATATCGGCCAATATATTGATGCGATCCAAAGCGTTTTTTACCTTTTCATAACCCCACTATCCACTACTTTATACAGTGTGGCGAGCGCAGTAATCCGCTACGCTCGCCACGCTTCGGGCTCAGTGGCTCGCTGCGCTCGCCACACTATATAAAATCAACTCCATGCGTAGTGGATAGGGGTTATGAACAGGTAAAAAAATCGCACAGGATCGCATCGATATAATCGGCCAATATCACATCTGATATATCGGCCGATATCGCATCCGATATATTGGGCACCGTGAAACTACACAAGTACTGAGTAAACACAGTTGTTTGACAATAAATGGCTTCACCCAACCACTACCATGAGTGAAAGAAAAGTGTGTGAGTTACCATTCATATTCTCTGACAAATGGCCAGAAAATCACAAATTCTGCTAGGGTATGTAAATTTATGAGCACAACTGTGTATCTGATAGTTAGATCACTGTACTTCATAATTCATAACTTATCTGAAACTGAAAATTCATTGGATACTATGACATATATTCAATTGATGCCGAATCCATTCCGAAATTCTTTTGATCCGGCATCCATTATTCAATGCACTAGCCAAATCCGATGTCGGATTTGGCCGCTGATTGATGCTCACCCGGCTGGCGTGGGGACCGGGTGAGGGCAGCGGCGGGAGGCAGCAAGAGGAAGTGAGGGCAGCTAAGCTGCTCTCACCCGGCCCAGCGGTGGTGGGTTAGGTACTGGGGTCAGCAGTGGGAACGGGAGTCGGCGGGTGGGTACAGGAGGGTGCCAGTGTTGGTGGGAAGGTGTGGGTGGCGGCGGACAGGAGGACCGCGCCATGTAAGCTGCTGATGCTCACCTGGCGCCGTCCTCCCTGCCGCAATCTGGCATCTTTTTATGTCGGATTGAGATTGACGGAAACACAACCAAAACCTTTTGGTTTTGGCTGTGTTTCCGTCAAAAGCCATCAAAAGCAGGATTATTCCATCAATCATTTCGACCTGCCGAAAAAACAAACAGATAGCATTGAATAGATAGGAACCCCTTCTGATCTATTCATGTTGAAAACTGCCTCCCTTTGTTTTTGTGGCAAAATGACTGACCAGATACCTTTGGAAGAAATTAAGCCCTAACTAATGCTAACAGGTTAGAGGTAGAACACAACACTTGATCTGATTCCCTTTATAAAGAGAGGCGGGGAACAGTTATCTCTGTCAGGATGGTCATCCACCTCTAATGATTCATAATTAGTCATGGTTTATGGTTGTTGTAAACTATTTTTGTCATTGATGGGGGAGGAGGGGACCAGATGATTTCCCTACATTGATGGCGCAGCATACCCAATATAGCCTTGCCCCTGACATCCATGAAGACCCAGCCCCAGGTTCTGATTGGCCCATGGGCCTGTTTGTCAAAGAAAAGGAATTATCATCAATTGGTGAAACCATTGATGGTCATCCATTGCATAGTATGCTACATCGATGACCACTTGCAAGATCACCATCTATGTCACCCATCGATGATGGGCACACCGATGGCCATTCCTAGCTTCAGTGAAATATATACTTGGGCGTAATACCATCCAATTAGCTTAGTCTTTTGAAATGTGACAGTTCCTATGGGCGTTTTAATCGATGATGAACCAGTGGGCCAATCTGAGGGTCAGTTAGGCCCACATGTAATAATCTGACTCCCTGAAATAGCAGCAATCTCCCTCTCTCCCTCATTAGTCTAACAATCTCTCTCATGTCACCTAGCCCACATTACACTGTTACTTCATAGTTACCTCCCCTCCTGCATTCTGCAGGAAACTCCCTGACATAGCAGCAATCTCCCTCTCTCCCTCATTAGTCCAGAAATCTCCCTCATGTCACCTAGTCCACATTACACTGTTACATCATAGTTACCTCCCCTCCTGCATTCTGCAGGAGACTCCCTGACACAGCAGTAATCTCCCTCTCTCCCTCATTAGTCTAGCAATCTCCCTCATTTCACCTAGCCCACATTACACTGTTACATCATAGTTAGCAACCCTCCTGCATTCTGCAGGAGACTCCCTGGCATAGCAGCAATCTCCCTCTCTCCCTCATTAGTCTAGCAATCTCCCTCATGTCACCTAGCCCACATTACACTGTTACATCATAGTTACCTACCCTCCTGCATTCTGCAGGAGACTCCCTGACATAGCAGCAATCTCCCTCTCTCCCTCATTAGTCTAGCAATCTCCCTCATTTCACCTAGCCCACATTACACTGTTAAATTTTTTTGGGAAAAAAGGAATGAGAGATAGATACATTAACATTGAATCATCAGCGCCATTTCCCAGCACTATAACAAGTACAGCATCTCTTACTAACTGCTTTGGGGCTCATATACATTTGGATATAATTTTAACATTTTACAAGATTCCTCTCACTGTGAAAAATTCTACTACCAACTATAATCTCCCTGAAACTAGTTTTCAAAAGTAGGCAAGTATGGTTTACTTTCTGCCATGTTCTAAAATCCTCCTTTACAGCTGGTGGCAGAGACAGCCAATTTTTTTCCAGTCAGAGCTGCATCATAACATAAGTAATATTTAATTATTGAATATTGCTCCAATATGCTCCAAACATGCAGCCCTGGGACCCTGTGCATGCTACTGTAGATGTTATATTTTTTATGAAATGCATGTAAACCCTATTTATCTTCCTTACAGGAAAGCACCAGTTAATCGCTTTCCTATAATGAGGTAATTTTTTTAACCTATGTAGATGGATGAGACCACAGCAATATTTACAGTTCCTGCAGGAAAGTCTGCACGCTCCACTTCTTGCTGCCGTTGTTATATTTTGATGACTACAGGGAAAAATCTACACATACCAAATGAAAGCAAAAATATTTGTAATTTTCGTGAAGCATATAAACTTTATTCTCTGACAAATGGTTATATATCCCCATGTCAGAGGACAACCAGTGTAACATTCATAGAGGGCAGGATGTATTAATATACATTGCCGCCCCTCGCCGCCCGGCCACCGCGATGCCAGCGCATATGTACTAACATATGCGGCTGGCATCGCGGTGCGGTGATGTAGGTCCCCCGGCGATACCTGTAATGTGTTGTTTGGTGGGTCTCCGTCACCTCCCTGGTGCCTCCTCCCCCCATCATGCCAGGACAGCTCAGCGTGGCTGTCCCAGGCGCCTCCTCCTCCCCCCTGCACCCGGAAGGACATCCGGCTGCCTTGCTAGGGGGAGGAGGGGTTTACCTTCCGGGTCCTGGAGGATCTGCAAAAAGAAGTCTGTAGGCTTCTATAGGGTACCTTTGGGTGGCGATACCCTGATATGCGGTGATTCCGCGGCCGGTGATTAATGCTTTAGGAAATGCGGTAAAAACCCCAAAAATGGGGGTTTTACCGCATTTTTAGCTTAGTACATCCCACCCAGAGAGAGATGTACTAAGCCTTGGTGAGTGATAAAGTGGAGATGGATATACTGTACAATATGGATGGTCTCTGGTATAGGCTGTATCAAACATTTAAATAATGGTAATAAGTGGGCAGGAAATGGTTAAACATACTATAACAAATACACAAACTTAATAGAACCAGTACTACACTTTCCAAGCTTACATTCTCCCATATCCTGTCTCTTCTTCCTGGTAGCTGCTCTCTGGTCCAGTGCATTGATTGAGGACTCAGATCCATACACATCGCAAACTTGATAGAAGAAGCTGCTCTAGTAATTGTATTATTGTGGGGCAGCTCTAGTAATTGTATTATATACCAGTGCTATTGTTGTCATAATTTCAGCCACTTGCCAAAGGAGAGTGCCAGGGAGAGATGTTGACACCAAACTTGATAATGCTGGCATGGCTTACACTGTTGACAGGCACATGTCGGGATCCTCAGAATGATGACGTGGGCACAATGCCAACAGGCTCAGGATGCCTACTGTTAGGGTTAGGTAGGGAAGGTTAGGGTTAGGCTGCAAGAGGCATTTAGGGTTAGGCATGGGGGAAGGGTTAGGGATAGGGAGGAGAAAGATTTAACAAACCACAGGAGCATCACTGGTTCTGTAACTGTCATGGCACCACCAAGACGCAGGAGTAGGGATAATACCATAGCGGTCAGGGGATAATACCATAGCGTTCAGGGGAGGGGGCCAGCACGGATTCTGCACAGGCCACCTCCTCTATTAAATACCCCGGCATAGTTCTATACTTTTGTTCTACAAAGTTCATTTCATACTGTAGTAAGCCTTTGAGTGAATTTGTCAAAATAGGTCTGAAAATTGCCTAGCAAATATTGGCCCTTATTCAGATCTGATCGCAGTACAAATTTGTTCTGAAAATGGGCAAAACCATGTGCACTGCAGGAGGGGCAGATGTAACATGTGCAGAGAGAGAGTTAAATTTGGGTGGGGTGTGTTAAAACTGAGATCTAAATTGCAGTGTAAAAATAATGCAGCCGGTATTTACCCTGCACAGAAACAAAATAACTCACCCAAATCTAACTCTCTCTGCACATTACATCTGCCCCACCTGCAGTGCACATGGTTTTGCCCATTTTCAGAACAAATTTATACAGCGATCAGAGCTGATTAAGGGCCTTTGTTATTCATCATGATGACCTGTAATATTTACCTTATTTAGGAAATACAAATCTTTTTTTTTTTTTTTACACATTTATTATTTGAATTTATATAACAAATGTGAGCGACGCTGGGGTTTTTAGTGGATATTTTGAACATCGCTCAAAGAGATGTTGGCACTCAAAGGGTTAATTTGGACATTGGTCAGTGGTCAGTAAAAGGCCCAAGTGTGTAATGCTGACTGTCTATCATTTTCTTATGTTCTTATTTGACCTATATGTAAAATAGCACAATCAATGTAATGTCATAGAGTAATACGGTCATTACGTCGACCCTATTATGGTCGACATGCATTAAGTCGACCACTGAAGGTCCACAGGCCTCGAGTCAACACCTGAAATAGGTCGACATGGCTAAGGTGAACAGGGTTGAAAGGTCGTCACGAGCCTTAGGTCGACAATGAGAAGGTCGACAGTCAAAACTCATGTCGACATTTTGAGTATCAACCTTCCCATTGTTGATCTAATGCTTGTGTTGACATTCCTACCCAGTCGACCTTAGTCATGTCGACATATTTCGGGTGTTGACCTAAGGCCTATCAACCTTCAGTGGTGGACCCAATGCATGTCGACCTAAATTGGGTGGATCCAATGACCCATACCCAAGTAATATATGACACAGGTTCTGCTGTCACTCAGGGGTAGATTTATTAAGCTTGGTGAAGTGATAAAGTGTCTGGTCTTTATCACCGGCCAATCAGCTCCTACCTCTCATTTTTCAAACCAAACCTGTAACTTCACAGTTAGGAGATGATTGGCCGGTGATAAAAACTGGACACGTTATCACTTCACCGAGCTTAATAAATCTGCCCCTCAGATCAGGGGCGTAACTAACTAGATATTTGCAGGCCCCATAGCAAAATTTTATAAGGGCCCCATATACCAAATATTGGTGATAAATGTATATAGAAAATATAACTTAGACAGTAAAGATGGGCCCCCTTCTGCTCTGGGCCCCATAGCAGCTGCACCCCTTGCACCTATGGTAGTTACGCCTTTGCCTCAGATACATAAAAGAATAGTCTGTAGTGTAAACCTCTGTGTAAATGTGAACATACCTTTGACATTTCAAGAAGTTACGATCATTCAGATCACTGCTAGAGAACACCCCCCCCCCCCACGCCTGACCACCTTAGAGTCACTGTCATAGGAACATGGCCGCATATTGATGTTTCTGCAATTACTGTTCCATTAAAGAAAGGTGCAGGGTCAGAATATTGATTGGTATGTCACGCTTCACTGAGAGGTTCAGGGCTGAAGAAAATAGTAAATAGCAATGGTGCAAATTACTAAATGTATATCCTATATAAGAAAAGGATAACGCGGCTCCCACCTCTGTGGTTGGAATTCAAGTGTTGTGCTAGATGGCACCCGATGGAGCAATTAAAATGTTGGTAACCAGTATAATATAAAGTAAAATATAAACCACCTGCATTGATAATGTCTCTATCACATTAATGATGACAGGGCTGCCGTAAGAAAGTGTTGGGCGCAGGACTAATAAAATATGCATGGCCCCTCTGATAGTGGAGCTGTGGATAATGTAGGTGGAGCTACAGTGGGGGTGGAGCGTCAATTGGTGCCTTCTCTTTGATTTATGTTAAATGTAATACTTCCTTGTGTTGCTATGTTTTTTTTTTTTCCGTCCATATTGTTGATTGTTTTTTGAAGACACAGTTTATATAGTTACACTACTGGTAGAAACAACAGGGTTATATTGTACTAGGTGATTCATCGCGCCCTACGGGCGCTCTTCACACCGTCGTAAGGGGCTGCGCCCCCTTAATTTGTGAACATTTGCATATGAGAAAGATGGTTAGAATTGTATGAAAGATGGCCTGTATTGCAACTTGAGTTATAGGTGAAATGTGTTAAATAGAGAGCATATGATGTGGAAGGGGGTGTGTATTGTTTTGTTTAATTAAAAAGCGGTTACAGAGTAAGATGTACATTGATAGTGTGGATGGTACAGTGACATTTGTGGGTGTGGGGGGGGGGCTGTGTGTGCATGTTGTTTAGGTGTGTGTGTGCAATAGTATAGTAGGGTGTTTCTGAGTCAGCGGCTCCCCACTGGCGGAGGTCACGACACAGGAAAACAGGAGGCTGGGTAGTGATAGGGGTGTGTGGGCATAAGGGGGACTAAAGAGGAGGGTGGGAGATACTGTGCAGTGGGTGAGGGTCCAGCGTGGCAGTACAGGATGGTGGCCCTTAGTCAGAGTCTCCTCCTACTGGGTGGGAGTTCGGGTGCATGAGAGCAGGAGGCTGGGCTATGAGGCATGATAGGGGCATGTGGGCAAAACAGCGTCAGCGACTCCCCAGTGGTGGAAGTTACGGTTCAGGAGAGCAGGAAGCTGGGTAGTGATAGGGGTGTGTGAGTATATGGGGGACTAAAGAGGGGCTTAGGGGTGCTGTGAATTGCGGGAGGGGCGCAGGTGTCGGCGAATCGCGGGAGAGGGTCCGCAAAGCGTGGGAGGGGGCGTGAATTGCGCGAGGGGGGTTGCGAATCGCGGGAGGGGGGTGCGCGGGGGGTCCGTGAATTGCGGGAGGGGGGGAGGCACGGGGCGCGATGAATCACCTAGTTGGTTATATATTCTTGTAGAAGGATGGTAGGATGTTGCTGTCATTCAGAATGCATTTACATAAACAGTAATAGTAGCAGTAAAAGGTCTGACTTAAAACACCTACAGTAAAACAGAACAGGTGTTATATATTATACAAAGAATTGGTTGATGATGTGTGTGCACATAGTTCATAGTTGTCACTGGAAAAAAATTGCTACAAGAAAAAATCAACACAGAAAGTTCAACACATGTAAATGTTGACATAAGTGTGGCACTTCATCGGTGTCCATGTCGACACATGAGAATGAATATGAAAACATTCCAAAAAAGAAAAATAAATCTTCAAAAACTCATGTCAACCTTTTTCATTGTCGACCATAGCCGTGCCAGTGTTTTGCATGTGCCATTTAATCCTGGGGTTGCCGTGAATCGCGCGCGGGGGTGGGGGGGGGGGGAGGGGGTGAGGGGTGTCCGCTAATCACGGGAGGAGGGGTCGTGGGTGGATGCCGTGAATTGCGGGAGGGGGGGGGGGGGCGCGGGTGTGGGGGGGGGGGGGGGTGCTGCGAATTGTGGGAGGGGAGGGGCGCGGGGGTTGCAGTGAATCGCGGGAGGGTGGGTCGCGGGGGCGGGTGGTTGCCGCAATGACAGGAGGGGGGGTCAGGGGTGGGGAATCGCGGTAGGGGGCGTCGTGGGGGGCACCGTGAACCGTGGGAGGGGGGGCCGGCGCGAATCGTGGGAGGGGGGTGCCGCGAATCGCAGGAGGGGGGGGTGTCACGGGGTGGGGCCGCGAATCGCGGGAGTCACCGGGGGTGCCGCGAATTGCGGGGGGTGTGCTGCAAATCGCGGGTGGGGGGTGCCGCGAATTGCCACAAGAAAAAATCAACACAGAAAGTTCAACACATGTAAATGTTGACATAAGTGTCCATGTTGACACATGAGAATGAATATGAAAACATTCAAAAAAAGAAGAATAAATCTTCAAAAACTCATGTCAACCTTTTTCATTGTCGACCATAGCTGTGCCAGTGTTTTGCATGTGCCATTTAATCCTGGGGTTGCCGTGAATCGCGCGCGGGGGTGGGGGGGGGAGGGAGGAGGTGAGGGGTGTCCGCGAATCACGGGAGGAGGGGTCATGGGTGGATGCCGTGAATTGCGGGAGGGGGGGGGTGTGGGTGCCGCGAATTGTGGGGGGGGGAGGCTGCAGTGAATCGCGGGAGGGTGGGTCGCGGGGGCGGGGGGGTTGCCGCAATGACAGGAGGGGGGGTCAGGGGTGGGGAATCGTGGTAGGGGGGGTCATGGGGGGCACCGTGAACCGCGGGAGGGGGGCCCGGGGGGTTGGCGCGAATTGTGGGAGGGGGGGTCGCGGGGTGCCGCGAATCGCAGGAGGGGGGGTGTCACGGGGTGGGGCCACGAATCGCGGGAGTCATCGGGGGTGCCGCGAATTGCGGGGGGTGTGCTGCAAATCGCGGGTCGCCGCTAATCGCCACAAGAAAAAATCAACACAGAAAGGTCAACACATGTAAATGTTGACATAAGTGTGGCACTTCATTGGTGTCCATTTCGACACATGAGAATAAATATGAAAACATTGAAAAAGTGAAAAATAAATCTTGTCAACCTTTTTCATTGTTGACCATAGCCATGTCAGTGTTTTGCATGTGCCATTTAATCGTGGGGATGCCGTGAATGGGGGGGGGGGGGGGGGGGGGGAGGTGCATACCTCCCAACATGACCCTCTCCAGGAGGGACACATTGCTCTGTTTCTGGACTTTCTTCTTAATTTATGGATTACCATCACCTGTGCTTAAACACCTTTCTTATCAATTACCCTGTTTAAAACAGGTGATGACAATCACAAATTAAGATGGAAGTCCACAACCCAGCGTTACAGCTCCAGACACACTTTGAGTGACAGATGTAGCCAAATATATAAGAGATTCTAGAGAAGAAAACAGAGAAAAAGAATCCCATTATAGCATTACTATTTCTGCTACGTAAGGTCCATACATCACTGATTGATATCCCTGGATGCCCATTAGTATCTGACATGGGGATGACCATCAACCACTGAAGGTTCAAAATCAATACTTTATGGTCAAATGTTGAATACTTTTGTCATAAAGAGGCATAACTCTGACTCCCTACTCCCTCAAAGCCTAGCCCCCAGCTTCTGATTGGCCCACAGACCTGTCAGTGAAAGTACACTGATGACCATCGGGTTGTGTAACCATTGGTATCATCTGCTGCATAGTATGCAACCATCGACAGACACTTACCATTATTGCATCGATAATAAGCACGCCAATGGCCATCACTTATTCAGTGACTGTGGCCAATACTTCTGCAAAAAATTAACACAGAGGAGAAGCTAAAAGTTCTGTCTCCCTGAGGGGGTGTGGCTTGCTCCAGTGTCAAGTGACCTATTCAGGAAGTTCTCCAGCACACAACCAGGAGGGTTAAGTCTTTAATCCTAGTGGGCTAAAGGACCACTGATGTCACAAGCACCTGACACTGCACAACAGGGGAGGAGCAAGGTCCGAACATGGAAGCCCAAATGCACTTGAGTAAATATTGGCTATTGCATCTGCATCAGAATGAGGCCCATTATGCACTGTGTCCTTACGGAATCACACTGGTTATACACCTGCACCTTTAGGTAATGCCCACATGGACCATGGGTTTTATATATATGTGTGTATGTAAATCTGGCTCTAATAATAACCAGCGCCTCCCCAGCCATTTACCTCACCACATGTCACTGGTTGGCCCTCCCCCTGCACCCTCCTAGTGATGCCACAGCTTATATGACTTGAGGTTGTTATGTATGTGGTAAGAGATATTCCTTTTTCTCTGTTATTTCTGCAATGCCAATAGTCAGTATCGTCTATGGGTGCAGAATGTGAGGTGACCATTACTAAAGTCATAACATATACTGTACCTCATCATGTAGTATATTGATAGAGGCAAAATAGCAGACCTGCATATGGTATTGGCAGCCATTTTATGGGCTTGTGTCACAATGGGTGGTGGTGCATTCACATGGGTATTGTTTTCGATCACAAAATGGCTTCCTCTGCTGTGTGTATATAACAAGCCTGCTTGAAAGTTTTGTTGTATTTGGTCAGAATAATCTACTTTCTGTGAATGCAATTCCCTTCACCCGAGAGAACGGAACAGTATTTTCCAGAGTACAGAACAATTTATTTTGTTTGCGGCAGACAGAAGTGAATTGTTTCCAGCGCATAACAAAGCGTGGCTGCCATCTTGCCGATGCGGCCCAGCACCTGTTTCTGTGTTAGTGCTTGATTGAGTGGAAGTTGAGGATTAATGTTCATATGCTGAATGAATAACAGCTCATGGGGACCTGTTCCTGAGGATTCAGCAGCTCTATGTATGAATAACATAGCGTGACCTTGCTCTATCCATCTTTAAATTGAGACAGAAAGTAAACTAGAAAAGGCCGCTGTGATAAATAGAAGATGCAAGGGAAAAATGTAATGTGCAGCGACCTAGGAGGCCTATTCTGGCGGAACTTATAACGTCTTTGACAAATATGTTTTCTAGTATAATTACTAGAAAAAGATACAAGAAACTGATTTATATTGGAACACAGAATTCCAGTTTTAAGTTTATGTCCAGTTTTGGACAACCTTGCCTATTTCATACATACTCCCCCAGTGTCAGGAATCGCGGCGCTCACACACACCTCTTACCAGTGTGTTCGTCTATCTTGCAGGTCTGGCACTGACACTGCTGGCGGTTCTACTGACTGGTATGATGTCCCAGTGCCACCTCTGTCAACTTCTTGCTGCGGCCCAATGTTCCCCGCCCTTGCCATTCTGTATGGTTTCCGCCATGACACCCTGTGTCAGCTGACCTGCAAGCACCAGAAGCTGTCACATGACTCAGAAGCATTTTCAACAGTGTGGGCCCTATTGTCCAATCAGAGACCCTGCTGCAGTCATGTACACAGTCACCCAATCAGCAGCAACTGAGGGGGGCAAAAGAGCAGAGCGCACAAATCTCCAGTTGCCTTGATAAGTGTCTTCCTCCTGAGAAACTTCCTAGAGGCTGCATTCTAGACTCCAGGCTTGCTACCTTCTACCTGTGTCCTGCTCCTACGTTTTAGACCTGGTTAACTCTCCTTTTGCCAGATACACTGCTGCTGTTTCCATCTCCAGCTTTCCCTAAGTTATCTGTTGCCTAGCCCAGGATTACCAACACTGAAAAACCATCCCCATTGGTTCCTAGACCGGTCATTGGTTCCCAGACCCAATAGCAGCACCATCAATTCCTAGTGACTCATACACAGGGCCGTGACCTGCCCGTCAAGCGCAGCAAATCACAAATCCTTGCGTGGCTCCCTGGAGAAGACCCCTGGTGGGTTTAGACTCTGCTCCCCCTTGATCATTCGCCAACACCCTTCCAAGTTGTGCTCTTCGTGTACCTTCACCATCTCACCCAGTGTATGCACCGCCAGTATATTACACCTCCAAGCTTCCATACCCAGTCTCCACCACTGGCCCACTATGGTCACAGCCAAGAACACAGTGCCACCAGGACTTGACACCCAAGTCCTGGTGAATGGTCCAGGCAGGCCTCGGCTAATACACCTCTGCACCACCAGTAAATTTTACTGTATGTTGAAGTAAACCTGTTATAATGGGAAATCTGCAGAGTTGATGAATGTACGGTATAAATGTAAAGGTGCCCAGCCGCAGAGAGAGCCACAGCTGTAGAGGTCCCAGAGGAAGAAATGTACGTAGGAAATCGCCTAATTATGCTGCATAGAGGTCACCATGGCTGGAGCCGGGAGTGTTTAGCTCTGTCCAATCTGGTCAGCACACAGAGCCGATCGAAAACTCATTGCCTTGATTTTGAATTTAACAATGCCAGTAAGTTGATTACGGCTCAGTGTGTCACCCATCACACCCCTCTGCAATAGCTTATAATATGGCATTGTGAGTGGAAGTAGGTGAATGTAGGTTTGTCTATCCATCTACCTATTTATTTATCTCATTCTATCAATCTAGTCTCCAGTGATGTATCCAGGGCAACCGAGAGTCATTTCCACCAGAACTGTTGGTGGAACCTGACAGGGCCGGCCCCCACTACCCCGCCTGGTTCCAGCACTTTTCGTCAAGGAGGGAGAAGAGACTGTTGCAACAGCCCCTCTCCTCAACTCATCATACACTGCTGTGACAGCAGTAGTCTTTTCACATTGGGGCAGATGTATGAAGCAGTGATAAGGGAGGAGAAGTGAGCCAGAGGAAAAGTGGCCCATGGCAACCAATCAGCACTGAAGTAACATCTATCATTTGCATACTATAAAATTATACAGAGCAGCTGATTGGTTGCCATGGGCACCTTCTCTCACTCACTTCTCCTCCCTCATCACTGCTTCATACATCTACCCCATTGTGTGGTGAGGTAGGAAGGGATCTCATCTGCCGCTCTGACCAGCAACACTCTGTGCAGAAAAGTATATCTTTTGCCATGATAGCAATGAGGGGGCTTAGCCACACCCATCCCAGTACTGGAGCCCGGCACAGCTATTAACAGCCCTGATCATATCAGCTGCATTAACCATCAAGTTAATCAAGATGTCAAGTACAAAAAACACGCTCCCGGGACCAGTTAAGCTTTATCTGAGTATGCAGCCATTGACTTCAGCATGCCCAGAAAACAAACCCGATACACCCCATTTTCCGAAATGTCGCCCATTGCCACCCCCAAATACCAGCAACATGTCACTCATGCTGCAAATTTTGGTGTACTGTGATCAACATCTCAGTATCTGATCTGCACATGTTCACTGCAGGTCCTGCGCCTGCACAGAACACAAAATATTGCCAATTTACGTAAATATAAAATTTACGTAAATCTCGAATAAGAACCATACAATAGTCATAAATTCTGCCAATAGGGCACTTTGTTGTCAGAAATGATCTGGATTTCACTAGATAATCTCTTTTATGCAAGAAACCCCCATGGTCACTGTATTATTTGTCTGTTGTCATGGTAATACTGTGACAGATTCGTTTAGATACCCCAAGGACACGGCTTTCACTATGTGTCTAATTATCACCTGGAGGTCCAGTAGGACACCTGATCAATATATAAATGTAATTTGGATGCCGATGGACTTCTAAATGTCGGACAAGTCCTGGTTTAATTGATGGCTATGGACTTCAGCAAGATACAAGAGATGAGGGGTCAGGGGTTGAGCCTTGGAAATTGGACAAAAGAGATGGCAACAGACTTGGCTACTATACTAGCTATGTAGGCTGGTGAGGCAACTGAGGTTCTACCCGGAGAGCATCACATAAGCATGTCCATGATGGATTATCAGAGAGTTGTACCCATAATAATTGTGGTCTTCAACTGGAGGTGGTCCTCCAGTTGAAGTAGGGATAAATGACATAGGAGAGTACGTACAAACCTGCTGGTATTAGATGTCTTGCAGGATCTAGAATGTACAACAGGCTGACAATCTGAACACTCTAATGGGGAAGTGCCCATAAGGGGCTTAGGTTAAAGGATCAATAGTCAATGGGTAACTGCAGGGGGTGGGGATATATACTGTATGCGGCTGAACGGGGGAGAGAAATCATTCGGTGGTCCCTCACGTCTAATGATTTCTCCACTGTCTGTAAAGAAAAGTCAACCTGGACTGACTTTTTCTAGCGTACGCTTCCTGATGAGTTTGGGTCGGGCACTGATGTCATGTGACCTCCACCACCCGCCCCAACCAGGCATTGGCGTGCCCAGATTTTTTGTGGGCACGGCCATGAAATGCTGGGTGGTCCCCTGTTAGTAGCTTCCACTAATCGGCGACTGAGAAAGGCTAGAAGTGGTTATTTCTGACATCACAGGCCCTCCCCAATGTGCTTGCATTTGTTCAAGCACACCTAGAAAATGGCAGGTTTCCACTCCACAATGCTTGCTTTCTGTATGTAAAAATGTGTCATTATTGTGTACGGTACACATGTAATCGTTAATTGCTAAATTCGTGAATTCTCTAATTAGAGTTCCAGGCTGAATTAGGCCCTAGGGGGTTATTCAGAACTGGTCGCTTCTCTGCTACTTTGCAGAGCCCTGTGAGCAGGTATGTGCCACCCAGCCAGAGTGAAATCCCGCCCTGTGCAAGTCTGAGAATTGCTGAGCATGGCTTGCTAAAATTAGCTGGATCAGCAATTTGCTGCAAATCCATTAAACCACATTCACTGGCAATCCTGGAAATTTTTCGGGCGATGCTTCAGTGGTAACACTGGCATTCCCGTAAAATTTCCAGGATTGCCAATGTCGACGCCTCCTTGGCACCAGGCAATGTCGCTGTGCTGAGCTGAGCTAGCGATGAGCTAATCTTCAGCTGCTGCTCCGGCTACCTGGCCCTGGCTCCTTCCTCCTAGCTGTGTGCGGTGTGAACTTGCTAACATCACGCCACACACAGCCGGGCAGCGGCTGATATCGTGCACAGCAGCGCTGTCAATCAACTTGCATACAGCCAGAAATTATCGCAGGATGGCCTCGGGCATGAGTACTATGAGCCGTAAGCATGTGCGGTCTGTCGATAATTGCCCGGCCTACGAATTCGCAGCTGTACGATCAGGGCTGAATTACCCCCTAAGTGCCACAGTAGTTCAGAGGTGTGTACCATCATCCGGTGGCACAAGAGGCACATAGCACCTTGGGCTTCAGGCTGCTGGTCTCTTGACCAGAACAGGGTGTTGGGCCATCACCACCTTTAAGCCCCACAGCATTCGTATGCGTCTACACTTGGTCTTAGCCAAAAGGTTGAGAAGAAAAAAAAGATTCACCATACAGTAAAAATATACCGTCAATCAACAGGTATAGGAAAGTGTACTGTAATACGCTTGTAATTCCAATCATTAGGACACAGAGGCAAGGCTCTTTTATTAGGTTGCTGGCTCCAAACACACTGTACACTGAACTACACCCACTTCCCAGCATCCCCCATGGTCCTAGGGACCGTCACTGAAGATTCAGGCTTGCACATTAATGCAAGAGAGTGCCTGCAGACATCAGGCATTCTAATGAAATAATATCACAAATGGAGAAGTAGTTATTGGACAGGTGCGGATCGATTTTCCTTGTCTTTTCTATCCTCAGTATTGTAGCTACATAGCAGCATGGTTCTAAAGATCAGGGCCTAATTACTGGAGCATTTATTGCTACTGAGAGTTCAAAGCTCAATGGAAAAAAACCGCAAATATTAAATCCAGTTAACGTCTTCACTTCCTAACACCAGAAGAGGATTGTAGCGCTGGAGGCCAGTCTGCGAGAAGAGAGTAAAGAGAAGGACACGGGGGGATAAAATGCCATCAAGGCAGAAGACGTCGCTGTTCTTTGCTGGTTTTGTATCGAGCATTGGATCATTCGCACTCATCTGCACTTCTCTGGGGACACAACAGTGGGTGTCGAGTGAGATTCAGTTCACTGGAGGGAATTATACTGGAATTGCAAATGTTGATCTTGGACTCTTCAGAGTTTCTCGCTCAAAGACTATCGTTACAGGAGTTGCACTTCCAACTCCAACCTCTGTCATGCAAGGTAATCTTTTATCATTCACTTACAGTATGTTATAGCAACGTAGGATGGAAATGTTTGTACTTCTTTTTTTACATTATATATTTATTTATTTACAGCTTCTTTTTACAGTACAGAAATGTTTGTACAGTACTTCTAGTAGTTGCTGAACAATACCTCCCAACTCTGTAGTGGCCAGGGTCGGGACTCCTGCACAAGGCCCCACAGCCCGCTCCCAAAAAGGGGTGTGGTCTATGGGACATGGGCATGGCTTCATGGGAATGCCCCCAGCTGTGAAGCCACGCCCATGTTTAATCACTGTTGGGGGCATGGCCAGTGCTTTGTGAGCTGCTGCCTATGCCAGTTCTTTTGAGGCAGGGGGCTGGGGCAGCTGATGGGGTAGGAAAGGGGCGGGACGGGGCGGTGCTAGAAAGGTATGATGTGTTTGGGGCATGGCCATCGAGAACGCGTCCTTGTAGTCACGCCCCCTGCCGTGCAATGCCGGTACTTCAGGCATTGCACAGCGGGGGGGGGGGGGGTGCTACAATGACGCGCTATGCATCATTTGGTCCCCCACCGATTGGCGCGGAGGAGGGGCACAGTTCCGGGAGGCTTGCCTACCTTTCAGGGGGACCGGGAGGGGAACCCGATTTCCGTGACCCTCCCGGGCCATTATGGAAGGGTAGGCGACCACGCTATGCCCCCAGTCCCTCTGTCACCTGACCTCAACCTAAACCTGGACTAGATCAATGTTCATCTGCTGTTATATGCTTAAACCGGGGAATCCTGCTGTTCCTGCCACACTAACAACTGTGCCCCTGTTCTAGCTACAGTGATAATGATCATACTGGATAGCCATAAACATTGTAATTTTCCAGAAATATGTAAAATAGAAAATGCTGTACAGATGGAGCGCAATTCATGTTTGCAGTAGCTGGCGAGATGCTCGTGTGCACCATGGCGACAGTACTCCCCACTGCCACCGACACTACCCATCGCCGCCCTGACCCCCCTAACCCTGCCTGTCTCCCTGAAGTGGAGACAGGCAGGGTCCCACCACCTTGCCGCACAGAGACTAGGAAGCATCCCAGTCTGATGGCATTGGGGCAGATGTATGAACCATTGTTAAGTGCAAAAATGCACTTAACGCTGGTTAACTGGGGGGGATTACGTTTATGCTAATGTATTACTAGCCCACCTAACGTGCGCTAGTGACAGCCCACCGAGTTACGCTCTGCGGGGCTGTCCCCTGCAATCCCCCCCAGGGATTAACGGGCGGAGCGATGTATTAACAGCCTTCAAGGCGTTAAGTCGCCCCGGCCACTTCACCAGCTCAGGGCTAGCGTTGTCCTATCCCCCACTGTGGGGACAACGCTAGCCCTGCTTCTGGCTCGGGCTGCGCAGGAGATTTTGCGGTTTTTGCCCATTAGAGCCGGGCAGGGGGGGGGGAGCGCACTGAGCATGCGCGGGCGCCGGGGGAGCCGAAAAGGAGAGCCGTTAACGCTGGGCATAACGGCTCTCCTTATCGGCTTGGGGGGGGGTTAATACATTTGCAAATAACGGGTGCCTGCTTCTCCTCGTTATGCAGGAGAAGCGGGACCCGTTATTTTAGAAGCGCTAAGGGGGGGTTAGTACATCTGCCCCTGTATTACTTATTTCTCTCTACTGCTGATACCTCTCCCTATGCAACCAAGCATCTGACTAGCCTTCCTCGTTGCTTTGCTACATTGCTTTCCTGCCTTTAAGTCACTTGAAACAGTGACTCCTAGATCTCTTTCCTCCTCAGTAGTTTCCATTGTAGTACCCTTGATACTATATTGAGCTTTTGGGTTTTTGAGCCCCAAGTGCAAAATTTAGCATTTTTTAGCATTAAACTGTAGTTGCCGTGCTCTTGACCAATTCTCCAGTTTACCTAGATCCTCATTATTAGTTGCTTCAGTCCCTCGGTTCTGTGCAGAAGCTGGGTGCAAGCCGGCGCGGCGAACTACATCATCCATTCGCTGCTGTGCAGGGGATCCCAGTGTGCAAAGGGGGGGGGGGGTCCAACACTGCGGGCGGCATTTATTCCACACACAATGCTGAAAATTTCACAGCATTGCATGTGGACCAGAATAGGGTCCCTTGTGTCAGATATTTCTAAATGACAAACTTTTTTTTTGTAATACTCCTTTCACATTGCACCCCGGACCCGGGTTATTTTATTCTAGGATTCAGGACTGAATTCGGCATCTTCCCCAAAGTTTGGGGTCTGCGCATGCACTTTTATGCGCATGTGCAAATGCCGGGAGCGAACGGCTTGAGCATTGGGCTGTTCGCTCCGGCCGGTGTGGGGGCGGACAGGGGGCTGGAGTAGGGGAATGCCCAGCAAAATGTTGAGCACTCCCCTGGGAACTCAGGTGGGTGGATACCTGCTTGGCTCGGCTCAGGCGGCTGGCATCACATGACTCAGCACCCGCCCCTTATTCATCAATCAGTGGCTGAAATAAAAGTAAGTTCTGAAGGGGAGAAAGATCATTGGATGGCCAGCGACCAGTTTCACTTCCCCTTCGGCAGCGGGTGAGGGGACGTGTTAGAGTGCACATCCCCTCGCATGCTAGTCAGGGGATTCGGCAGGGTGATGGTTAATAAAAAGATATCATGAAAATCTAATGTCAACCCTTTTCATGTCGACCTTTTTAAGGTGTTGACCTTTTGATTGTCGACTAATGGTGTTCATCCATTTGACTTCTCAACCTAGATACTGCATCCTCTTTCACACTAAACCCGGGTCGCCCAATATGAATGACTATAGATATCGCCGGCAAAAGATCTGAAGTGAATTAACTGAAATTTAGTTAAATATTGCACCCCCCCCCAAAAGGCTAGCATTTTTTGCGGATATTTTGCACACCTCTCACAGCCACGCTGGCACACAAAGGGTTAACCGTGTCTTATAACCCGGGTCCAATTGCCGTTTTGGCTGACCAGGGTTATAAGCTGTGGAGTTTTGCCAAAAGGGCGTCAGGCTCACTGATTTCCCTACTATTATGGGAACCACCCCGGACGGTAGGAATATCCGCAAGGACACAACGTGTCGCCATTTACTGGAAAGCAACTGTGTAGTGCTGAGTTATTCAAGTTCTTCAAGGGTGTGCTCCCTAAACACAGGCTTATCATCAGAGGGGGTTGCAGCACCTACCAAGTAGTGCAGGGGGATCAGCCCCCAGGGATCGTCAGCTCTTTTTGAATAGGGTGCAGCATGGGGAGGAGGCACCCACTTCTTGATCAAGTGAGGTAAGAAGCAGGTGCCCATGATTGGTCAGCCTCTGATTGGCTCAGAGAGCCCTTTCAAGCAATCATTGGCTGCTCATTTGTTTGGATAGTTTTTTTTTCTTCAAATCCTCCTCCCGCCGCCCACAGATAGGTGTGTGCCAGCGGTGCGGCACAGCTGGTGCTTTAAAGCGTCTGTCTCCGATTTATCTTATGTTCTGCCGGTCCCACCTCAATCTCAGGTCTGTTGCACACGGGACCACACTTCGGATCGGATGTCATACACATGTGATTTGGGACGATTTCACCTGATTTCTTGGCCCACTCTGCCGAAATCAGGTGAAATCGGGCCCAAATCACACTAGTGGATGGAGGCCTTTATACACATGTAGCTCAGGGACTCACCAGTCATACTACCCATGTGCACGTAACAAAGGTTATACATCTAGCATGTAGGATGTTTTTGGCATGGGAAGGAGACTTTGACGTTAGGCGATGTAGCACAATGTACATAATGTAATGGTTCCATCAGTACCGTAAGTTACATTGGCACAGCCATCTGGCAGTCACCTTAAGAACTTTACCCCGAATAGTACACCAGGACGGGATGTTAGCTATGAAGCATGGAATAAATTAGCCCTCCCCAGCCTATTGGTTAATCAGGCACTGCACAGTAATGATCAGCACATGACGGAATGGAATTTCACTTAAGGTAAGACTAAGAAAAGAGCAGATAAATGGCCCCAGTTCAGGACAGAACACAACATATACACACACACCAATATATGGCCAATCTACTGGTAGATCACAATCAGCCTCTTGACCACATTTGCCTTGTAATTTGCACTTTGCTTTGCTTCCCCTAATTAGCAAGTGCTGGTTATGACAACCATTCATTCCCCTGCGTCTATAGCATGAGGATCATTGCCCTGATGACAAATCTGGATTTCTTATTTATTTGCAGCCTATGGGTTAAACCCTTGTCTTGTGTCATGACTTACGCACTACACAACCTAGGCCCACATCCTGCTGATTGTTTGTATCTTGGGTCCGTCCTAGTCTAATCTTTGTCTGTTTGGCTCTCCAGCATTTCTCAGTTCCCGTGTTCTCTTATCTTACATCTGGGCTGTGTAACTGCAAATTACATCATTCATATCCGCGTCTTTTCGTCATTCATCGCAGCAGTATCTGGACTGCTTTACCACAGCAATTATACCAGCTGTTGTTCCCCTGTTGTTCTCTGGCGTTTATTATCCCTTATTTGTTAGTTTTATTGTTTATTCCTTTGATACAGTGAATCATTACCAGTTACAGACTGGTTTGTGTGTGCGTGCTGGAATGTCTTACTGGGAACCAGGATACACTATCAGTGCTATGTCACCTTCTTAGGGCCCCATACATTAGGCCGACTTGTCCTAAGGACAAGTCGGACCCAATTGTCCTCCGAGCCGCCCGGCAGTTCTCCGGGAGGCTCACATATAATTTAGGACTTGATGTGCCATTCTTTACATGTGATAAATCGTATGCGATGTAAAAAGAAAAATGGGGAGCTACAGGGCGAGGAGGAGCAGTGGGGGCAGGCGGCGGCTCTCAATTGAGTGGCTGGCAAGGGGTGCCGGTGAAGAAGCAGTGCGGCCGCAGTGGTAAACCGGTAAAACAGTGGGGTGGTTGCCGGTGATCAGTGTCCAGCATCGGAGCGGGCGGGCAGCAGCGGCTATTACAATTTTAAAATAACATATCAAATGACTCTCCGGGTTTTGATTGGCAGAGATAGAGCACTCTCAGCCAATCAGCGGCCAAGGAGGGAGATCGCTGATTGGCTGAGAGTGCTCTATCTCAGCCATTCAATAGCGGGGCAGTCATTTGACACGTTATTTTAAAGTTGTAATTGCCGCTGCTGCCCGCCCGCTGCCTACAGTGACAGCACGCTGATGATCCCCACCACGGCTGCACTGCTTCCTCACGGGTACTTGGGGTAACCCCATTCACTCATTCAAGAGCCTCCGCTGCCCGTCCGCTACAGAAGGTTGGACGTGATCGTACATGCTGTACGTCCGACCTCCAGATCCGGTCCGATGTGCACAGGACCGCGCATCAGATCGGATCAAATGTCATACACATGGGATTTTGGTCCGATTTCACGTGATTTATCGGCCCAAGTGCCGAAATCACGTGGAATCGGTCCAAAATCGCATAGTGTATGGGGGCCTTTACTTTTCCTACTTCTCTTATGGGAGATGCAGATAAGGTGCCTGAAGGCTGATGTTCCAGTAATCATCAGTAAGCTAAACTAGCCCGGGCTGGTGACATAATAGCATGGAGACACACAGTGTGGGGGTTCCCCTGGCATAGAATAGGGTCCCCTTATCGTCTGAAGTAGGGCAGCACGGACGGTGTAATGGTTAACTTTACTGCCTCACAGCGCTGAGGTCATGGGTTCGATTCCCACCATGGCCCTAACTGTGCGGAGTTTGTATGTTCTCCCCGTGCTTGCGTGGGTTTCCTCCGAGTACTCCGGTTTCCTCCCACAATCCAAAATGATACTGTTATGTTAATTGGCTCCAACAAAATGAACCCTAGATTGTCTGTGTGTGCGTGTACGTGTGGTAGGGAATATAGATTGTAAGCTCCACTGGGGCAGGGACTGATGTGAGTATTCAACTATACTCTGTAAGCGCTGCGAAATATGTGTGCGCTATATCAGAAACTGTTAATAAATAAGTATCAGACCTGTAACTTGCTGAGTACAACATGCTGTGTCAGGTTTATTGTTCTTCAGTTACTTACAATCTTTATTTAAAATTCAGTTTTTCAGATATTAACAGAAACCAACAGTGGCAAAATTCTTCACATCCTGATCATATTGTTATTGGTCGTCAGTCTACTATCTTCCGTCCTGGGTTCAGCAACGACTTGCTTTAATAGTGTGAGCAACCCGTATCTGACTTTCCTGGGCCCCCTCGGAGTTTATGTATGGACTGCGATAAACGGTAAGCTAATTAGTCATAGACATCCCTATAAACACTTCACAAGGGAAAAGAAGACCACTTTTGATATTATACATACATATTTACTGCTTGTGACTATATACTAACACAATCACACCAGAAATATTTCACCAAATTTACCAGAAACCCAACAATCTATATAAACCGCTATAAACACCACATAGTACTCACTTAAAGCAATACCACAATTTGTTTTAAAGCAACTTAAGGACCTTAAAGAATATGATTTACTTAGCTGTTGTTCTGTTAGCCCTTTTCACAAACTCACTGGAGGACAAAACAGTATGGCTGCCAGTCATACAGACTCCTGACTCTCAGCATATCACACAAAGGTAGTGGAGGGCTTAAGAGGGGGAGGATTCTACAGTACATAGAACAAACAGGGCTGAGCGGGTAATCCACGGCATCAACACTACATCATTTGACGGTGGTTGACCCATGACACTGTGTAGTCACATGACACAGCGCAAACTCTACGGGTTTATTTACTAAGATGGGAAGATCCTATTGATAACCAATCAAAATCTATCTATTACCTTCTAGAACAGTGGTCAGGGAACCGGGGTAAATTACCCCAAATGTGGTAAAAATTTAATTCCTGGGGGTAATGGATGGTTGCCCTGCCAAGACACGGGGAGTATTCAATGATTTTTTTTCTCCATGTGAAGCGAATCCTGTTCAGGATTCGCTGCACATTCGCAGGGTTCCAGAGGGCTGCAGCATGCAATGCCAGCCCTCCCTGTCACCCTATTCAAAGCAGCAGGGGCTCGCTGCCCCTGACGGCGAATTTTAACCCCACAGGGAGCTGGGGGATGGTGGCAGGCAGGGAGATGTAAGCCTCCCTGACCTCCCCAGAATTTTTGTGGGGGACACAGGCAGCACAAGCTGCCCCCCGGAGAGCTGGCAGGGGACAGGGGTAGGGAGCCGCTTCACTGGTCCCGCTCGTAAGAAGCCGGGACCAGTGTGCAGTGAACATATGAATATTTAATGAGCGGCTCCTGGCCCCCTGCTGGCGAATGTGTAAAAAAAAAAAAAGATGTATAAAAATGTAAAATAAAAATTAAATATATATTAATGTGCTTCAAGCAATGAATAAAAATAGCATGTCCCTTCACAGAAAAAAATTCAGATTTTTTTACACCAAAAAAAAAAAAAAATTATTTTAAAAGATCACTTTCCAGTTCACCTTAAAAAGATCTCGAATGCAAATCAGTGAATCATGGCAAAATCAGGGAGAAAGCAATTCGCCATCCTAGCATTGAATACACTCTCGGTGAATCCCAGTGAAAACCCCATTGAAATACACCAGCGAATTGCAGCGAGCATGAAACGGAGAACTGGCCGGCATTCACTGGTCGCTTTCGGCGAACAGTGAACAGTGAATAGGGTGAATCACATTTTCAGGGGAAAAGATTCATTGCAAGGAGTGAAAACAGCCCAATTCGCCGATAAAAACGGTGAATCGGGAGCATTGAATACTGGCCACAGCCGGGCATGCACATGAATCTATATACCTGCCAGGCTGTGTCTCGGCAGCGCGACCGTCCATTACCCCAAGGAAGCTTCAGGCTCGGTGGCTCCAGCGCGTACAGCGCCGCTGGGTCGCGCCCGCACCCGCATAAGCAGTAACCCGGCGCATGAGCAGTCGCGCTAGGAGATGCTGGCAGCAGTGTATTTGGCGCCATTTCATAATCAGCGGCAATGCGTATTTGGCTCTGGCTACTGCTTCGCCTCCACCTCCCACTTCCCGCTCCATCTGCAATTAAAGGTACGTACAATAAATATATATTTATTGTACAATATATATATATATATATATATATATATATATATAAAACTAAATGTATTTTGCTGTGATAATAATTCATTATTAATATATGATTTCCTTCCTTTCAAATCAAGAGTAACATCGGCCTATCTAAACATATTTTGGGGTAAAGGGTGAAAAAGTTCCCTGACCCATGTTCTAGAAGGTGCTAAATGAAGTAGATTCTGATTGGTTGCTATGGGCAACATACCATCTTCAATAGAACTCCCATCTTAGTAACTACACCCCTCCAGGTTTAAAAAATCATTAATAGCTGACTGAAGAAACAAACCAAGGGGAAGTTGTAATTGGCGAGATCATTCTTATAGCCTGCCACAGTGATTCCACGCATCTCATTTTCCATTACTACACAGAGGAAATTCAATTACATTTGAGGCTTGAGCCAATGAAGACAGCTCTCAATAAATATACAGGCATGCAAGCACAGGAAACAAAGGGTTAACAATAATAACAGTCAATAGATACTTGGCTGGCATCAGGAGCGTTTTCTCCCCAGGGCTGTTTTGTATCCATTCATTGATGTCGGAGCGTGAGCACATCTTCCCGTTCTTGAAGTACATTTAAGGAAAGGTCCTGATTTAATAAAGGTCAATGAGTAAAACAAACAAAATGATCTTTATTGTTTACTCTCATCTTGGATGGTGTCAATTATATTTAACACTGTGTCAGATTTAAAGCTCATAAGTTATTGGATGGAAGACGCATAGATTTCTGGGTAATTAATATGTCGCAGAAAATTATCACATTTTACCAATTTTATTTACACGTTCAGGCATATCTGGCCTGGAGCTGATGTCACACACCCTCCCCTAAAACACCTGGGCATTGCTGCATTTTCCGTAGCACGCCTACCGATTTTTTTGGCACGCTTTCGTTTTTCTTAGCACTAGGACTAAACGGGCGGTTCCGCCCCCAGACACCTACTCCCTGTCAGTCACCTTGGGAACAGCTAGCAAAGGAAAAAATTAGTAGGTTTCCTTCGCTAGCAGGTGCCCCGGATGGTCAATGGGATCAAAGGAAGAAGACAATTTGACGTATAAGAACAGGGGAGCAACTAGATATTTGTGGGCCCTATAGGAAAAGTTTGCAAGGGCCCCAATGGGGAGAAATTTTAAAGACAGATGCAACTTACACATGGCAGATGGGCCCCTCTCAGCTCTGGGCCCCATAGCAGCTGCACCCCCTGCACCTATAGTAGCTACACCCCTGTATATAACACATGTAACTGTGACAGGGAAGGTGGCCCCTCTCAGCTCTGGGCCCCATAGTACCTGCACCCCCCTGCACATATGGTAGCTACGCCCCTGCATATTACATATGTAACTGTGACTGGAAAGGTTGCCCCTCTCAGCTCTGACCCCAATATCAGCTGCACTCCCTGCACCTATGGTAGCTACACCCCTTTATATACCACATGTAACTGTGACAGGGAAGGTGGCCCCTCTCAGCTCTGGGCCCCATAGCAGCTGCTCTCCCTGCACCTATGGTAGTAACACCCTGCATATAACACATGTAACTGTGACAGGGAAGGTGGCCCCTCTGAGATCTGGTCCCAAAGCAGCTGCACTTCCTGCACCTATGGTAGCTACACCCCTGTATATAACACATGTAACTGTGACAGGGAAGGTGACCCCTCTCAGTTCTGTGCCACATAGCAGCTGCACTCCCTGCACCTATGGTAGCTACACCCTTGTATATAACACATGTAACTGTGACAGGGAAGTTAGCCCCTCTCAGCTCTGGGCCCCATAGCAGCTGCACTTCCTGCACCTATGGTATCTACACCCTTGTATATATAACACATGTAACTGTGACAGGGTAGGTGGCCCCTCTCAGCTCTGGGCCCCATAGCAGCTGCACTACCTGCACCTATAGTAGCTACACCCTTGTATATAACACAAGTAAGTGTGACAGGGAAGGTGCCCCCTCTCAGCTCTGGGCCATAGTAGCTGTACCAACTGCACTTATGGTAGTTATACCCTTGTGTAAGAAGGCAGCAAAAAATGTATTGCTGTCATTGGAAATAGCAGTTTCCCTGGATAAGAAGGAACAAACCCAGATTGAAGTGGATCCACAAAAAAATGAGAGTAGCCAAAGAACAGTAAATGTTTATGAACAACCTGCTCAAAAAGCTTGCTAGGAAAGAGAGAGAGTAGGGATGGCCATCAACCGTCAATGATTCAAAATCATCGATGGTTTAAGACTGATGTAGAATAGTTTTGTCGTCAATGGGGAGAACCAGATGGTTCTTCTCCTTTGATGGCACATCATAACCAAATAGTTTTTTTCCCCTCTCGAAGGTGCAGGTACACGGAGCAGAGCTCCACCCCCGGAATCCTTAAAGCCCCACCCCCAGGTTCTGATTCACCCATGGGCCAGTCAATCAAAGAAAAGAGATGACTATCAATAGTTGAAAACATTCATGGTCATCCATTAGATATAATGCTAACCATCGATGGCAATATCCCCGATGGCCATCCCTAAGAGAGAGAAGGGGGCAAGAGAAGACTTGTTCACTGAGGTGGAAAAAGGAGGAGGGGTAAGATCTACAGGAGAGACATTGGTTGAAGAGTTGGGCAAATTGGGAGCAGGTCTTAGGAGACAAGGAGCTGAGCAGGTCAGAGGGGACTGGGTTGGGGTAGCAGAGGATGGAGAGAAGGATACAGACTTCATCAGCACAAACCTTGTTGACCCTTCTTTAAGGCATCTATTTAGTTTAATGCAAAATGTGCCATTATGCAAATTTGAATTACTCACCAGTTGGTTGATTGAATGATTGAATAACTGATTAATCCGTTGATTCTTCTAGGGGTCTTTGTCCTTCTGGCCATGATCCTAGGTGCTATTAATATGGAGGTGAATGAATTGCCCAAGCAACTGGCAATCTACATGGACACATCGAACGACGAGTTTGGGACTAGTAAGAACACATACGGATATTCATATTGGCTGCTGCTCCTCAGTATATGTCTGAATGCTGTCACCATTGCAGTCATCTACTACTACCAGCACACAAGATACAGCGAGCAGAAGCAACAAGAGAGGCCTATGGAAGCCGCCAGCCGGGATGTGATCTTATTCTAAGACTCCTCGCAGAGGAAGTGACTTATTATATAATGTGGGTCTCACCAGCCGCTCGCAATAAACCAACAGGGACTTCTGGAGGTGACTGTACTGGCACATGACTGTAATAATCCAGAATTATTAGGTTGGAGAGACTCCAGAAATGCTGCTCTCTCTCTATTTATATAACTATATTATTGTCTTTTAGTTCATGTCTGCAATACATTATGGGGATCATTCTAAACCATTCGGACGGGGCCGAATTTGGGCCCATTCCGATGGTTGATGGACTGCACATGCTCATTGTCTTTTGTGCGCATGTGCGAATGGCCGTGGCAATTTACAATGTCGCCGGGCCGTTTGCACGGGGAAGTGTGGGCGGGAGGGCGTGGGGTGGCGTTCCCATGGAAATTCGGGCAGGAGGAGGTGTGCCGGGGGGCGGCATGACGTCAGCTGACCGCCCCTCACGACGTACTGAGGCAAATGTACTAAGTCTTGGAGAGTGATAAAATGGAAAGAGATTAAAGGGTTAATTCAGACCTGATCACACCGCCACAAATTCTCTCTACCTGCAGATTCGCGGATGTGCGATCAGGTCCGAATTATCCCCAAAGTGCCAACCAGCCAGCCCCTAACTGTTATTTTTTAAACAGTTACAGCAGGAGCTGATTGGCTGGTACTTTATCGCTCTCCACTTTATCACACTCCAAGGCTGTGTACAACTCCCCATAGTGTGATGGCACCTACTAGGGGCACTGTAGTGTAGTAATCCAAATTATGTTGTATAATAGTTCCCAGTATACTTTGCTTTTGGTAAACATTTTCCTTTCATGCTATAAACGATGTAACACTGTTGTACCCTACTGTAAATGTCCCTCAGTGAGATGATTAAATAATGACATGTACGAGTCTACAAGAAATACTGCATAATGCTTTTTAAAATTGTAATTGGGTCCCATTGCTGCATTCTCAGTGAGGTCACTGGCTGCTGGTGAAGTCATTGTCTTTTCAGTGATGTCACTGTTTCTTAGGGCGGGATGTATTAATATACATTGCCACCCGGCCGCAGCGATGCTGGCGCATATATATTAACATATGTGGCAAGCATCGCAGTGCGTTGACGGAGGCCCCACGCGATACCTGTGAGGTGGTGTGGGGGGGATCTCCGTCACCTCCCTGGGCGCCTCCTCCTCCCCTGAGGGGTTTACCTTCCGGGTCCAGGAGGTCCTGCAGGAAGGGAAGTCAGGGGAAGGGGGAGAGGGGGGTCGGCGGAAGTGGCGGGTTTGCGGCAGGCGGCAATACCCTACTCTGCGATGACGCGGCGGCCAGGCATTCGTACATTAGAAAATGCGGTAAAACCCACGAAAACAAGGGTTTTACCGCATTTTTAGCTTAGAACATCCCGCTCCTAGTGAGGTAGTTTGTATTCTCAGTCATGTCACTGTTTGCTAGTGAGTTCATTGGCTGCCTTCTCTACCATCGATGGCTTGAGAGAGCTCTATCCATGCAAATCCACTCCCAGCCTTATTTGGGTACTTTTTATAAAGAATACCCTGATTATGTGCTGTACATGCACCGCCACCAACATCGCTGCCCTCGGGCACCACCCCCCTTCATTCCTAGTTACCCATGTGATTGCTGATGTGCAGTAAAACCCAAAGTAAAGTCTGGTTACACATTAACAAAGAACAACTTTATTTATATTAGCATACTAAACCTTGCTGCCATCTAGTGGCTGAAAATCATATAAGGTAGATTCTATAAATCTCATATAAATTTGTTGTCTGTTATTTGGGGGTTATTCTGGTTGATTCGCTCAGATGCGAATTTGCACCCTTGCGAGTCAACCAGAACCCACCCTGAGAATGGTGCTACGTTGGCCCACCATTCACACGCCGGGAACATTGCGGGTGGTGGGCGGGGGAGGCGGGCAGTCTGTTCGCAGTGACTGCACGCACCCATTGCATTCACATGCGCAGAAATAGGCATGCGCATTGCGGAAACATCGGTCCCCGTGCGAAGGAAGGCCAACAGCGAACGGACCAGAATAAGTCCTTTGTCTGTTTGTTTGTCCGGTATACATTCGGAGTTCGGTCACTGCCTCCACTGGATTGATTTGGATGAATACTTCGGAGAGGGATGGCAAATGTTCTGTGATGCCTATTGGAGTGGCCAGGACCTCTGTCCGGTATCAAGTTGGTGTACGCCGGGCAGACCTTTGACCCGGGGAATGTGTTCTGGGCCTTCCACTAGATGGATTTCAATGGAATTGTCACAGATGAAAAATGGTCTGGGATGCAGAACTAAGTGCTTGGGTTCCTGGTGCGAATTCAAAAATATGAAAAAAAATTTAAACTTCAAAAAATACAAAATAAAATAGTACAAAAATGCTACAGATACAAGAAAGAAGGCAAAAGCGTGCCCCCCCCCAATATATATATATATATATTTTTTTTTTAAGAATTGCTGCTCAGAGAACGTATGGGGATTATGGCCATACCTCAAACTGTCACTAACTGGGGAGGGGCACAGTTCGGGGAGCCGTCGATCAGTGAATAGATGGCATGCATCTTTTCAGTGCAGAGGTGGAGCTGGGGGCTGACCAGCTGCTTGGGAAGCGCTGGGCACACCCTCGAAATAATAATACATCACTTCACTAGGTCACACCCCCATCGTGCCAAGGCCCCACCCCTTTTGGTGTGGCCCATCCCCTTTACGTCACTGTCGCGCCCTTGGCATGGCATGTCCCTCTCCCGGCCCCGGCAAAGTTGGGAGGTATGATTATGACTACAAATGAAACCCCATCAACAAAAATGACACTGGGCAGCCACCTCCTGGGTCTGTTGGAAGAGCTGCCAAAACAAGAGAAGGATGAAGTTCAAGTAATGTTAATTGCACAACCAAACCAGAGCAATGCCGGGTACCTCAGCTAGTAAATTATAAAAAGTGTCTTCAGTGCCCCATTGGAAAAAAAAAACTTTATATATAATGAGATGCATATGTCGTACATATCGTCCAGTGTGTGCAGTACAACTCTTCCTCTCCTCCTTCCCCATGGCGCATATTTTTAGCAGTTTTGGTTGCTGAATTAAAAGGAGTAATAATATTAGGTAGAAAACCAGGTGTGCTATTTATTTTATATTATTGCCCCTTTAAATCATTCTTCCCAAACTACCAATCAAAATGGTCTCAGCAGCACAGATTATTTCAGCAGAAAAATGTGCAGCTCTTGACACAGAGCTAAGCCCCATACACACCAGATGACATCACTCCACGAGTGATTCCTGTTGATTTCCGGGAAAACCCATATAGCACATACACGACGAATGATATCATAACCAATATCGCTCAGTGACGTCGTCGGGTCGGTCCACGCAGTCATTGAACATATAGTGATTGAGCTGCATGTACAGACAATGGAGGCTAACGACCCCCAAAAATCGTTAATGATATTGAGTGTACACACTAGATGATATTAATCATATATTGTTAACGATGTATTATCTAATGTGCATGGGGCTTAATGCTGGGTAAACACTGGAGTGATAGTAAACTATATTGGGGGTGTTGCGGGAGAACTATATGCACAATTATATACAGACACTGGGGGAGATTCTCTAAGCTAGAAATGCGGTAAAAACCCCGTTATCGGGGTTTTTACCGCATTTTGGGATGCTGTAAGCATCCCCGTCGGGTTACTGCGGCGGGGGGCATTGCCAGAAAAATCTGGCGACGCCCCATAGAAGCCAATGGGCTTCTACCGCATCCCACCGCCGCCCCGCACGGACCCCCGCCACCCCGCATCGCCCCCTCACATGTGTCCGGGCAGCACAGAGCTGTGCTGCCCGGACCTGTGACCTCCTCCCTGCACTGATCCTCTTCCGGGTGCAGGGAGGAGGAGAGCCCGGCGCAGCAGCAGCGCCGGGTGTGGGAGGGAGCCGCCGGGACCTGCTGGGACCCGGCGACTCTCACCGCAAAGGACAGCTCTTAACGCAAGAGCTGTCCTTTGCTATAATTATCGCATATGTTACAACATATGCAATAATTATAATTGCGCAGAGAGGCGAAGGGGGGCGGAGATTCTTAGAGAATCTCCCCCACTGATTGATATGTTCCACGATATCGTTCAGGGATGTCACACGCCCCCCACTCCATACATGCAGTTGCTGATGAGTTTGTCAGATTTAGCTGCATGTACAGATGACAGGGGGATGCGAAAAAGATTTTGACCGTACACACTGGGCGAGATGTACGCTATATCATTAATGATATCGATATTGTCCAAATCGTTAAGTAAATATCGCACAGTGTGTACCCAGCTTTACAAAAGTTGAAGCAACAGGGTCCCCCAAACAGCACAGTGCATGTCACACTGGAAAGGCACAGTAATGTAAGCTTACAAACCCCATTTGCTATTTACCTCCGGTAGTACTGTATGCGGTAGTAATGTATGCGCTAGTAATGTATGTGGAAGTACTGTATGCGGTAGTACTGTGTGCAGTGCCAGATTAAGCCTTCGGGGGGGCCCGGTCACTTTAGACAGGGGGCCCCCCTTGCACTTGTCATTACTGGCTGCAAACTGCATGGGAGAATATTACACTGTCAAAACACAGAGTAAACACAGTATAAACTTTATCAATGGGTAACTGCAGGTGGGGGGGGGGTGTATATATATATATATATATATATATATATACATACATACATACACATACATACATATATACATACATACATACATACATACATATATACATACCACATGAATAGCCTGTGTTTGTCCCTCTGCACTGTACTCTGTATGACACCTCATAGGCTTAGTGCTGCCTCTGATTAAAAACCCTCCCATGACTAGGCTGCTGCTGCTGTCCTCCATGGGCCTGAGGAGCATGTATTGAGCTCCACCAATCAGAGCTCAGCACAAACGTCTCAGCCTTTGCCCTCTTGTGCATTGGACTTAGTCAACTCCCAGTAATGCACTGCACACTTGTGCATTCAGTGTGTCTTGGCTCCCGATGCTCAGCACCATTAATCATTGTCACATTGGCAGATAAGTGAAGCTGCAGCACTACCCCACTCCCATGCACAAAACCTTAAGGTAAAAAAAAAATACATGCCAACCACAGGGGGCCCCTAGCTAGAGGGGGGCCCAGGAGTACTGACCCCCTTTGCCCCCCCCCCTTTAATCCGGCTCTGACTGTGTGCGGTAGTACTGTATGCGGTAGTACTGTGTGCGGTAGTACTGTGTGCAGTAGTACTGTATGCGGTAGTACTGTGTGCGGTAGTACTGTATGCTGTAGTACTGTGTGCGGTAGTACTGTATGCGGTAGTACTGTGTGCGGTAATACTGTATGTGGTAGTACTGTGTGTAGTAGTACTGTATGCAGTAGTACTGTGTGCGGTAGTACTGTATGCAGTAGTACTGTGTGCGGTAGTACTGTATGCGGTAGTACTGTGTGCGGTAGTACTGTATGTGGTAGTACTGTGTGCAGTAGTACTGTATGCAGTAGTACTGTGTGCGGTAGTACTGTATGCAGTAGTACTGTGTGCGGTAGTACTGTATGCGGTAGTACTGTGTGCGGTAGTACTGTGTGCAGTAGTACTGTATGCTGTAGTGCTGTGTGCGGTAGTACTGTATGCGGTAGTACTGTGTGTGGTAGTACTGTATGCAGTAGTACTGTGTTCGGTAGTACTTTGTGCCGTAGTACTGTGTACTGTGTGTGGCAGTACTGTGTGTGGTAGTACTGTATGCGGTAGTACTGTGTTCGGTAGTACTGTGTGCGGTAGTACTGTGTACTGTGTGTGGCAGTACTGTTTGTGGTAATACTGTATGCAGTAGTACTGTTGGACCAGTGCTGTTGTAGTGGAATGTTTAATAATTAAGATAACGTCTGAAACAAACTGTAATGTTTAACTGGTCTTTCTACCAATGTACAGTAAATAAATAACATTGGAAGAGGAGAGTCTGTTTTAGTTATGTTTCCATGTCATGCACTCTTTTAACAAACATACGGAGTTGTGTTTTATCACTGCAGGGTGCCGCCAGTTTATTTTGCAATAAGATGATACATTTATATAGAGCTATTTATTTATTAACATAATATAACATTTATGAACATAATGGTGTGTACACACGTTAGATGTGCCTTAAGATCCTATCCACGGGATGCGGTCATCTATTAGAATGAACTTAGGTCTACAGTCATTAGGTCGACCCCACTAGGTCAACTGGCAGGAAGGTCGACCTGACTTAAGGTCGACATGGGCCAAGGTCGACATGACTTAAGGTCGAATTTGCATAAAGGTCGACATGAGGAAGGTCGACTGGTCATAAGGTCGACATGGGTTTTTCACTGTTTTTTGAGCCGACATGTGCCGACAGGCGGTATTTCATGCCCTACCATCCACTAGGGCGTGGTGGGAGAATAAAATAGTGTGCCGAGCGCAGCGAGGCACCGTGCCCGAAGCATTGCGAGCGAAGCGAGCGATGCGAGGGTCCGATTCTCATTGCCAACTGTGTCCATGTCGACTGTGTCGACATTCGGATCAAAAAACAGTGAAAACCCCATGTCGACCTTATGACCAGTCGACCTTCCTCATGTCGACCTTTATGCAAATTCGACCTTAGGTCATGTCGACCTTGGCCCATGTCGACCTTAAGTCAGGTCGACCTTCCTGCCAGTCGACCTAGTGGGGTCGACCTAATGACTGTAGACCTAAATGCAGTCTGACGAATGATCCCATTCCCCTATCCACGATCTGATCAGATAGGATCGTGGATAGGATCTTAAGGCACATCCGATTTACATCCTATCTTGACTATATAGTGCAGATCTGCACTATATAGACAAGGCAGCCAAGACTTTCTGGCTTCCGATACATGAACGCGCATCGGGATAATAATATAATGTTGATCCGATGCCGATCCGATGTTGACTATATCGTCAACATCGGAAAGGAAATCGGACCGTGTGTACACAGCATTAGAGGTGAAAGAACTGGCAGAGAAAAAATAGAATATAGCAGAATACAGATTGACAAAAAGGCAAAATTGAGAAAAAAAATTCCCATCCACCTATCTCACCACTAGTGGTTAGGGGAGCAAAACTATGAGACAGATGGGGAGTGGTATGACAACTGTGAGAATCCCGATGGTCAGTATACCAGCATCAGAATCCCATCTGTCAGTACTCCAACGGGGGGCGAGTGCAAAAAAGCCACTTGTGGGCTCTCTGCGGGCTTGTGGCTTGCCACAGGTTCTATTCTCCCTCTATGGGAGTCGTGGACCCTCACGAGGGAGAATAGCTCCTGTTGGTCGGGATCCCAACTTTCAGGCAGTTGAACAGTCAGGATTTTGACTTCAGTACTGACCGTTGGGATCCAGACAGTCACCTGACCCAGCATGGATTGTTTGATAGAGAAAAGGTAGTTGCCTGCAATTAAAAAAGTTGCCGCGTAAGCTGCACACATGCAGTGAGATGTGTGCTAGGGAGGATTTGAAGTGAGGTGTCTCAGATCTGAGAGTGCTGGTGAAATTATTCGATGGTCCCCGACCATCTAATGATTTTTCCCCTGCACCCAAGGCTGCGAATGGATGATTATGCAAATCATCCATTCGCAACCCTGCGGGGATTCGCGTCATGCGAAGGGGGAAGGCAGCTGTGCGGGCGGCGTCTGGGGTACTTGCAAGGATGTGAAATTCGCAGAATAAGCTCTTAAAGGTGCCCATACACTAGTAAGATTTATCTTCAGATCTGGCTGGTTGGAACAAAAACATGGTTATGGATGAGTGACAGTTTTCCAGCATTTCCAAGCAAATGGTCAACTGTCATTTGCTCTCATCCATAACCATGTTTTTGTTCCAACCAGCCAGATCTGAAGATAAATCTGCGTGTGTATGGCCACCTTAAGTGCGATTTGAGCGATTAAATGTGTGCTAAGCAATTTGGACTTCTAGTTCAAAACGCATGCGATGTGCTGAAGCACTGTGCGTTTTGAATTAGATGTGATGCAATCTAATTAAAAAATTATGTACAGTATGCATCGCACCATTACCTCGCACCATGTATGGGCACCTTCACGTCTCATGGCCTGAAAACGCTATACAATTTGGGCCTGATTTCACCAGATTCCAGCGGATCAGGCGGAAAAATTGTGTGAAATCGGCCCAAATAGCATGTGTGTGACATCCAATCCGATGAGCGGTCCGGTGCGCATCTCCTCGGAGGCGGAGATCATACAGATGGAGCCCCTCTCATTATTGGCCATCCCCGCTGGCGAGAGCCGGAGGAGAGGGACTCCATTAAACTGGGATGGGATGCGCCTGCATCTCACGCGCACGCTCGCCCCAGTCTCTGGGCGGGCAGGTTAGGTTAGGGGGGTATTGGGGCAAGGGGAACCGTTGTCGGCGGAGGGGACCCGGGGGAGCTCCGTTGCCACGGGGCGCACAAGCGTCTCGTGCACGCGGCCCCCTGGTGGGACCTGGCGGCTGGCGGGGGCTGCAAAGACTAGACGGGCTACATCTGTACGTGCTGCGTGTAAAATCTTCCAGTCGGAATCCCCCTCCCTGTGGCAGGGAATGGGCATTGCATGTGTATCGCATGTGATCCTGCCACCTGGGAAGGTCCCGGGCGGCTGAAGGGGGAATGGATACAACATCTCAGAGGGGAAAAGTCGCATAGTGTATGTAGTAGTAGTAGTAGTACGTTTATTTATAAGTCGCTGCAAAGTGTCCGCAGCGCCGTACATAGCAAACAAAAAACGGTACTCTTTACCTAGAAGGGCGCCAGCGATTGAAATCGCGGTCGTCGGGGGTAAAAATCGCGGTCATCGCGGGCATCGCGGGTAAATCGGGATGGCCGCGATGCCCGCGATGACCGCGATGACCGCGATTTTCCCATAGGGAACAATGTTAAAAAGGCTGATTGACCGCGATTTGACTGTTAAATGCCTCAATGGACCCGATTTGGCCCTAGGAATCAATGTTAAATGGGCCTTAAATGTCCCCCCCCAATTTTTAACGCCACCCCACGATCCACGCAAACCCGAAGCGTGGCGAGCGCAGCGAGCCCGCGAGGGGCGGCGGTACGCGTCCTCCGACCTTTTCATGCCCTACTATCCACTAGGGCGTGGAGTGAGAATATAATAGTGTGGCGAGCGCAGCGAGCCACCGAGCCCGAAGCGTGGCGAGCGCAGCGAGCCCCGCGAGGGGACGCGGATACCTTCACAGGTAGACGCGTCCCCTCGCGGGCTTCACAGGTGTCGGCGTCGCCACGGACACCTGTGAAGCCCGCGAGGGGACGCGTATAACTGTGAAGGTATCCGCGTCCCCTCGCGGGGCTCGCTGCGCTCGCCACGCTTCGGCCTCGGTGGCTCGCTGCGCTCGCCACACTATTTTATTCTCACTCCACGCCCTAGTGGATAGTAGGGCATGAAAAGGTCGGAGGACGCGTACCGCCGCCCCTCGCGGGCTCGCTGCGCTCGCCACGCTTCGGGTTCGCGTGGATCGTGGGGTGGCGTTAAAAATTGGGGGGGACATTTAAGGGTTAATGGGCTCTGTGGCCCATTTAACATTGATTTCTATGGCCAAATCGGGTCCATTGAGCCATTTAACAGTAAAATCGGGTCCATCGCGCCTTTTAACATTGATTCCTATGGGAAATCGGGAGCATCGCGTCGCGGGCATCGCGGGTACATTTATGGCAGGCCGCGACGCGACCGACACGATTTCCATGTTTAACATGGGTTTCAATGGGAAATCGCGGCCATCGCGGCGGTCGCGTCGCGGCCAGACATAAATGTACCCGCGATGCCCGCGACGGGCGCCCTTCTAGGTAAAGAGTACCCAAAAAACAAATGACAAGGTAACGTACAGGGTGTGTTGAAAAATACAGTATAAATAGGGGTATAGCTGGTAGAACTAAAATCAGCATCAGTTCAGAAGTAGGTGTCAAAATTGTCGAGGAGACTGAAGATGAAGTAAAGGAAGGGAAGAACAGGACAGGAGGACAGGTGAGGTAAAGAGAGGTGAGGTTTAGAAAAACATAAATGCTATCTGTGAATGTTCATAAGTACTGTGCTATTGTTGTGAATGTACAACAAATGTAAGTAACCCATTCCATTTTGAAATCCAGCCCACAAGTCATGCAATAGTCATCACTGATGTCATGCACAACACATGTGATAGGCCTATCTTAAGGCTTAAGATAGCTAGAAGTGCTCATCGCTGACGTCAGAGACCCACCCCAAAAACACCTGGGGACACATGCGTTTTAACAAATACACCCAGAAAAAGGAATGTTCCCACCCTTAAACGCTGGTTTCTTGTCAATCAAACTGCGATTACAATGTCTATGAATAGTCTTACTAGAAATGTTGGGGATCAGGACTGGACTACAGTCTGGGCCCCCCATCGGCACAGCGCCATACGTCTGGCCGCCCCCTCGCCGCCCACCCCCATATGACAGCACTCCGCCTCCCCCTCCCCCTCCCCTGTCCCCATTCCTTATCATCACCCACGTCGCGCATCGTCCTCCGGCTCTTTCAGTGTCCATGGTCAGGTCCGGCGCGCACACTGCCCAGTGCAGCCTGCAGAGCGCCGAGCCCCTCTGTGTCCTAGGCTCGGTGCTCTGCAGGCTGTACTGTGTATTGTGCGCGTCCGGCCGCCGGCGCAGGGTGGCTGGGTGCGGGGGGGAGGCCGGGGCCCAGGACAGCTGAAATCATGGCACCCCCTTGTCGGCGGGCCTGGATAGTCATTCACATTATGAGCACCTGCATGGATAAAAAAATAGAATGTTACATCGAGTTCAACCTTTCATAAATTCCATTGTGTTGATCCACAGTTAAGCTGGGCATACACAAGGGCGAATTCTCCCCTTGGAGAAGTCTCCCGCAATCCTCCTTGAACCGCCTGGGACCTTCTCCCCCTCTGAGAAGTCTCCCGCCATTGCCCCCTGAGGCTGAGCCTCCTCAGGATCGTATGCGATATATCACATGCAATCATTTTGCATACAATATGATCTCAGCCAAGCCGGCCCAGCTCGGAAGCAATCCAACAGATTGCTTCTGCAGCCGGTGCGACTCGCAGACTTCGGTGCGATGTACATGGAACCGCACGTCGTATCGGACCTGCTGTCAATTACATGCAATTTGGAGGCTTTTCATGTGATTCATCTCCCCAATCGCATGAAAAGTGCCCAAATTACATGTGAGACGCCCTAGTGTATGGGGGGTCCTTCAGACAAATGAAAAGCCCCAGCCCAACTTTTCCTAATATAGGAGGGTAAAAAGATCTCCCCTGACCCGAAATAATGTCAACTGAATATACAGTATTACATGGATCAATCATCCTCATAACCACCATTATTTATAGTCTAATTGTATGGTGTCTGCAACGTGTCTCTACTTGAGGGTTGTTGGGTGACTGGTCTGAAGATGGCCGGTATTCCTCTACATCAGGCTGGATTAAATGGTCAGGTCTTGTGGATTCTTTTATCACTGATGCTTCTACACTTTGACTTCTATGATTTCTCATAGAAAATGTCCTTTTTATTACTGCGGTATGTAACTGGGTGAGGTCATGTCACATTTCAGTGGACAACTCCACCCGAATGGGTGCTCTCCCATTACTTACATGGATCAGTATAGGCGATTACTGCAATGTTTGACCGGCCACATCCTCAGTAATTATGACGGCCCACCATCAGTAATTTTCAACTCAACTCTATGGGGTTCGAGGAGGAGAATTGGTTATATTGGCGGCAGCGGGGTGGCATTGTTATGACTTCCCAATGGCATTTTTTGATGGCTCTGTGCAGACTACCTGGTATTTAATGCCACCTGAAGGGCATAATAGTGTAAATTCCTCCTTCCTGTGCCTCCTTACCAGTGTTCTGCAAAAATCTGGCAGGCGGATTCTGTTTTGGTTCTAAAATTACTCAACATCATACACATACAATCAGATGCCACCACCGAACAGTGCTGTGGAGATAAAGGGGGGTATTCAATCCAGGCCTAATTTCCTGGTCATACGAATTCGCCGATCCGTATTCAATCACACCCTTTTCAACAATGTATGAGTCCATTACCGGACTATGCCCTATCCCTTTTTTTTTGGGGGGGGGGGGGGGGATCGGAATAGGTGAAAACGGTCGTGGAAATTGGCAATTTCTATGTGCTTTTCGGCGATGCTGTATATTTCGCCCACTGGGATTAAAGAGGGCGTGTCCAATATGCCCCAAAAAAGATAATAGATACAATCTGATTGGTTGCTATTGGTTGCTATAGGCCTTCTTCAATAATCTCCCACCTTCGTAAATTTACCCCTTAGTGTTCGTCACTGCTCACCGGAATTATCAAAGGGCAAAAGTTCCTTCTACTGGAGAAAATGTAATTTATTGCTAGCTAATGTCCTTGCTTTCCTTTTAGCCTACACAATAATGTATAAAGTTCATGCAATAGCCCCACGGAGTAAACTAATGTCTCACTCATCAGGATGGTACATAGCTGTTCTGGTAACAGTTCCACTCTTTCCTGCCCTGGCGACTCTTTCCACTCTTTCCTGCCCTGGTGACTCTTTCCACTCTTTCCTGCCCTGGTGACTCTTTCCACTCTTTCCTGCCCTGGTGACTCTTTCCACTCTTTCCTGCCCTAGCGACTCTTTCCACTCTTTCCTGCCCTGGCGACTCTTTCCACTCTTTCCTGCCCTGGTGACTCTTTCCACTTTTTCCTGCCCTAGCGACTCTTTCCACTCTTTCCTGCCCTAGCGACTCTTTCCACTCTTTCCTGCCCTGGCCAGGCTGTCTTCCATTACAACAGCCCCCTTACACTTACTCTGTCATCTGCCTCCCCAGCTGCCCCTCTTATCCATTGATGGTCATCCCCAAAACCCTGGCATTCCAAGCCTACCAGATACCTTCACAAATGCTCTTGCACCACTAAGTGCCACTGAAGGAAATAATGGAGGTTATTCTGGTTGATTTGCAAAGCTGCGAAATACTCAGCTTTGCGATTCAACCAAACGCCACCCACCTGCATTACCGTCCACCCCTCCCCCTTCGCATGGCGAGTTTTCCCTAATGCATGCACGAATGGATGTTTTGCATATCATCGAATGATTTCTACAGCGCTCGCAGATGTAAGACACCTCTCTGGTGTCTTACATCTGCGAGCGCCCTGTAGGGAAGCGGGAGGGCAGCTAACATCCGCTGATGTCAGCTGCCCACCCCCGCACCCGCTTCATGGGCGCATTTACATGGGAACGCCCAGCGTTTTCATGGTTACACCCATGAAACACTGGGCGTTCCCCTCGGCGCATCCCCTCGCTGCTGCCCCAGGCCTCCCCGACCACACTGCTAGGTGCGAACGGGATGACGAACAAGCAGTTTGCCACGCCCACTCGCACCGAGCAGCTGTACATGTGCTCAAAAGTTTATGTGCAGTCGCTCAACATCGCTCCCCTGTGCGAACACGCTGGGGAGCGTGCCGATTAGAATAAGGGCCAATGTTCTCATGACTTCCTCTATTTCTCTCCCTACAGCTCTTCCTTGTAACTCACCAAACAGTCATTACAACTGAGTTTTTCATCAACTTCACATACAAAAGGGGAGGTGCACTAACGCTTATCGCTGCGTTATGTCACCTTCTCTGGCTTCGTTGTGCGCATCGCGTATGCACTAACAAAGTTTTCCAGAAGTGCAGATCCATCACTTACACGTTCTAGTGACTTTCGCCACGGTGCCTGACTCTCATAGAAATGTACAGAGATTCTGCGCTAGGCCTATGCTCAAAGAAGCGAAGCTGACTCTTTACAGTGTGCAGGGGGGAATTATATTTGCCTCCTGAGTCTGGTGGTCATATTTGTTGTTGTGGGGAGATGCACTTTAGGAGACACTAGAGTAATTTCTTACCCATGCAGGGGGGAGGCATGAGCAGTGGCAGATTCAGGGGGGTGTCACCTGGACTCTAATTTTTTGGCTGAGGACCGGGGCTTTCCAACGGCCCAGCCTCACGTTGCTAGCTCCCCAGGAACCGGAGATTCCGCTGGGCAAACCTGGAACATGTACCCTATAGGATAACATGGGACCCACTAATTCCGACCTCCACCGGGTTCCAACAGCTGCTGGTTCCCCCCCAGCATCACAGAAGCTCGTGGTTGATCTCATTCAAACCCAAATCGCCAGGCCTTCAATCTGATACCAGGCTTGGTTTATGGGTCAATTGGTTCCAGAACTATTTTGGGTAAACTGATTTATTTTTTTCTGAAATGTAATTTCATGGCTGTTCATATTTCTCTGGAACCAGTTTCATGGGACCAAAATACTTTTCCCTCCCCCCCCCCCCCCCCCGCACCCGAAAATGCAGGCACTAAGCTGGTGTAAAAGGGGCCAGCATTTTCTGGTGAGGAAGTATTATTTCAAGTAGCCAGGACCACAGTGCTCTGAATACAGCCGGGGAGCCCTCGCTCTCTGCCCAGCTGTCAATGGCTGTCACTTCTGCCCGGCGGCGGCTGTCCCTCAGTTTCCGCAAGCACATATTCCTCCTTGGAATGGAACCCCTGGCAATGAGCATGGAACCCCTGGCAATGAGCATGTAGGTAAGCAGCACTTATGTAGCATAATTTTTAATAGACAGTACTGTGTTTGGCATAATACATAATGGACATTATCGTGTGTGGCTTAACGTGTAATGGGCATTATGGTGTAACATTTTGATGCACAATGACCCTGTTTATTAAGCATACTGTGAACTTTGCATTAGTCTGCGTGGCATTATGTGAATTTTGGCTCAACCCGTGTAGCATTATGTGAATTTTGGCTCAATCCGTATAGCATTATGTGAATTTTGGCTCATTCTGTGTGGCATTATGTGAATATTGGCTCAATCCATGTGGCATTATGTGAATATTGGCTCAATCCGTGTGGCATTATGTGAATTTTGGCTCATTCTGATTGGCATCATGTGTAAGGGGCAAGTATAATGGGGTCTAGTATTTTGTTGCATAATGTGTGGAAGTGGTATATGATGTGGTACACTACACTCAATGACACGCCCCCTTTTGAGTGGCTGTATCGAACCGTCCTAAAAAATGGTCCAGACACGCATTCATTGTCCAGACTGCACCACCCAACCTCATCTTGACACCATCACTTAGACTGCGGTTCCATAAAATAAATGGTACTCTTTACCTAGAACGGCGCCCACGATTGAAATCGCGGGCATCGCGGGTAAAATCGCGGTAATCGCGGGCATCGCGGGTAAATCGCGGGTACATCAAAATCGGGTACCCGCGATTACCGCGATTTTCCCATAGGGAACAATGTTAAAAAGGCAGATTGACCGCGATTTTAGCGTTAAATGCCTCAATGCCCGCGATTTTTACATAGGAAACAATGTTAAATGGGCCACAGAGCCCTAATAGTCCCCCTGAAGTCTTAAATGGCCCCCAAAATTTTTAACGCCACCCCACGATCAACGCGAACCCGAAGCGTGGCGAGCGCAGCGAGCCCGCGAGGGGCGGCGGTACGCGTCCTACGACCTTTTCATGCCCTACTATCCACGTCGGCGTGGAGTTGAGAATAGAATAGTGTGGCGAGCGCAGCGAGCCACCGAGCCCGAAGCGTGGCGAGCGCAGCGAGCCCCGCGAGGGGACGCGGATACCTTCACAGTTATACGCGTCCCCTCGCGGGCTTCACAGGTGTCCGCGTGGCCACGGACACCTGTGAAGCCCGCGAGGGGACGCGTTTACCTGTGAAGGTATCCGCGTCCCCTCGCGGGGCTCGCTGCGCTCGCCACGCTTCGGGCTCGGTGGCTCGCTGCGCTCGCCACACTATTCTATTCTCAACTCCACGCCGACGTGGATAGTAGGGCATGAAAAGGTCGGAGGACGCGTACCGCCGCCCCTCGCGGGCTCGCTGCGCTCGCCACGCTTCGGGTTGGCGTGGATAGTGTGGTGGCGTAAAAAATTTTGGGGGACATTTAAGGGTTAATGGGCTCTGTGGCCCATTTAACATTGATTTCTATGGCCAAATCGGGTGGATTGAGGCATTTAACACAAAAATCGGGTCCATCGCGGCTTTTAACATTGCTTCCTATGGGAAATCGGGAGCATCGCGTCGCGGGCATCGCGGGTACATTTATGGCCGGCCGCGACGCGACCGACGCGATTTTTCAGGTTTAACATGGTTTTCAATGGGAAAATCGCGGGCATCGCGTCGGTCGCGTCGCGGGCAGGCATAAATGTACCCGCGATGCCCGCGACGGGCGCCGTTCTAGGTAAAGAGTACCAAATAAATTTAAGCCCTCGCCCATGTGCGCTATGGGGAAAAGTGATTTTAAGCTGCAGAGCAATTTGCATACTGTACATCTCTGAATAAGGCCTACTGTCCCAAACTGTATTTCATGCTCAGGGCTGCTGTAAGGCTTTTCTGCACCCTAGGTAAAATTTCAAACTACTGCCCCTTGCCAATCCCATACTGCTACCAACACCCACTTTCGAGGCCCTCAAGTAAAAATGTGGTGGTGGCATCTAATAGGTTCCACAGCTGCCTTCCCTAAAAGAGCCTATTATCAAAAGAGGAGGAGGTAGGCCAATGAATTTTTATGTGGGGGCCTTGAGCTGCAGCTCCATTCGCCCCATTGTTAATCTGGCCTTGGCACCCTCCCCCCGATCCTGTCGCCCTAGACAGCTGCCTAAAGCTATTAATGGTAAAGCTGGCCCTGTGCATGCCCCATAAGTGATAACAATGCTCTTTTTTACCCAAATATATCGTTACTGCTCTGCATAAATAATAACTACTGGGGCTTATTGTACAAGAAAATCAAGTGACTGAGAATAATTTTAATCTATAATATTATTTATACAAATAATAAGTCAGATTCGGCATTAGATGGAGTAAATAGGAGGAATTAGATGTATGTTCAACAAATGTCAGTAACCAGATCTGTAGATGTAATTGTTTACACTGTATTTGAGAAAACTATACCTAAGATATTTTAGTAAATTTCTCTTCCTATTACAATCTCCATTTAAAGTCTTATTTCTGCTTTGTGAGTGTGCCCTGAGAATATATTAATACGCTGAAGTTAGATAAGGATCATTATGAGTGGATGCATTCTCTTCCTAAACCACATGATGGCACTATAACCCTTTCATGCAACAAACATTCACACCACTAATACGTACAGTAGTTCACGTTGGTGTCTTCTGTTTACTTTCCCCTTTAAATAATAACGTAATTAGCGGTGTTGTATGTTAATTTGTAGGTGAAAGTCGGCCAGCATCAAATATCTCTATTTACATTTTAGGAATTATATTAATCTTAAAATGAATCTGTCATGTATTTCTTATTAAAGTAATACAAGGAAAATTGCCCTTCTTAGCGGTCCACCTGAATGAGTGACAGGTACAAAGATGCAACAGATTATTCAAAGTTTATGACTAATAAACATACATGGGTGTGAGGAGGTGCTTAACATTATCTCCAAGCGCCGGGAAATCCGCCAACCGGGACCCAACGCCATCAGCACGCTGTGGGCAAGCGCAGCACCCAGAAAAGCTGCTGGGCAGCCCCCAGCCTCCATCTGTAAGGTGAATGGATTCTGCACACAGGCATCCACTCAACTCCTCCCCGACTTTGCTGCTGTCTGAATAATACAGAAGACAGCAGCGGTCAGTTCGGAGGTTGGCCAGGACGCTGCGGTCAGGAGGTATGGGCTCCCCCATTGGAGGAAATGGGTCCTGGGTCAGATGACCCGGGTTACCCGTTTACACTGCCCCTGAACCTGGGTCTCACCCGTGTTCAATCCGGAAAATTTCCCGAGTTGAATTTCTGGGTAACAGGACCCGGGATTTTTTTTTTCTTACCCCATAACAACCCAGGTTATTGCTTTTTCTCAGACAGACTCTGGGTCTGATACAAAGCCGCTGATAATGCTGATGTTCGCTTATACCCCTTTTACGCCAAAGGGGTATAAGCGAACACCAGCATTATCAGCGGCTTTGTATCAGACCCAGAGTCTGTCTGAGAAAAAGAATTAGCAACAGAATAAAACAGCAAAAAGTAATGGTACTGTAATGTGTCTTTAAATATCGCATTCACAATTACAATTTAAAAGCCAAATCCAGAATCAGTGCAGACTGCTTTTGTGATGTCAGATACAGTGATTCCAGACTAAAAGTTAAATATTCTAGAATTAATTATACAGAGCTTACATCCGAAAGGCTGATCCGTTTAATAATATATTCATCAACTTTGGCATTAAATCTGGAGGCAGCTCAGTCTCCACTTATCCCAGTCTCGTCATTATTTGCAGCATTCTGACTCTAGCGGTCTTAAAAATAAAATAAATTCAAACTTTGGAGTTTTGTTCAAATTAATTTAAGTTAAAAAATGACCTATTTACACCGGCGTCCCCACCCAGCAGTCAGAATGCTATAAAGCAGTCAACCCGGGTCACTGCTTGGTGTAAATGGGGTAAAAAAAATCAGGTCCTGTTACCCAGCAATTGAAAACGTGAAATTGGGTTACGGTATAGTGGGTCAACAATGTCTAGGGCCACACTTACTAAGTTGACCACTAATGGTCGACAGTGACTAGGTCGACAACTGCAAATGGTCGACAAACCATGGACATGGTCGACACCCACAAGATCGACACAAGGTTTTCATGTTTTGGTGCCTATGTCGACATATGTCCAGATTACTGAGATCTGCGGATGATGGACTATTATTTAACTATACCTAAAATCTGCCTGAACTGGTCTGGGGGTAGAACTTTCAGCTGTGTGGCTCTGACAGTCCAAGAGGCCCCCACTCTGGATTCCTTCAACAATAGGCTCAAGACTTTCCTGTTCTCTCAAGCATTTCACTAATATCCACTGGTAAGCTTGTTTTTTTTATTATTTTTTGTGCCGTAAAGGCAAATGCAAAACACTTTGAGTCCTATTGGAAGAAACGTGCTATATAAATGACACTATTATTATTATTATTATTATTATTTTTTTATTATTTTAAGTATGTTAGTTAAAAAATAAATGCTGCATGGTTAATTTTGTAATACAGGTAAACCACCAATATTCCAACACCTCATGTCAGACAACTCTGTAACTCTGCCGATTTATGTTTTTGCTGGTGGGTGCTCAAGTCAAGCCAAAAATATAGGGGAGTGGCTTCATGGGAAAGGGGCGTGACCACAAAATAATACTGATTTATATTACGCAGCACAGTTGTCTCCAATATTCAAATTATGGCAAAAGTGTCAAATCTATAAATGCCCCCACAGTGGCAAATACATAAATGCCCCCACAGTGCCAAATACATAAATGCCCCCACAGTGCCAAATACATAAATACCCCCACAGTGCCAAATACATAAATGCCCACACAGTGCCAAATACATAAATGCCCCCACAGTGCCAAATACATAAATGCCCCCACAGTGCAGGTACATAAATGCCCCCACAGTGCCTGTGCCAGCGACGAGGGAGGGGGTGTGCAGTGGGACACGGGCGGGTGGGCCGCTGCTGAGCGGGTGGGTGCTCATCAATTTCCGTTGGTGCTCGGGCCCTCAAGCACCCACAGAATCGGCACCTATGGCAGTGGGAGGGTTTATAGGAGGCACAGGGGGTGGGGGCTTATAATGGTTCTCCAGCTTGTATTTTTGAGATTATTATAGAAATAGTTTTACATGAGGTATATAAGGGGTGTGGATTGTATTGTCGACCCGACGTACCATTCGCATTGCACATGTGTGAGGGGAAATAGCCATAGAAACAAAAGAAAAAGCATATGGATTGTAAGTGCAATGTAGCCAGACTTTGACTGACAGGAAGCCAGTGTTTAGGGGCAGTAACCTGCTGTTTCCTGGTGTGTTTGATAAAACTCAGGTGTGCTCGCGCATTTGTGACATCATCGCTGATCGCTTCCACCCTGTTTCTGTCGCAGATTAGTGGGGCGCCAATGGGCTGAGGGCATGCTCCCGATACCTGCAGTATCCAATTACAAAAAAAAATGGTTGTTGGGGTTTCAGCTCTGAAAACCCTGCAGCGAGTAATAAAAAAAATGTCAAGTTAGATTTACTGCTCCAGTGGTCACCGCCGGCACCAGAATTACCCCGTTATATTGCGAGGTCCATGTTTACGCTCAGATTAACCTTGCAGTGTAAAAATAAAGCTTTCTTTGTCCTTTATGGGGTCACCATATGTGCTGATTTTAAATGGTGCTTACAATAAAGCTTACATAAAGGAGTTGAGACCCCCACGCATAAAGGTTTCTTTGTACTTTATGGAGAACTGTTATCAAATCGATGGTATAGATAAGTGATGCTCACTTGTATGCTTACGTTTATAAACGTCGATCCACTCGCATCAAGGTTTCTTTTGAAAAAAAAGGTTTCTCGATAGTGTTGATTAAAATCCAAAAAATATTTATTTACATTTAATATGAAAAAGCACATACCATGGGATAACCTGGTGCCAGATGTAACAAAAAAACACACAACACCCACTGAGGATGAGATGTAATACCCGGGAAATTTTACCTCAGGGGGGTGATTGCTTAACGGCTGCCAGGAACCTCCAATGGTTGAATAAAACAAAATGGACACAAAATGGACACAAATGGGCAGGACCACAATGAAGCGATTTATCGTAAGTCACGTTTTTGACCTCCGACTGTGACTGTGGATTCTGGGAGAGTAGGAGAGTATGTATAACATCCTTTAGTTATTTCAAACGTAGCCAAAAGTAATAAATGTATACTTTTATCCTTCCACACAGCGGAACTTGCATGAAAGCAATATCCACGCTTTGTTTATTCGTTATCCTATTGTTGCAAACCAATTTGCAGCTCCGATTGTGGCTTCCCTGCGGCAGGCCCTGTACCGGCGACATGACGGAGTGCAGGCACATCCGCATTATAATATACTCAAATGCAAATAAAGCACTAACGGCAACAATAACAAATGCTAAATGTCAATACCACAAGCCAAATTATTCTTAAGAGAAAGTTTATTTGAATTCAGTAGAGTATAAGAGCCTTTCTCTGTTATCTTGATGTTCTGACGGCTGAACACAATTTGAATGGCTGTTAATTAAATCCGTCGAGGAAAAGTTAATGTACTTGACAAACACATGGAAAAGAGACGTGTGACGGCTCCTCACATATGTTAGTACATAAATAAAACAGTTACCGACTTCTGTGAAGGCTTTATTACGCTGTAATCCTTACAAGTCTTTAAAAAGGAACGTTCGTGAAGCATGGAAAAATCCTTTTAAACACTTGTCTGCAATCACTGAGCGCTCCCGAGTTTTATGTGGTGTCTGTTCGCTGCGTATCCAATTGTTCCGGCATGGCAAATCTCCCGTAGGCTTGTGATTTACAGTACACATGTGGGCTTTAGTTACACCAATGATTCCCCCATGCACTGGTATAGGACATATTTATTTGTCACCACCACAGGAGGCCGGACAGGAATCTCTAGGAGTGGTAGGTGGCGGTGGGCGGGGTGTACCGCTGGAATATCTGTTTCATTCTGAACTTGGGTGGAATGTGCATTTGGTTATATTATTCACTAACACTTATATTCCCAAGGGATGCCTCTATTATTGAACCCCAATAACAGCACAGAGCAGGGAGGTTGTCAGGAAGTGACATCATTATGACCTTTGACTTCAACACTTGTTCACTTCTCCATTTTTTAGAAGGCTTGATACATTTCCCTCGTGATCACATAAAATCAACTCTGCTCTGCAGAAAGCATATAATTCTGTATAGGGGTAGCAGTCACTACATGCCAACGGGGTCATCTTAATGTTGAGGCACACTGGGCAGCTGCACAGGGTCACACAATTTTATGGGCCCTCGAGCAGTGGTAGGAATTACACAAGAACCAGAATTTCCAAGCAGCATTTTCTACCTGCCTCCCAGCCTGAGGCAAGAGAGTGATTGGCTGACAGCTATCCACCAATCAGAGACCTGACAGTCTCTCACTGTATGCAAGCATGTGCAGAGAACATGGGAACGCAGGGGGGGGGGGGTAATTTATGATTTTTTTAAATTAAAATTATTATTATATATTCCTGCGAATGGGTGGGTATTGGCCAGGTTAATTGCTTTGCCCGGGCCCTTCATGTGATGTCAGCCACCGGCCCTGAGCAGTCAGGGGCATGCCTGTGTTTCTATGGGCCCACCCAGCATTTCTACAGGCGCGCCAGCTGTTTTTGTGGGCACCCCCATGAAACATCTGTTGCCCACTCTGGAACGCCACCTGCCTGGGTTTGCACATGCTGCGGGGCTTAATCGCACATGCGCAGACCCCCACCATCGGGGATGGGGACGAATTTGGTGCGAACAGGTCTGAATCGGCCTCCTAGTGGGCCAGATGCACTAAGCTTCAAAAGTGATCAAATGGAGAGTGATAAACAGCCAGCCAATCAGCTCCTACCTGTCATGCCACAGGCTGGGCTTGAAAAATGTCAGACAGGAGCTGATTGGCTGGCTGTTTATCACTCTCTATTTTATCACTTTTGAAGCTTAGTGCATCTGGCCTCATAGTATAGTGGGGGTATGAGCGTACTAACTATAGTGGGCGCCTAACTAACTTATAAGTAGCATAATTTATAATAATATATAGATGTGCTACAGAGGAGAAAAAAATCGGCCTGCCAATGCTAATACGACTGCCTTATACAGCATCTGCCATCACCTTCATTATGCAGTGGGTTGGAAATGCCGGGCACGAGTGTTTGGAGATGGTGTCTGTGAGGAGATTACAGATGGCATCCATCGAACTCAGGCATCTAACGAAGGCAAATGCACCGATCTGGGGGGAGATGTATCCAGCTTTAAAGAGCAATAAAATGGAGAGTTATAATATACTTGCCTACTTTTAAACTCTCCTCCCTGGGAGAAGCCTGGAGAGGAGACTGACAGCATCACTTCTGGGGGCGGGGGCCTGATGTAAACATTATCAAGCCCCGCCCCCAGCACTGAAAATCCCCCCGATTTGCAGGACCTTGAGGAGGGGATGTGGCTACATGATGCAATTTACATATTTAGCCCCGCCCCCTCACAGAGAAAAGCTGCGAATCACGGTAACTTAAGGAGCGGCCGAGCAGCTTCCGAGGGTGAAGGAGAATCCGGGAGGATTGCCCACCTTTCCAGGGGGCCGGACCCGATTTTTGGGATCCTCCCAGCCAGGGAGGGTAGGCAACCCTGAGTTATAAACAACCAGCCAATCAGCTTCTAACTGTAATTTTTCAAACATAGCCTGTATCATGGCAGTAAGGAGCTGATTGGCTCAGAGGCGCTTTAAAAGAGGAGGAGGCCCGTGGGCATCCTTCTCCGCTCGGGCCCCCTCCTCTCTCCCAGCCACTGCCGCTGCAGCACCGCATTCTGCACAGCAAATTAGAGTCTGAGTTCTAGAGGGCTCAGACTCTAATGCGCAAGCGCAGAACTCTGATGAATGGCTCTGCGGCCATTTTTTGAGTGATCCGGCAGTGATACTGGCTTCATTGTGGGACTCCAGAGGTCTAAGTATTACAAAATGGTTGCAGCATGCGCGGTGTGGGCCCCTGTGTGTACTGAGCACATTGCACACATTAGACATACGCCACAGGATTGGCTGGCTGTTTAGCACTCTCCATTCTATCACTTTTTGTAGCTTGATACATCTGGCCCCTAGGCATAATTATCGACTGAATGGTGATGAACAGTGTGCTGTCAGGAAATGGCAATCCTACGGATCAGGACTGCTGATTGGCTCTGTAGCAGCAACAGTAAGTAACACAATTACCAGAATTTGTTAGTGAAGGAAAAAACGCACACAACCACGACTGTGGTTCCGGGTGATACAGATGGCGCTGCCTTTATCTATGACGCTCTTGGGGGTTACGCGTGCATGTCCAATGCTCGCGCGCCCCATTCACAGCAATGGATGCACGAGCATGAGTGAGACGTCCCCGTCTCGGCGAACAGCGCACTGAGACGTATTGCTACGGCGGGTCAGCCAGCTAGAGAAGAGCGGCCCCATCTGTAGGTCCAGGTGGCCCCCAATTGGTAAAATATGCTGAGTGAAGTGAACCCATACCGCCCAACATTTAAACTTTTCAAAATGGGACACTCGTGCAGCTCCATCGCCCGTGGCAAAAAAGGGGTCAAAGGGTTAGGCCACCTGCTATTTCAGCCAGTGGCAGAACTTGTGGGTTCTGGTCCCAGGTGCAAGATATATAATATGAGCCGTCTCCTCCACCCCAACCCAAGTTCACAATATGCAACATGGCAGTGTGCGACCAGGAGAGGCAGTGTGCGACCGGGAGAGGCAGAGGGTGACAGGGAGAGGCAGAGGGTGACAGGGAGAGGCAGGAAAAGGCAGATTGTGACAGGGAAAACTAGTGTAAGACAGGAGGAGGGTGACAAGGGCAGCATTGGGCCCCTTAGTTCTTAGGGGCCCTGGTGTGCTGCACCAATGGTAGTTCCTCCTCTGATTTCAGCCATGTGAGCACCCCGTTTTCCAAAGTTAAAATGGTTGTCACTATGAGGCATGGCCAGCGCTGTGTAACCTGCTGGCCATGCCCTCAGCCTCTCTGCTACACTGAATAGGCTCTGTGCGCACGCATCTATTCCCCGTCTTCGCTCCCTACTGTGCAGTATCTCATAGCTATGACTTCCTCATGGTCTATATTGCTGTGAATAGAGATACTGGCTGAGATTTCATAGGACAAGAGATTCAGAAAGTGAGAGATTTGGTAAGAAATCGCCAGTTTTTTTAAAGCGGCAATCATTTACACCTAGTTTTACAACTAGTGTTGCAGTGTAAATGATTGCCGCTTTAAAAAAACCTGGAGATTTCTTACCAAATCTCTCACTTTCTGAATCTCTCATCTTATTAAATCTCACCCACTGTACAGTAGGGAGTGAGTGCTACAGTGACATGTGTCTTTGCACAAAGACATGTGTCTTTGCACTTAATAAGAACGAAACCAGAAATACTTAAAAAAAAATAATAAGATGATTCTGAGAATAAAAGCCAGAACGTAGCTAATGACCGACCAGGGGGGTGCTAACGCTAATGACCGGCCGGGAGGAGGGGGGCGGCTACCGCTAATGACCGGCCTGGGGGGGGCTAACGCTAATGACCAGCCTGGGGGGGGGCTAAAGCTTGGGGGGAGGGTGATAACACTAATGACAGGGGACCCGGCTCCCGGCCTTGGGGGGGGGGGGGGGGGGGTGGTCGCCACTTACCAATCTGAAGCAGTGCTTTGCTGCTTGCGGCCGCACACGCTGGAGGCCGCTCAGTCCCAGGTGACGTCACCTGAAAGCGGCCACAGTAACACTGTAATACCAGGTGACGTCACCCGAAAGCGACCGGCGGCCATATTGACTGTGGGCAGCCAGGAGTTGGTGGCTGTGGCCGCGGGCACTAAGCGCTGTGGTAGCGCTGTCTGAGACCCGCGGCACAGCCAGGGAAAAAGCGGCGGCCCAGACAGGGAAAAAGCGGCCTAATCAGTACCGGCCCACCGGGAAATGACCCGGTTTGCCGGTGGGCCAACCCGCCCCTGAATTGAGTAGACGTGTTTAGTTAATTGGTCAATGAAAGAAACCTGTATGGTGCATGGGGAGAGTATTGTGTGCGTGCTGATTGGTGCTGAGAAAGTTGGTCCGCTAAGCTGGTGCCTCGCGAGACCTGAGAGTTTTTCAGCCCATGCACTGCAAGTGTACACGCAAGGTTGCGAAGCCACCACCCAGCAGTTGTGGTCAACTCCCTTGTATACGCTCCCAGTTTCCGCCCATTTCTGCCCTCTTCGGAGTCCGCGCCCAGAGATACTCCCACATCACGCCTACATTTGGTGTGCTCGTTCGCAAACATATTTAAAGTGCGCAAGGGTGCGAGAGTGCACGGACTATGAAGTAGAGATGTGTCGTTCGCGAACGAACTGGATCTTTTGAACGGATCCCATTCAAGAATGAATGAGCCGTCGATCCCAAAAAGGGGATCTGTTTCAGTTTACAATGCATTTTCCTTATCTCAGTGCTGCCACCTGTGGCAGCTGAGATGTACTACCTCTGTAGAGTAAAGTGCTGAAAGTGATAGAAAGATTAGCTGCTGCTGCCAGGGATGGCCATCGGTGCAGACGCCATCGATGGTTGCCATCGATGGCGATTCTGCACCCAGCCATCGATCAGAGTTTTTACTCGGTCATGTATATTACCCCCTTTTTTTTAAAGTGAGTCGAGGACCCGTCTAAAAGATACGTATCTTTCACAGAGAGATCCGTCGGATCCCGGCTCGGCTTAATGATCCGTTTTGCCCATCTCTACTATGAAGCCTGAACATGCGCACTGCGGCAGTTGCACATGCGTAATTAGCTAAATTACGCCTTGCGTGCAAATTTGCATGCGAGTGCGTAAACCTGAATAACCGCCATTGACAGGAGAGGGGATCGGCACTTAATGTTACAGTGCAGCACGTGGCTCCTGTTACTGAGCAGGAGTCGGCACTGTGATGTCATACCTCGATGGATGACAATGGGGTGTGGCCTGCACACCCCTAGTTACTCCAATGGCAAGAAGTTTACGTTTGACTAGTATTACTCCAATTATTCTCCTATACGTAGCATTCAACTTAAAACCCCAAACGACTCAGACGAGGATACCCATTATACGCCATACCTGTTTCCTGAGGTGTACTGCCGTCATCCCGTATCTACAACCAACTTGTTTGTGTAGGCGATAAATTAAAGGGAAGTGTTTTTACTGCTCACTTACAGGGCAGATGGCGGAGTAAATATGATCCTTTAATTGGTTAACCAGTTTATTTCAGATGAAAGCCCCCCGTGACACGCAGGTACGGTCTCCAGGCCTGTGTGCTTGCCTCAGGGTAGTCTTGTGTGGTCCTGAAGCCGCAGAGTCATCTCGACTTAAGAAGAAGATATCGAAATCCAGACACTTGTCCAATTTCTGTAATTACTTTGCTCACGGAGATCACTCTCCGCTTGGAGTTATTACAGAAAATTGCACATTTATTTTCTGATGGTTCAAAAGTGCAACAGCTGCCAGCAGTCAGGATGCTAATGTCTGTATGTAACAAAATGTTATGTTTCCTCTTGCTCTAGCAGTGACGGCTTTCTCTTTCAATTGTTTTGCAAGCATCCGTCTGAGGATTGTCAGCTCTGCGGACCACCACGTACTTTTTATGCCTCTGACATGAGCCCCTTGCGTTCCAACATCTCTTCGAGCAATGGGCGAAATATCCGATAAAAACGCAGGCGTCGCTCACATTTGTTATATAAATTCAAATAAAAAATGTTGAGTCAAAAAAAAGATTATGGGGAGTACGCAATCCTATATAGCGGGAAATAGTGGCGGGCCCTATTCAATGCTGTCTTTACTGACAGCATTGAAGAGGATCACGGCAGAACGAGCCTGACTTTAAAATCTGTTGGGGCGGTTCTGCCGATAACGGGCAGTGGATTGCCGCAATCCCGGCCGTATATTGACAATCCATGGGCAGTTTCCCTTTTGGCAAATCGGCTTTGAATCCAGGCTGCCGATTTGCTGTCGGGCAAACCGCAAATGGGCCAGGGTCATGGAGGGACAGCCGTGACCCGGGATTGCATACCACCCTATATTCCCTGGATTCGGTATGAAATGCAGATGGTCAAAATCCCGACAGGGTCAAAATCCCGACATTTAAAATCCCGACAAGGTCAAAATACCGACATATGGAATGTACAGGTGAAAAAGTCAACATGACTTTCCGTCAACAGGTTGCGAGGTCGACATGGGTTTTTTTCACTGCTTTTTTGACCCGAATGTCGACACAGTTGACATGGACACAGTTGGAAGTGAACCGCAGCTCCTCGCAATGCTTCGGGCACGGTGCCTCACTGCGCTCGGCACACTATTTTATTCTCCCACCAAGCCCTAGTGGATGGTAGGGCATGAAATACCGCCTGTCGGCACACGTCGGGTCAAAAAACAGTAAAAAAAACCATGTCGACCTGGCGAGCGAAAGTCATGTTGACTGTTTCAACTGTACATTCTATATGTCAGTATTTTGACCTTGTCTGGATTTTAAATGTCGGGATTTTGTCCTTGTCGGTATTTCGACCCATTCGGGATTTTGACCCTGTCGGGATTTTGACCATCGGGATTTTGACTGCATCCCATATTCCCTATGTAAAGTAATCATTACAGGTCTTTATAATGAATAAAAATGTTTATATGGCAATTTTCACACCTATTTTGACAAATTCACTTGGCACTCAAAGGGGTAATAAGATTAACGTTTCTGCCAAGGATTTGGAGGAAGAGACTAAACAACAGTTATTTACAGCACCAAATGGGGAATTGTTGTTATCACTGGGGTAAACAGTAAGCACCAACCTAACTATCTGATGGTAATCCCAATAATTGAAAATTTTCTTTAGAGCTGGGGACACAGCCTTGTCTGTAGTTAAACATTTTCTTTGATGTTCTTCAAATAATATAACCAAATGCAGCAAAGGGTATAGTTTCCTCTGGCATTATTATATTCAAATAAAACGCTCTTAGCCCCCATACAGATGTAGTGCCCCTCATTCAGCCTGGGGCTGGCAATCGAATCGCCAGCCTGCGCCATGCACCTCAAGAGGGCGCGCGTGCACAAGATGTTCGCGCTCCCCATTGGTCTCCACTGCCTTTCCGCACCCCCCTAACCCTGCCCATCTCCCTGAAGCAGAGACGGGCAGGGTTTCCGATCCCCGCCACCGAGTGACTGGGACGTGAGTGCGTGTGCACGTCCCAGTCTGATGGAGTCCTGTCACCAGCGGGGACATTCTGGCGGGCGCTGCAGCTGAATGAGAGGGCCTCCATCTGTATATGGCAATGGGTTATCTTATGAAGTGCTTGTAAAATGATAATTAGAATCTGATTGATTGCTATCTTCAAAATCTCCACTTCTAGACATCTGCCCCACCTGCAGTGCAGCATGGTTTTGACTTGTATTTCAGTCATTGATAAACAGGCTCCTTGATGGTAACAAAATGAACCAAATCAGTGTCCAAATCTGATCTGTGAGAACAAAATAAAAAAAATCCAAAATGAACATAAGGAGATAGGGAAAGGTCTGTGGGAAACATGCAGGGGGGAATGTAGATGGCTCTTCTGTTTTGCCCTGGGGCGGTTTCGTCACAGCCCAGTGGTGAGAGGGTGATTAGAGCACACGGTGCCAGGAAGGAGTCTGGGTGTTGGTGAAATGAAGGGTGGGGCAGACTCTCAGGTGACCACTCAACATGGTTACACTTCTCCAAAGGAATTCTGAGTAACGATGAAGCAGATAATAGCTCTCGGAAGCCTTGCTGTAGGCTGCTCATTCAGGAGTATACATTCCTCGTCCGGGCTTAGCAGGGATATCTGCGGCTAGTTAGCCATTTATATACCTGTGTTTGGGACAATGATACGTTATTATTAGTATTATTATAATTAAATTAATAATAATACTATTTTGATAAATTATCTACTCCCACCCACATCTCATATATACATGTTTTCATGTTATACAAAAATTCTACAAAAATACATATATATAACTTTACAAAATGTCAGGTTCAAATTAAAACTATTAGGTTCTCTAGAAATCCGAATCCACCTGAATTTTTCCAATGGAAATTAAACCAAAACCTGGTACGGATACATCGAGAAGATGCTTTACGAACCTGAGTCATGCCATTAAGAATCTGGATTTTAAATCCAATTTTTTGTGTTTTGGATTGCAAAAATTCCATGACTTCAGCTGTTTTTATCTGTTTTCACAAAATTAGTACATTTTATTTAATTGATTTTTAACCAAACCGGAATCCAATTTCGAAGCAAAACACTTGAGGTTGGGTTTGTCGGAACCAAGTCACGGTGATGAGTTAGAAGAACCAAACATAAAAACATGGGGATCCGCGCCCACCTCTAGTCCAAATATGAACTAGATTAGAGGGTCTCAGCTGTGTAAGATTTCATTAACGCTATGCACGCACTTGAGGGCTGATTCTAGTTCCTTCGGTCCCCGGCGTGTTTGCACCGTGGACCGATGGTGAAGTACTGCGCATGCACATATTGGGGGGGGGGGGGGCGAGACAGGACAGGGATGGTGGAGGAGCTGGGACATAGGAACACCCAGCACTTCATGGGCGCTCCCATGCAAATGCGTCCGTGATGCATCGTGCTGCCCTGTCTTCGTTCCGGAGCCCGCAATTACAAGTCTGTCTCCAATTGCTTATATTTGCAAGCCCTGCTGCGGGCACATGCGAGGGGTCACATCAGCATGGGCACTCTGGGACTCTGTAAGCTATGTCTCACAGCTTACTGAGTCAACCAGAATCAGGCCCTTAGTGTAGTAAGTGTGTGGCTGTGCCCAGACAGCGTCCTCCGCCACCATCGCACTGTGCACCAACACAGGCTCTAAAAGTACAGTCTGTCTCTTTCATTTTCTTGTTAGTACCCAGGCTCAGGGATTAGAAAACTCTTAATCAGCCCATGCCTGAAATGGCCATCACAATGGGGAGGGGGGGGGACTGCGGGGGTGCACCCGGGAGTTACCTAACGAAGGGTCACACAAAAATGCCGTCTCCTGCTTAGTGACAGGAGCCGCATGCTGCACTGTAATATTGTGTGCAGCACTGAGCTCCTATCACTGTGTAGGAGCCTACAATGTCACTGGAGGCAGCCTGCAACTACTGTATCACATTAGTGACAAAAACTAGGGTTCACTGTAAGATTGTGCCCCTCTTCAAGACGATACACCCCTCCCACCAAGGTCACTCACCCTTTTCCCAACGTATGCCTTTGATGCGCTAATTATTCCCTGCGCCAGGTGCAATGCACTTTGCTGCTTTAAAGATTAGGAGCATCTGGAATCAGATTATAGAGTTTACTATTTACTTTGGTAGGCCCCCATACACTAGCCGATTTTGGTCAGATTTAGGCCAGATCAGTCGGATCTGGCCTAAATCGGACCAAAATCGGCTAGTTTTGATGTCCCCTCAGATCCGATGCGCAGTCCCGTGCGCATCGTATCTGCGTTGGGTGGTCGGACCTGCTGCACGTCCGACCACCGGACTTGGGACCTAGTGGGGCGGTGCGGCGGTGGAGTGAGCAGGGGGGGCTGGGGACGCTGCGAGGGACACAGGCGGCATAGAGCTGGGCGGGGGGAGCCGGGAGCTGTCAGCACTGAATAAAAAAAAAAAAGCCCATACAATGAATGGGCGGCCTGTGATTGGCTGAGCGCTCTCTCAGCCAGTCAGCAATTGGCTGAGAGAGCGCTCAGCCAATCACAGGCTGCCCATTCATTGTATACAGTAGGCTTTTTTTTCTAGCACTGACAGCTCCAGGCTCCCTCTGTCCCCGCAGCGTCCCCATCCCCCCTGCTCCCACCAGCAGCCCCCCCCCCCCTGCTCCCCGGGTTTTTTACATGTGATAAATCGAGACGATTTATCACATGTAAAAAATGGCACATCAAGTGCCAATCTAATCAAGCTCCCCCGGGGAGCAGCCGGGGAAGCTCAGGGGGAAGTCGGGGGCGACTTGTCCTAAGGACAAGTCGCCCTAGTGTATGGGGGCCTTAAATGTTTGAGATTGGGTGACATGAATATAAAGCTAGTTTCTACTTCACAGCAGCTGGCAAATAGGTGAAATCCAGTTCTGCTGTCGTGATGTGCAGTCAGGGCCACGGATTCTCCTGCTCAACATTTTCTGAAATGTCATGACAGTGAAGTGTTGGCAAAATGGTCATAATGCTGAAAAACCACGGCCATCACGCAGAAATTAATTGCCCCCTGTGGTAGCATATTATTTATCAGTTAGAAAATAATATAACAAAATCAAAGCGGCAGCACAGACGGTATAATGGTTAGCATTACTGCCTCACAGCGATGAGGTCATGGGTTCAATTCCCACCATGGCTCTAATTGTGCAGAGTTTGTATATTCTCCCTGTGCTTGTGTGGGTTTCCTCTGGGTACTCTGGTCTCCTCCCACATTCCAAAAATATACTGGTAGGTTAACTGGCTCCCAATAAAATTAACCCTAAAATGAATGTGTGTGTATGTACATGTGGTAGGGAATATAGATTGTAAGCTCCACTGGGGCAGGGACTGATGTGAGTGTTCAGATATTCTCTGTATGTGTGCACTATATAAATAACTGGTAATAAATAATAAAGTAGCAAAAAAATAATAAAAAGTAGAACAGACACATTTAAATATGCACTTGTCTTTGTTACATCCCAAACATACACCAAAGCTTCAATAAACTGCTACAATGTTCACATGGGGATATTGCAGAGTGACAACTGTGCAAGGTTGTGAAGAGACTAAATAATACCGCACTTGTTAAACGGTATATTGCCGTTTTTTTTCCCATATCAAAACGTTTAAGGCTGCAGTGGGAAAGCACCAGAGTTCATTTACCAGTTACAGATAACTGGTATTTCAAAACGTTTAAAAAGCAGAGTCCTACACGTTTCAGAGCCGCTTTTTATGCGGTGAGAATGGCTCTGAAACGGTATTTAGTAAAAACAACAGATTACAGACCTGTGATAGGCTGTCCCCTGCATTCTGCCTTGAAATGTGTTCAGGAGATTAAATGGGTTGACTGATGTGAATGGTACTTAAACGGTATTTAAAACGGTAATCTACTGCAATGTGAAGGCTCAGACCCATGTTAAATACTGTTTAAAAATACCAGTTTTTGAAACATTTTGGCAGTGTGAAAGCGGTATAATGTTGCAGAGTTTTGGACACACCAGCGGATGCCCTAATTACTGTTATTCACACTGATTGGATGGAGCAGAAAGAGGTATCATACAGCTCACCAGCTTAATGTCTCTCACTGTGGAGCTGTAACATTGGGGGTTATTCTAGTTCACTCTTTCTGACACAATCCTTCTTAGATGGACAAAACCATGTGCACTGCAGGTGGGGCAGATGTAAAATGTGCAAAGAGAATTAGATTTGGGTGATTTATTTTGTTTCTGTGCAGGGTAAATACTGGCTGCTTTATTTTTACACTGCAATATAGATCTCACTTTGAAGTAAAACCCCACCCAAATCTAATTCTCTCTGCACATGTTACATCTGCCCCACCTGCAGTGCACATGGTTTTGTCCATCTAAGAAGGAATTTGTCAGAAAGAGTGAACTAGAATAAGGCCCATAGTTACAAGAGGGTGCCGTTAATGTGCAATACTTAAATCTGTGGCCATCTTGGAACAGGGAATGAAGCCTCCCTACGGAAACCATATGAAGTCTGTTGAAACCATATGAAGTCCATATGAAGCTACTGTTTGTGACTGTATAGCACAGAAGAGACAGATTCTGCAGGATGCTCAGATCCCCAGCGGTACTGGCTGGCGGTATTCAATATAGATACTGGTGTCACTGGTCATTTGGGGTCCTAACTGGTCACAGTAATGCAGGGTCACACAGGAGACCTGCACATGGAAGCGGGTTGGGATCATTTGGTCTACAGCATGATGGTCAACAGTCATTAGGTCGACACCAATGGGTCAACATGGGAAAAGGTCGACATTGGGTCTAGGTTGACATGGGAAAAGGTCGACAAGATTCTAGGTCGAAAGGTCATTAGTTCGACAGGTCATTAGTTCGACAGTGTCTAGGTCGACAGTCAAAAGGTCGACATCGGGTTTTTCACAGTTTTTTACCCGAATGTCAACACAGTTGACATGGACACAGTTTAAAGTGCACCGCATCCCCTCGCATCGCTCGCTGCGCTCGCAATGCTTCAGGCACTATTTTATTCTCCCACCACTCCCTAGGGCATGAAATACTACCTGTCGGCACATTTGGGCTCCAGAAACAGTGAAAAAACCCATGTCGACTTTTTGACCGTCGTCCGAGACACTTTCGAACTAATGACTTGTCGAACTAATGACCTGTCGAACTAATGACCTTTCAAACTAGAACCATGTCGACCTTTTCCCATGTCGACCTAGGCCAATGTCGACATTTTCCCATGTCAACCTAATGGTTTCGACCTAATGACTGTTGACCATCAGGCTGTAGACCAAATGACCGTATCCTCATGGATGCCTGGTCTTAAGCCCCATACACACTAGGCCATATTGTAAAAGATATTGCTCAGAAGGGCCCTTTTGAAAGACATCTTTTACTAAATGGCCTAGTGTGTACACTGAATATTGTTAACGATGTGCGCTCCCGTGCATCGTTAACAACTCCCTTTCTCGTCCTGTGTGTTCTGACAAGGGAGGTCCTCATTAACGATGGTAGTTCTGCAGCTGCAGCATGACTGTTGCTCATACTTGCCTACTTTCTTTTCCTCCTCTCCGGGAGAGGCCCAGAAAGGAGACCAGATAGTACGTGTCAGGGAGATGGGACAAGGCTGATGTCACCAAGCCCCGCCCCATAGCAGTCAAATGTGGCAGTTTGCAAGGCCTGCGGAGTGGGGGAAGGGCTAAAATGATGCCAAATGAAGCGATTTACATCCTTTTAGCCCCGCCCCCTTGCCGTGGACCCCCCAAAACTGGTATTTGGTGCAGCAGGGATGGGAGGTGCGGTGGCTGCGTAGCTGATGTGGAAGAATTGCTCACCTTTCTGGGAGGGGGACCCAATTTTCGGGAGCCTCCTGGCCATTCTGGGAGGGAAGGCAAGTATGCTGTCGCTCCCCCTGTTGCTCCCTTACCCGCCAGTATACCCCGCTGGTTAAGATTTGTTTAAACTAAATAAAATAACTAAGACATGTATTTATACTTCGGGAGGAATAAATGCTTAATTTAAACATAATAGATTTCTATGTACTGTATACAGTATGTTATCACCATTCTAAGATGGCAATACCATAGTAAGACTTCACTGTCCTTGATCAATAAGTGGCCCAAAAACCTAAGGGCTGACTCCCTAATGCCCATCCCATTTGCCCATTAACGGTTTAAATCCATGATTGGTTGATTTGTTGGGTATCAGCAAAATACAGCATTTTTGAAAATTTCTGACCCAAAAAGTGTTGGTTTGACAATTTCTAACATGTTGGATTTTGATGAGCCTTAAGTCCAGGTAGAACGGCAAATTGTCCTCATACATGCAGTGATGAAGTAACTCAGAAATCAGTGATGTGGATGTGTGAGCCCTGTGTGAGCCCTGTGTAAGCAGAAGGCTATATATTCCCGGTCCCCAAAGATGTAACCTGGAGGAGCGGTCAGTGTTGCATGTACTGTACAGTACTGGAGAGTTTAATGAACTTTTTGATCATACCGCCCAACAGTCCCGATTACCACGGGAACGACACACGGGGCGTAGCCTCACGGGAAGACGCGATTATAGGCCACACCCCTTTCTGGGTAGCCACGCCCCCAGCCTGTGTTCTGCTTCAAGAGGCATAAAAGTTGGAAGGTACAGTATGGTTTGATTCTGATTATCTCTTTGAACTGATATACGGACAGCATGGATGGTGTAATGGTTAACATTACTGCCTCACAGCGCTGAGGTCATGGGTTTCTATATTATCACAGTGCTTGTGTGGGTTTCCTATGGGTACTCCGGTTTCCTCCAACAATCCAAAAATATACTGGAAGGCTTAATTGGCTCCCAACAAAATTAACCCAAGCATGTCTGTGTGTGCGTGAACATGTGGTAGGGAATATAAATTGTAAGCTCCACTGGGGCAGGGACTGATTTGAGTGTTTAACTATTCTCTGTACAGCGCTGCGGAAAAGGTGTGCACTATATAAATAACTGGTAATAAGTAAATAAGATAGTTTTGTATAGCTCTGTATAACCAGAGTAACGTTATTATATTGTATACAATATATTGCACAGTATACACTTATTTGATTATAATCAGGGCTATTTTTCAGCAGGCTCCGAGGCCCTTATTCTAGTTCACTCTTTCTGACAAAATATTTCTTAGATGGACAAAACCATGTGCACTGCAGGTGAGGCAGGTGTAAAACCCCACCCAAATCTAATTATCTCTGCAGAGATAATTAGATTTGGGTGGGGTTTTACACCTGCCTCACCTGCAGTGCACATGGTTTTGTCCATCTAAGAAATATTTTGTCAGAAAGAGTGAAATAGAATAAGGGCCTCAGTTCCTGCTGGAGCCTGCTGAAAAATAGCCCTTATTATAATACTATATTATATTATATCTACCCACAGACTGTAACTACAATCACTTCCATAATAAATGCGCAATGTGTTATCCTGATACCTACACAATGGTGTATCAATGCAGCACATCGCCCCGGAGAATGGTTCTAGGTTCCGTCAGACTGTCAGAGAGTCTTCCTCACAGAGGGTGGCCGGAGTCTCCTAGGGACCCCACTGTGGTTCCCAAAGATGAACATTTCATGCATAGTTTCCACATAAATTCTGTAACTGATTCAGTGAACGCCTGTAATGCAGCATTAGACATAGATATCACATATGTACTTCACTTTTATGGTGTAATAAAGTTGTAAATCTGTGTATTATTGCAGCAAGTCATCTTACAGTACATGACCCAAGTATCCCAGCGCTGAGCATTCCTTGCTGGATCGCAAGCTTTCATTCCATTTATTTTAGGGATGTGCACTGGCCACTTTTCGTGTTTTGGGTTTTGGGTTCTGATTACCTTCAGGTTTTCGGTTCTAATGGGTTTTGCCAAAACACCCCCTAAACGTTTTGGGTTTTAGGTTCTGTTTTTTTTTTTTTTTTTAACCTGCTAAAATCTCAGATTTTTTTTTTTTTTGCTCCTATTAACCTCAAAAACATTAATTTCCATTCATTTCCAGTTTATCCTGAACACCTCATAATATTGTTTTTAGGCCAAAACGGTGCCCCGAGGTAGCTGGATAACTATGATAAGCGACACAGGTGGGCTGCACAAACACGTGGCCCATCTAGGAGTGGCACTGCAGTGGCAGACTGGATGGCAGTTGGAAAAACTAGGCCCCAAAGAGCACATAATGCAAAGAAAAAAGAGGTGCAAGATGGAATTGTTCCCACCCACTCTTATGTTGCGGAAATAGGACATGCACAATTTAACAAACCAATCATTTCAGCGACAGGGACTACAAAATTGTGGCTGAAATGATTGGTTTCAGCATATTGGAATTATATATACGGCAGTAGGTAGTTCAAATTCACCAGCTGCTCCACCCGCTGGCCGGCAAATGCCGCTACCAGCTCCCAGCCACCACTCCGACCCGGCTGCCCGGACCCCGCGCTGCACATAGGTGTTTGTTAGCGGTGCTTCACCGCTGGCAAACACATACGGACTGGACCCGACACAATGGGTCTGATTGCGAGACATCTAATGTCCCTCTGGTGCGACCAAGGGTCTGGGTCCAATGCGCGTGGGACCGCGCGTCGGACCTGACAGCATGTCACATACAGCCGATTTAGGCTGATTTCACAGGCCGATCCGTCAGAATCGGCTAAAATCGGACCAAATTGGCCCAGTATATGGGGGCCTTTACTCTCTCTGCACATGTTACATCAGCTCCACCTGCAATGCACATGGTTTTGTTAATTAAAGAATAAATTTGCATTTGCACACCAACCTGGAATTAGGCCCATTGTTTGTTACAGATAAACTGCCCGTTTTATACTGATGCAATAATGTGTAATAATTCCTGCACGTCCAAACTGCGGCCCTCCAGCTGTTGTGAAACTACACATCCCAGCATGCCTTGCCATCATTTTAGCATTCTCTAATAGCAAAACCATGGCAAGGCATGATGGGTCTCGTAGTTTCACAACAGCTGGAGGGCCATAATTTGGACATGCCTGTAATTAATGTGCCATAATTTACTGAGAATATCCCTTTAAGAATAAACGCAGCACTTCTTTATTTATTGGACGATACTAATAATATAATTGTGTTGTGACCGTGAAAATCTCCTACTTCTGGTCTATTATGATTAAAGCCACTTTGATCCAGTATTATCACCCAGAGAGCAGGCTGCTTTGTGATTACAGCGCTATATTACCTGGCTACAAAGTAATCAATGTGACACAGTCCGGCTTTTGGAAAAGTGTCAAATGAAGACGAGGTCGTGACTTCTCCAGTGCTGCTTAGATCACATTAAAGAGCTCTCTGCAGCAAGTGGAGATCATTGATTTTAAATTGCCCTCTGAATTTGAAACCTTCCATTAAAGTATTAGAGCAACATAGCCCTCATGTTCTACCTGCAGTGCCATTTAAAAATAATCTTGCCCCCGGGGGGTTGCTAGAGCAGAGGTTTTGTGTAGGGTTAAGTAAGACAACTGACACTCGCTTTGGGAAAGGTGCTAAAGTCCGTCACTGCCATGGGAAGGTTAGTCAGGATCTACAGATGTTCCGTCACTGGATAATTACGTTCCTTGAAATTGACTCACAACGAGCCGTCGTGTAAAGTGGAAATGTCCAAATAAATGTTTGTTTGGTCTCGCTCGCTGGAATGAGATTACCTAAAATATACGGGCAACCTGTAAGCAGCTTAACCCTACAGCCTATAGAAGAGGCATACTGTCGCTGTGACAATCACAAGTGAGCAATATATACAGTGTACTGAAGACATGATCCTGTAGGCAACCTTGGTCAAGAGATTAATCAATGTTTCCAACGGTGTGCGCTGCCAGGTACAAGAGCATTTATTGATCCAAGTCTGATTTCCCAGGAAAAATGGCAGTTGTCATGGAACAGGTTCTAAATATTTTCAGAAAACAGATAGGACATTAAAAAAAGTAAAATACAGTATTACCTTTCCAAACTAGAGTGTTTTTGTGGCCAATAGGTGAATGCCCTCCACCCCCCCAACTGGGCCCCCTGTCTGGGGGAGGGTGGGGTGGTAACAACTTTATCTACGGAACAGGTTCCACACTGTGCACTTGTACTGTACATATACATTACACATAGTACATTATACTGCACAGAACTCAGGACCGGATTAAGGGGGGCTCAGGGGTCAGTACCCCCGGTTCCCCTCTATCTAGGGCCCCCTGTGGTCAGCATGTATTTAAATTATTATTTATTTATCTAAAGGTTTTGTGCATGGGAGTGGGGTAGTGCTGCAGCTTCACCTATCTGCCCATGTGATAACGATTAATGGTGCTGAGCATCAGGAGCAAAGGCACACTGACTGCACAAGTGTACAGTGCATTACTGGGAGTTGACCCATGAGACTTTGCACAAGAGGTCAGAGGCTGAAAAGCTTGATTGATGGAGCTCATCACATGCTTCTCAGGCCCATGGAAGACAGCAGCAGCAGCCTCATGATGGGAGGGTTTTTAATCAGAGGCAGCACTGAGCCTGTGAGGTCTCCTACAGAGTAATGTACAGAGGGACAAACACAGGCTTTTCATGTGATTGTGTATATATATATATATATATATATATATATACACACACACACATACATACATACACACACACAGTATTAATCCCCCACCCTGCAATTACCCATTGACCAAGTTTATACTGCCTTTACTCTGTGTTTTGACAGTGTAATATTCTCCCCTTTCTAAAGTGACCTGGGCCCCCGAAGGCTTAATCCGCCCCTGACAGAATTATGGTGTATGTTCTACAGTGCATTCAGTTATTAATCTGGTACATTATAACTCTACAGGGGTGGTGAAGCTACAAGGCCCAGCATGTTTTGTCAGATAGCTGATCGCTTTCATGGTATGCTGGGACTTGTAGTTATACAACACCTTGGAAGTCACAGCTGGCTTAGAGCATGTTTTGCATCCAGTGCTACATCACCTTGTCCCAGAATTTATAGCCAACAGTCACATGAGGGCTATATACACGCCACTTGCACACATGTGGTGCTACTAATTACAGTACCAGTATACTCTACAGAGCTGTACTCCATGTAATCAGACACATCTTTGTGCAGCACCAAAGATTTTTTTATCAGATGGATTTGAGACAAAGCTGCACATCTGATCTGAGGGAGCTCAGGCATCAGGGGTCCATAATAGATCTGATCATATGTAACTGAAGTGAATAGAGAATAAAAACAGCGGATAAAATTTAGCCCAGAGTCAGATCAGATTCCTGGGAAGCTCCCGGGTAAATTCAAAGGTAATCTGAGAGATTAATAGGCGAGCACACCCCCTAATGACCAGCACACTCCTGGAAGCCTCCAGCCTGCAACCCAGAGGCTGCTCACCCAGCGTGTAAGACAATGGCCACTAAAAAATGGCTGCCACCTGGGAGGAGATAGACATTACAGCTCCTGCCGTACCCCTAGTGTTTGTCAGAGGAGTGCAGCACACTCAGCTCTACCCAGAAGTGTGGATTACGGTAGTTCTGGCATGGTGTATGGTAGTGACCCACTGGGCAACAAGCATGTATCCCCTCCCCACACTGGCAACAAGCAACACTTTGCCCCCCCGGCAGTGAGCATGTAACTCCTCCTGGCAAGGAGCATGTAATCCCAGGCAATGAACAATATACCTCAGACAACGAGCATGAAGGTAAGCGGCACATATTTAATAGGCATTACAGTGTGTGGTATAATGCGCAATAGGCAGTGTCAATTTTTGCAGGACACTATCCCTATTTCTAGAGGGTGAGGATTCATTCTGAAGCCCATATATGTAAATAAGTCACCTTCTATTTAGTTTGCATGGATGCCCAGTAGGCATCAATAGACACGCCCCCCTTCAATGGTGCACCCCTAGTAATTTAGGCTGCGCACGCCTAGACTAGTCTGCATAGTAGATGGGCACCTTAGACTGGGGCATGAAGTGAAAACTCCGGCTTATACAGTACTTTAGTATGACAGGAAAGGCTCTACCTCACCTGCCTGGGGGGAAGAGGAGGGGCTTTCTGGGCACTCAGAACCCCCCCCAGCGTGCACCACTGTAGTAATGGTTCAGTCTCTTGTGCACTATACATTTTTCTGCAGTTTTGCATTTAGGGACTGCTAAAACTATGGCAAGGCATGCTGGGACATGTAGTTTCTCAACAGGTGGCGGGTTAGCTTAGCCATGCCTGGCCCAGGCATTCCAAGTCCAAATACATAATTTGCCTTTATTTCTCATCTGTACTGTAAAAATTAAATAAAAAAAAACAGTTTACAGCAAGTGCATTAGGTCAGCTATATCTGCAAGCCTGCAATACCCATCACCTCCTGGCAGAATTTAATGGCATCTTACCACCCACTGACCAGATATCATCGTAATAAATGAATGCAACAAAAAAACAAGCCAGTAGTGGAAAAGCGCTTTAGATTTTATAAAAACAACGTACAAATGACTCCAAAAATAAACAATTGAGGGTAAAAAAAAATTAAAAAAAAACAACTCTGTACAAAAGTAAAATACATAGAATCTCATACTAATTGCATAGCCCAATAAAAGCCTCCCCATATTTTAAGAGGGGCTCAATATGCCTCTGGGCCCTGCTTCTACTGTATGTGTATTGTATTTTGGACAGAGGGCGCCCTTGTATCTCCACGTGTGCCGTGTTCTGTACTGCTACCTCAGAACAGGAGAATTTGCACCTCCCTATGAAACTTTTAAAAAACAGGGAATCCCCAATCCCCTTTTTAAAGTACAGTTTGTGCAGCATTTTGTTCTGTATAACAGACAGGACACAGTTTAAGTGGAGGCACAATACAGTATAATGCAAACACATGTGGACGTACCGATACGGAGCCCCAACAATTTGGATAACCACTATATAAAAAACAGCTGCTTTAAAAATGGCTGTCCAGGCCATGATGTCCCATTCTCGTGATGCTGCCCAAGTCCTTTTTTCAGACGATTTAAGGCCTGGAAAAGTTTTGATAAGATGCAGAATGCCACCAGTCCATGCATGTTCCAAAGCCATCGTCCATTGCTTAAATACAGTACAAAAAATTAAATAAAAAAACAACCTAAAAAGCAAGTCAAAGCAGTTCTAAAAATGCAGAAACATAGCATCAATGTAAAAGGCTTGCATTACGGTTATAATTCATGAGGCTGGCATGAAGTGGACTAAACAAGGAAGGACTGTGGCTATTGTGGTTGACTGGGTAACACGGAGGTCTGGGGCTGGCATGGGACACGGCTTCACAACGTTGTAACGAAGAGTTATTGGAGATTGGGTAAGAAGCTTGTCCTGCAAAACAAGGTTTGGTAGGAGAGACGTCCCCAGATGTCCCATTAGTTATCATAGTGTCCATGGGTTGTGTCAAGATGGGGAAACACAGGCTGGTGTCCAAAGCTGGGGTGGGTTCTTCTGGAGGAAGCTTAATTTTGGGAGACCGCTTAACTTTACTCTTAGGTGTTCCCTCCAAGTTGGACTTGGGACTACTCTTTTCAATCTTTACTGATAGGTCAGTTGTACGGTCGGATATACTGTCACGCTTCTTTTTCCTTCCTCGTCTGAAATTCCCGTTATCAAACATCTTGTCGCAGTTTGGATCCAGTGTCCAGTAATTGCCCTTTCCTGTGAAAACAGAAATATATATAAATAAGTGACAAGTAAATGGGAAGCATACTGTATGTAACCAATACAACATACGTACTATATTCTCCAATGTACAGTGCACACAAAACGTAATTTATACATTTTAAAATTCATACCCCTATACCTGTGGTTACCAACTCCGGTCCTCTAGTACCCCAACATTTTCCTGGTCACCTGTGGATATTTGAAGTGTGACAGTTGGTGATACACAGTGCAGATGCTTGGAGACTTGGAAAACTTAAACGGTATGGGATAATCGAGGACCAGGGTTGATCATTCTAGCACACAGCATCTTTAAAAATCCATGCTATCCCCCTTCCTTGTCTGGGGTGTCCCTTTCTGCTGTGGTGATTCTAGCACAGTGTGGTCTGTATTTCAGCACTGATATGTAAACCAGACCTGTACTATAAACACCACAGCAGAGTGACACCAGGCAGAGAAGAGGAACTGCATGGTGACTAGAATGAACACTACCCCTATGGGGCTGCAATCTAAAACGTGTTATGTAGAGGCAATTTTAAAGGTGCTGTTGCCCATGTACAAAGGCAATCACATTAACGGACTTAATAGATCCCGACTATCATCGGAGTATTGTCATAAATGGACTAGGGATAATGTAGTGGTCAATGCCATTGTATTAATGTCACAATACTTTAGATGCATAGAAAAAAAAAAAAAAAAGTCACACTATACACCAGGTAAAGACAAAACTGTCTCTCCACTTGTGAAACTACAAGTCCCAGCATGCTTTGCCAGTAGTCTGGCTGTTCAGGTCTGCCTCAGACTAATTTGTTGTAACCCTCACAGTAAAAGTCCATAAATAGCAGTAGTGAGGAGGCATGTGCTGTGGCACAGCGGCAATCTACAACAGACAGGACAGTGTTAGGGATACACACGCCGGATTCAGTTGTCAATTGTGAAGGTGGAAGTGGTTTCTAATATTCTGCAAAGCATGAAACTCACATTAGCTTTGTGGAATGGAAGCAACACACATAATTTTTTTTTTTTTTTGGCTAGAGCACCATTTACATACATAAGGTTTGATTTGATTTAGCCCCTGCACCTGTGGGGGATGCCTGTCTCTGCTGTGGTGCTTCTAGCAAACTTTGGTCTATTTCTGCTGAAATACTAGAAGCCGAGAGTGGCACCCCAGGCAGGTAAAGGTAACTGCACAAATTAACAAAACCCACACATAAATACCTTCCTAATACATGATGGCCTGTGTCGACCATGTTGCCCTAGAAGCCATTGTGTCAGCCACCCCAATGGCAAGATTACCCCATTATGATAAAAGTTTAGTTCTGCTGACATTTATTAAAGTTACACTTGCTGTAGAGGGATACGGTCTTTAGGTCAACATTCTGAAAGGTCGACATGGGACAAGGTCATTAGGTCGACAGTCAAAAAGTTAGACATGATTTTTCACTGTTTTTGACCCATCAGTGTGGTACAGAGCCAGAATCATGGCAAGCACCTTAACCAGTGAAAAAAACCCTGTCGACCTATTGACTGTCAACCTATCCCATGTTGACCTTATGCTTGTGTCAACCTAATGACCTGTCGACCTTTCAGCATGTCGACCAAATGATACATACCCGCTGGAGAGGGTTTAAAAACTTCATTTTGCAAACTCCCAAAGTTCTGCGTGTTGAGTAAAATGTACATAGAAAATAGAGGGTAACAAATAAAACAAACAAGCCCCCTCCTCCCCCCAAACCAGCACACGTTAGACCATTATCCCCCTCACTCACCTGGGTCAGAGTCCTCCCTGGCCACCTTCCTGAAGCAGTCATTGATGGACAGGTTGTGTCTGATGGAGTTCTGCCACCGGGCCTTGCTCTTCTTGTAGAAGGGGAAGCGCTCAGCCACGTACTTGTAGATCTGGCTGAGGGTGAGCCTCCTCTCCGGGCTGTCCTGCAGGGCCATCGCTATCAATGCGGAGTAGGAGTAGGGGGGCCGCACGCTCTGGCTCAGCTCCTCCGGATTCAGATAAGTAATCCAGGGGTACTCCTGCTGCGGGACCTGCCCATGTGGGTGGGAGACTGCCTGAGCCTGGTTGGCACCATATCTGCCAGGCACATAGAGGGAGCCACCTGCCCGGAGCTCGGGTGAGGAGTTATGGGTCCACCAGGTAGGTCTACTCATGGGTGATGCATAGTCACTTATACTGTACCCATAGGGGTCAGTGGGCGGCTGATGTGGGCTCTGCTGGTATATACTGAGGTTATCACAGTATACAGCCATGTCCTGGGCATAGGGGTACCCAGGCTGTGGTATAGGTGGGTGCTGCCCAAATACATTCATGTCTGCTCCTCCTAAGTGCTTCTTGCCTGGTCCTCCTAGTCCAGAGGGCTTCTTGCCTGGTCCTCCTAGGTGCTGGTGGCTGGGAAGCTGGAGCAGGACGTCCATCGCCTAATAAGCTGCCCAGCTCAGCCTTGCATTGCAGTAATTGCCCTATGCACAGCTTGCAGGCTATCTCCAATTAGTCCCCAGGAGCTGCAGCACATTGTAGTAATGAGGCTGGAGGTCCTCTGACCCGCCCCTGTGTGGGCATTACTACAGGGAGGCCACAGGGGAGAATCCTGCTGGTATGTTACACTGTAGCCTTCTGTGCAATAACCTTGTAATGCAAAGTTGGGGCTGATTTCACTCAATAAATAAGTATACAGCTGCAAATGAATATATTTAATTAGTAAGTATATTTGGGGGGCAATAGACCCCCTTGTTACAGATGTTTTCTTTATAGCTATGTCAGCCATGCAGTTTGTAATGCAAATTCTTATTTTAGTTACCTGTGATTCTTCATTTCTATTATCAACTAGTTAAAAGCAAATGTACTTTCACTTTGAGCTGTGACAGTTTTTACTTTCACTTCGAGCTGTGACCGTTTTTAGCTCACAAACTCTCCAGCCCACCCACAGTCCCCATCTGCTCCAATCCCTGTCTTCACAGCTCCCTCTCTCCGTATCCAGCAAGTTTTAAATGGAGCAGTGTCCATGCACAAAAAATAGTTTTCGCTTTCTGTTGTGACATCTTTTTAGCACACAAAGGAGTAATTTGGTCTGTCAAGTGGCCTCTAGAAGTCACTGGCGGAACTTCACCTCATAGAGGTGAGGAGAAGTTAGCCTTTTATATTTCTATAGATGACATATTCCGCAGCTCTGTATAGATTGTACAACACAGTACAGCAGTGTTTTTCAACCTCTGTGCCGTGGCACACTAGTGTGCCTTGAGCTGTTCTCAAGTGTGCCTCCAGATCTAGAGATGGCCAAACCAGTTTACAGCCACCACCAGTTCAACTGTTATTTGCTGGGCTCTTCTTTTCATTTAAAGGGCCAATTTATTTTATTTGTGTTACCTGTGGGGACCAGTGTGATTTTTTTTATATGGGGCCAAATACTGTAGGTTTGTTTTTTTCCTCTGGTGGACCAATGTGTTTTGCCCTGTGGGATCTCATGGTGTGCCTTGGCAATTTTAAAATCTTATTTAGTGTGCCGCAAGGTAAAAAGGTTGAAAATCACTGCAGTACAGTATAGGCATATCAAATGTGATGTACTAGAAAGGGTTATGGTCATTGCCTCAACCCTATTTAGATTGGCATGCATTGGGTCCACCACTGAAGGCTGGCAAGGCTTAGGTAGACAGGGTTGAATGGTCAACACAAGCATTAGGTTGACAATAGGAAGGTCGGCAGTTAAAATGTCGACATGATGTAACGCTGCCTTCAGCACTGAGTATGTGTATATGATTTGAAGTGCCTCCACCTTATATCCACTCTGTTTGAGCGGGTAACGGACTCCAGGGTACTCGCGCACCCCAACTTTATTTAACCCATACAAGGTTTGGCTGCAATATTTTATTTCACAGTCTCTCCCCCAAATGCAGGGAACTTGGACCAGTCCACAAATTATCTTCATTAAATAGCTGTTAAGGGCCAGCCCACCTCTATGGCTGTGAGGGGGGTTCGGTTATAATATGAATTTTCAATTATACACCAGCATTACCAGTCTTTTCTGTGAAAAGGTCATTCCATAAATGATTCCCTCTGAGAGGGATACCATAAAGTTTCCCTTAAGTAGTCCATATACAGGCATTAATATAACATTGTGAATAATGGGTGTACCTAGACCTTACTCTGATACTGTAACTTGTCCAAGTTTATAACATATATATATATAAAACTATACCAATGGGTATTACAATGAGTTTTGCTCTGCTCACATGCTTACAATATACTGGAGCACCAGTATAAACACATGACGATGGTGACCATGACAACCTGGGTCATTATATAAACCGCTACTGCATTATAACCCCTGCGGTAGTACTTACGTCACTTCTGTGTCCTATCCAGCTGTAGGTTTCTGGTCACATGATTTATTTTTCCCTACTATGTGACAGAATGTAAGGTATTTATCAAAGCTGTAAACATATATTTGTATTAAATGATATTCTATTTGCCTGTGTAGTGTGGTGGCATAGTGGTTAGTATTGTTGCTTGAGGCTACTGGAGTCATGAGTCAAGGTCCCTATCTGTGTGGGGTTTGTATATTCTCCCTGTGTTCATTAGGGTTACCTCTTATGCACCACCTTGGTACGGCCTCCCAACCACATACTGCTAGGTAATTTGGCTGTTTAGGGGGAGATCAGTAGAGAGATAAAGTACCTCCCAACAGAGGCAGAACTTTGGGAGGCAATGGAGTCATCTGCCACCGGGCTCCTGCTCCCAAGGGGGCACCTCTCCTCCTCTGCAAGTTTAAATCAGTTAATTGAAAGCTGTCGATAATGCTTTTGTGGCTGACTCTCCCCCCAAGGACGTCACACTCTCTTTATTTTAAACATAATATACATAATATACATACATGCATACACACATGCATATATATATTGTATATATATTTATATAAGGTGCTGTGTTTGTGTGTGTGTGTGTGTGTGTGTGTGTGTGTGTGTGGGGGGGGGGGGGGCAACTGGGAAGAACTTACGCCACTGCCTCCCAATCAGCATCTAACTCGCTTCAAGAAACGGATTGCTTGCCAAAATGTCAGGAGCTTATTGGTTAGCACTTTATCTCTCGCCAAGCATTGATACAAATTCCACTGAAAGTGCCAGCTGCTGTGAAAGGGTCCCGGGTCGCATCGACCTTGCTCGCTCTCCAGGTTGAAATGCTGGGTCACTTGACCCAGGTAAATTTACTAGGGCGCTTTTACATTGCACAGTGGGCCTAATTCAGACCTGATTAGCAAATAGGCCAAACCATGCTGGACTGCAGGTGGGGCAGATGTAACATGTGCAGAGAGAGAGTTAGATTTGGGTGGGGTTTGTTCAAACTGAAATCTAAATTGCAGTGTAAGAATAAAGCAGCCAGTATTTACCCTGCACAGAACCAAAATAACTCACCCATATCTAATGCAGCATACACACAGGGGGATTGTAGCCCTATTTCTAAGTGATCTGACTGGAACTAGATTTCAGCATGGAAAGCTCCGTTTGTGGGCACCCCAGCGACGCAATGCACAGTCCCACTTGTCGCCATTGCCGCATGCAGTATAAATCTAGCCAACGCCAATATTCTCTCACCAGAGAACACTGGCCATGCCAGATTGCTCAGAACACATCATTGGTGCATGGCATGTGTGCCAGCGATGTGTGCTACACTACTTCGCTCTGTCGCCCCATGTGTATGGGGCATAACTCTCTCTTTTTTGTTCCATCTGCCCCACCTGCAGTGCAGCATGGTTTTGTCCATTTTGCGAACAAAGGACCTTTAGGATATTTATCGTAGTGCAAAAGTAGTAAAGACTGCAAGCTCCTATGTTGGTCAACAGTCAATAGGTTGACACCACTAGGTCGACATGCTGAAAGGTCAACATGGGTTTAGGTCGACAGGTCATTAGGTCGACATGGGCAAGGTTGACAGTCAAAAGGTCGGCATGGGGTTTTTCACTGTTTTTTGAGCCAACATGTGTCGACAGGCGGTATTTCATTCCCTACCATCCACTGGGGCGTGGTGAAAGAATAAAATAATGTGCCGAGCGCGGTGGGACATGGTGCACTAAAAACTGTGTCCATGTCGAATGTGTCGACATTTGGGTCAAAAAACAGTGAAAAACCCCATGTCCACCTTTTGACTGTTGACCTTGCCAAGTCGACCTAATGCCTGTGTCGACCTAATGACCTGTTGACCTAAGCCCATGTCGACCTAGACCCATGTAGACCTTTCAGAATGTCGACCTAGTGGTGTCGACTTAATGACTGTCGACCGACTTATGTTCGACCAAATGATCCATACCCCCCTATGGAGCAGTGATTGTTTTGAATCTGTGCAGCGCCATGCAGCACTGACAGCACTGAACACTGCTTTTTTTTTTACAGTTTTGTTCTAAATGAAGTAAGTTGCTAAATGTTACTGTATTTGGTTTTACAGAATGTGGTAGAATTGGGCCTTGCTGAAAGCTTCTTTGTAAATGTCTCTATTGAAATGAATTACAGTCATTACAGCACTAAGCCCAACATCGGAGCAGTGCAGTGTAAATTTCTAACCATTTCAATTCCATTTCTGAAACAAGACTTTTCTAGAAATGGAAAATCATCCCGACGTATAGAGCAGGTAGCATTCATTGTCTACAGATGATCGGTAGAGACCGTGGCACAGGTTGTTCTGCAAAGTTAATTCATTGAAGTTTTTCCATTTCTTAAACTAGTGGGAGCTGTCATAATGTTTTCTTCGGACCAGGGAGCCTTAAGTACAAGCCGCAGACCAATTTTGCTTTATAAAACTGTAATAGTTCAATATATCAGAAAGACAGCCATTGCGCGAAAGCAAAACAACCATCTATGTGGCTGATACATTTATATAATATACAATGAGGGTTAATGAGCCCCTACTGGAATTTATGGTGATATTCGTGATTGCAGAGCCCCATGATCACAAGGTACAAAGGGCCTTATTCTAGTTCACTCTTTCTGACAAAATCCTTCTTAGATGGGCAAAACCATGTGCACTGCAGGTGGGGCAGATGTAACTTGTGCAGAGAGAATTAGATTTGGGTGGGGTTTTACTTCAAAGTGAGATCTATATTGCAGTGTAAAAATAAAGCAGCCAGTATTTACCCTGCACAGAAACAAAATAACTCACCCAAATCTAATTCTCTCTGCACAAATTACATCTGCCCCCCTGCAGTGCACATGGTTTTGTCCATCTAAGAAGGATTTTGTCAGAAAGAGTGAACTAGAATAAGACCCTAAGCTTCAAAAGTGATAAAATGGATAAACAGCTCCTACCTGTCATGTCACAGACTGTGTTTAAATAATGTCAGACAGGAGCTGATTGGCTGGTTATCACTCTCCATTTGATCACTTTTGAAGCTTAGAGAATTACAGTGGGACAGTCCCGATTATCAGGGCCTGTCCTGCTGTCCCTCCAGCAGTCGGCAGTGTCCCACGGTGAGGGGGGGCTGTTGGGAATCCCCCCTGTCGGCTGCTAAGCAGCAGGGAATAAACACTGTGCGCATGCGCACAGCGTCTATTCCCGTAGCCAGGGGGCTGGGGGCATGGCTAGAGGCTCACAGAGCCTCTGGGTCATGCCCCCATAGCAGCAAAATGGGGGCATGGCCTCGTGGGGAGACGGGAGTATCGGCCACGCCCCCACAATTAGGCCACGCCCCCCGAATTTTCCAGCGCCCCTACAGCGCGCGGCAGCTGCGTCTCTCCTCGGACTCCTCCAAAGTTGGGAGGTATGGTGTTTGAATAATGTCAGGAAGGAGCTGATTGGATGGTTGTTTATAACATCGACGTTATCACTTTTGAAGCTTAGTGCATCCGAACCATAGTCTTTAGATCATTTACCAATATTTATTAATTATTATTGTATCTTTTCGTGATCCATGTTTATACATGTACTTTATGTACCAGATAAGCGATTTTGTTTTTTACACATTTGTTTTTTTACACAGTTCCTAATCTAATTTTTGTTTTACAGTTGCTCTTCCTCACTTTGGCTTGCTGCTCTCCCGTGTAACCAGCAGGCAGTGAAGCTGAGGGTTGCCTAGTAACAACATGCCATCATCAGCGTGTGACGGCTGACACGCCCCCGAAGTGCCGCATGCAGATGCCGGGATCACAGTGGGCAATCACTTCCCTGCCACAGAAGGTAAGCGAGCTCACCGCTCTTGTTTACATTTTTTTGCACTTGCACTGTACCACTCTGAATGTCCGTCCTGGTAAAAAGGCATATTGCCTTGAGACATTGACGCTATGGACTCATGTATGTTTTGATACAGAAATACAGATTTTTTTTTATAAGTACGGTGAGTGCCGCCTCATTCTTCACCACCCCAAAGGGGTTGTTATCTCTCTCTCTCTCTCTCTCTATGGGCCAGATGTATTAAGCTTCAAAACGTGATAAAATGGAGAGTGATAACAACCAGCCAATCAGCTCCTACCTGCCATGTTACAGGCTTGATTTGAAAAATGATAGGTAGGAGCTGATTGGCTGGTTGCTTATCACTCTCCAATTTATCACTTTTTGAAGCTTGATACTTTTACTTTTAATTTTATTATTTTTTATACATATATTTTTATTGTAAATCCATACATAATTCACTCACCGTTTATTGATTTTTCCAGTCTGTGCAAATGTGAGTAACTCTGACTTCCGATGTGACAGAATCGGGCTGTTCGAGGGCCGGAGCTGACGTCACAGACCCCTCTGAAAACGCTTGGGCATGCATGCGTTTTTACTGACACTCAAACAGCCAGTTACCACCCACAAACGCCGACATCCAGTCATCCAGTCTCCGCCCACATTGCATTCAGGATCCGTGGGCTATTTCTGTCGCTGTTTGTGCTCACGCATGGACACCACAATCCGCACACATTGCACAATTACGCGATAATCAATAAGAATGTGAATACGCACAACAGCGATCAACTCTGAATCAGGCCCACAGTACCAAATTGTTAATGTTCCATGGTGGAATTTTAGAAATGTTTCTTTTAACATGCATTAAATAAAACATATTCTTAATTCTAGCAGAACTTTATTGCAGTATAGATTTTATTGTTGCTATTTGCTATATCCACTATTGAGTATAAGTGCAGTGTTAATATTGGTGGCTTTTCCATGTAGCCCACCAATGTACTGTTACACTGCAATTTAGGGGGGAGATTCTCTAAACTAAAAATACCGCATTTTGGGATGCTCGAAGTATCCCCCGCCGGGTTATCGCGACGGGGGGGGCATCACCAGAAAAATCTGGCGATGCCCCATAGAAGCCTATGGGCTTCTAACGCGACCCACCGCCATCCCGTACAACCCACCACCACCCCGCCCCGCACCAACCCCCCTCACCTGTGACCTCCTCCTCCCTGCACTTTACATCCTCTTCCGGGTGCAGGGAGGAGGAGAGCCAGCCCCCTGCAGCAGACAGCAGCCGGGTAAGGGAGAGAGGGAACAGCTGCCGGGACCCGCCGCTCATCGCCGAGTCAACGCAAAAGACAGCTCTTAACGCAAGAGCTGTCTTTTGTGATAATTATCGCATATGTTAGATCATATGCGATAATTATGTTTGCGGTAGCCGGCGATGGGCGGCGGTAAGCAGTGCAGGTGACGGGGGGGTCAAAGGGGACACTTGTACCGGGCCCCGACCAGTTGAGGGGCCCCAAGGCTTTGAGGGACTCAGGGGCTGTAAGCATGACTGACGAATCACCTGTCTGGCTACCCATACTAATGAGTTAGTGACATCATGCAACGCACCAAACCACACGACACACAATGCTGTGCCCTCCAATCTGCCCTTCCCTATTATATTGCATTGTAAATATTAATTATCTGTTTATGTCTAATAGAAAAAATACATTCAGTATGCAATGTAATAAAAATCCGCATGTGGTGTTGGGGGGGGGGGGGGGGGGGTGTCCGAGATATCAGTGTTCCGGGCCCCAAGATTTCTGTTGCCAGCCCTGGCGGTAAGGGGGTGTGGATGTTAGGGCATCCCCCCCTAGATCTGAGTTTGGGTACCCCCCTCCCAAATCTCTCTGCACACTTTACATTCCCACCGAATTACAGCGTGGTTTTAAAAGGTTGCTACTTTTTTCTTCATAGTCTTATGGTGTGTACACACGGGTACAATCAGCAGGAGACTTTAACTATATATAGTCAAAATCGCGCCGGGTTCGCATGCAGATCGCACAGGTTTATCTTGATGCGCGCTCCCGTGGCAGCACAAAACGAAACCCAGATAGACAGATCAGCAATGACTATATAGTGCAGATCTATCATCCAAATCACATGAATGTCGGGTGGCTTGCCGTGTGATTCGATCCCGATGCAATCTGATCTCATCGGGATCAAATAGCAAGCCTAGAATGTGTGTACACCCTGTTAAGGTGCCCATACACGGTACAATTATTGTATACAATTTGGACTAGATCGCATCGCAAAGGTTTTGCAATGCAATGAGATGAGATCTAGTACATAAAGTAAGCGCAGCACATACTTTTTGAGCTGTGCGATGAGACATGTGTTGGGAGCGCACATCTCATTGCACCCAGCAATTGTACCGTGTATGGGCCCCTTTAAAACACATATTTTTTTTTACAAATTTCTACTTTTTAGCAGAACTTGTGTGATATAATAAGTCTGAGTTTTAAACTTTGGAAACAATGCAATTTGCAGAATATGAAAGACTCCTAGCACACGCACGTGATTGGAGAGGCGCTACGGCTCACTCCGGCTGTACTTCGCGCACGCATAGCTCCTAACGATGACCTCCCACGGTAGCAATCTAACACAATGTTGGGAACAAGATGATTTCCATGAGAGCTCAGTATCTGTGACAGACCGTTGGAGGGGGTAGCGATGCCCAGACCTTAAGTGTCTCTCTAAAGAGGAAGTAGGCAGGAAGATGATCTTTAAGAGCCGTTTGAAAATCCCCAGCAGATAGTGTAGCCCTGGGGCGTTAGCAGGAGAGTAAATGACTTGACACCTCCGAGCCCCGAGGGAACAGGTGAAGGTACCTTACTCAACCAATTTGTGTCGCACAAGAAGATGGAATATGTCTCGCCATGGGAAACAGACAAGTGCAGATAATGTCTATAAGGAAGTGTATCTATATCTTTCTTGTGTCAGCTTAATGATCAAACACTGACATGGGATACGTCTTTCAGCACATCGCAGAGTTGCACCTCTTCTGTCTCCGGTATATCGGTGGAACCTTCCTTCTGTTCATTAGCGCCATGCAGTATAGAAATACCTGTACATTGCGGAGACCGTTGCTGAGCCTTTCATCAATGTCTTTCTACCATCTGGTACTATATTTTAGTTTACGTGTGAATCTGTCAACTTATACCCCTTTCAGAGGCACTCGTGATCCGGGTTATTGCATTAAGTATCCAATCCAGGCCGAGGTGCAGTGTGAAAGGGTCACCCGGGTCGAACAACAAGGCATTTCAACCGTGACCAGGGTTGAAATGGCTCTGACCCGGGTTGCAGTGCAGTGTGAAAGGGTCACCCGGGTCGAGTGACTATGGAGTATGAAGGAGGCAGCGCCGTCAGTTCAACCACCCCCTGTTAATGCACAGCTGCTCCTCACGCCCCCCCCCCCCCGGTGTGACATCAGCGAACCAGCAAGGAGCTGGGTGACACTGGGAGCTTACAGACCTGAAGTGCGGGGTCAACTTATATACACTAGTATATAATAGTTTAACAGAAGCAAAATGTTGACACGTGTAAAGGTTGATGGGACTTTTCACTTATTTTGGTGACCATGTGGAGACCTGAGCAGGTGGACCAAGAATTAGTGTACTGCTTCGATCACACATGCTCCCGGACCTGCGCCTCACTACGCTCATTTTACATCGCCCAATCAGAGTGCGCGTGCAAGTATGAAGGGATAGGGTCATTAGGTCAACCCTATTAAGGTCAACACGCATTTTGTTGACCACTGAAGGTCGACAGGCCTTAGGTTGGCACCTGAAATAGGTCAACATTGTTAAGGCCGATAGGGTTGGAAGGTCGACGCAAGCCTTAGGTCGACAAAGGGAAGGTCAACAGTTAAAAGTTGACAAAAGTTTTTCACATTTTGGGGGGGATGTTCTAACATCCACAACCCAGCTCCGTCCCCCTTCACCGCCCATCGCATTCATAATTATCGCATATGCACTAACATATGCGATAATTATGGCAGAGGACAGCTCTTGCGTTAAGAGCTGTCCTTTGCGGTAAGTGTTGGTGCGTCCAATCGGGTCTCGGCGGCTCCCACCTCCCTCCCTTACCCAGCGATGCTGCTGCTGCTGTGCCGGGCTCTCCTCCTCCCTGCACCCGGAAGAGGATCATAGTGCAGGGAGGATGAGGTCACAGGTCTGGGCAGCACAGCTGTGAGGGGGGGTCGGTGCGGGTCGGCGGGGGTCGATGCGGGGCGGTGGTGGGTCGTGCGGGATGGCGGTGGGTCGCGTTAGAAGCCCATAGGCTTCTATGGGGCATCGCCAGATGCCCCCCGTCGTGATAACCCGGCGGGGATGCTTAGAGCATCCCAAAATGCGGTAAAACCCCGATAACGCCCCCTTTTTTAGATTGTGTCGACAGGCGGTATTTCATGCCCTAACATCCACTACGGTGTGGTGGGAGAATGACATAGTGTGCGGAGCACAACGAGCCATGCGAGGGGACGTGGTACACTCAGACGGTGTCCATATTGACTGTGACAAAAATGTTGCATTCTACATGGCCCGTATTAATGATCCACTTCCTCATCTGCACAGACCATCATGGAGGAGAAGGATTAAATTGAGCGGTATCACTCATTTTACCGACCAGTGTGTAACGAGGCTTAAGACATTACAACAATAATGTAAACATGCTGAATAAGCTTACAAAGAACTGAGCAGATGTACTAAGCCTTGGAGAGTTGTAAAGTGGAGTGAGACGATAAAGGATCAACCAACCAGCTGTCTACTGTCATTTTTCAAATACAGCCTGCGAATGGTAGTTAGGAGCGGATTGTCTGGTACTTTCCATCTCTTTACGTTATTACTCCCTGAAGCTTAGTACATCTCCCCTAAGGATCAAAAAGGGCAGAGATTACCTAAAGGATAAGAAAGGGGCGGACCAGATGTGCCGTCAAATTCTATGTTTATCTATATTTAAATGACAAATTGGGAGAGGTTAAGCCAGTCGCACAGAGGTTAATGGATTTCAATGCAAGGGTGAACCCTCCTTGTATAAATTCAACACTCAATTAGTGATGGGTATGAGGGTGTGCTACCATAGACACAAAAAGGACATAGTTAGAGGAAAGAAAAGAGTGTCTTTTGTTGGTGCACCTGGAGATAGAGATGTATAATAAAACGTCACTTTTATTTAATTCATTAAAATAGTTTGCGAATATAAAAAGGAATTGACAAGACATAAGACAACATGTAGTGAGATAAAAAAGGATAAAAAATCCTTACACCTAGTGGAAACCCCACTATCTATTATCCCAATCAGTTTTATTAGCCTGTATGGCTAAAAGAAATGGGTGTATTCCCGTTTAGATGTAACGTGGATCAGGGATGTTGCTTATGTGTATCAAAATGTTGCAATTAGCCCTGGGCTCTCTCTAGCAGCCGCTGGAAAGCGCCTGAGCACGGATAAAATTCCGTCTCAGCGCTCCTGCAGGCTTGCTGGAGCCAATAGTATCACGTTCTGTAGTTCTCCCACTGAGCAGTGTGAGAGGAGTGCCTGTGTGCACTTCCTCGCTCGAGTGGCTTGAGAGCAAACAGGGACACTGACGGTACTGGCGCCAGATGCCGTCTCCGTGTCTATCTTTTAGGCTCCGTGTTCAACGGTCAGCCTAACGCAGCCAACAGGTTAAAAATATACAATTTATAAATGGGGAAGGGAGAGTGGGGTATTAGACACACTAGGTGTGTAGTATAGTCGAGCTTCAAAGCTTCCTCAGGACCTGAGGAAGCTTTGTTGCGAAAGCGTACGCTCGACTATACTACACACCTAGTGTGTCTAATACCCCACTCTCCCTTCCCCATTTATAAATTGTATATTTTTAACCTGTTGGCTGCGTTAGGCTGACCGTTGAACACGGAGCCTAAAAGATAGACACGGAGACGGTATCTGGCGCCAGTACCGTCAGTGTCCCTGTTTGCTCTCAAGCCACTCGAGCGAGGAAGTGCACACAGGCACTCCTCTCACACTGCTCAGTGGGAGAACTACAGAACGTGATACTATTGGCTCCAGCAAGCCTGCAGGAGCGCTGAGACGGAATTGTATCCGTGCTCAGGCGCTTTCCAGCGGCTGCTAGAGAGAGCCCAGGGACAATTGCAACATTTTGATACACATAAGCAACATCCCTGATCCACGTTACATCTAAACGGGAATACACCCATTTCTTTTAGCCATACAGGCTAATAAAACTGATTGGGATAATAGATAGTGGGGTTTCCACTAGGTGTAAGGATTTTTTATCCTTTTTTATCTCCCTACATGTTGTCTTATGTCTTGTCAATTCCTTTTTATATTCGCAAACTATTTTAATGAATTAAAGAAAAGTGACGTTTTATTATACATCTCTATCTCCAGGTGCACCAACAAAAGACACTCTTTTCTTTCCTCTAACTATATCTATATTTAAATGGCCTAGACAGTGGTCACGATTTACAAGGCGGTGTGATCCACAATCCCGACACGTATCATTCACTCGCTCAGGTTCACGAAATCTGTGTAATGTGTGTGGATATTTCTTTTCTCCCCGTTGTGATTTACGAGGTTTCTCTAACTGGGCAATTATATTGTTTACTGATTCTGCTCATTATAATGAGATAATAAAGACACCAGTAATGTGCATTTCAGCACAATAAGCACTGTATTAAAGAAATACATTTTACAATTTAGGAAATACAAACAGAATTGTTCTCCTGTGTAGTTTATGGTCCTGTGCGAGACACTCTTCCTCTATTATTCTTCTTCTATTAGCTGCTGATTTAATGACTATCCTGTTACTCACAAGTTATGAGGATGTTTTATCTCCTCATTAATTCGGTATGTGCGGCTTGTACTATGGCACAATGCTCACTGCCCTTCGTTAGTGGGATATTGTACTTGTGTAATTAATGCTGCATTGCATCAAACGAGTTTAATGTATAGTCCTGTTTGGTGGATCTATTTACCCTTATTGGCATAGCTGGGTGCACCTTTTGTTCCCATAGCAGGTCCTTTTATTTGCAAATAGTAACACGTAATAATATAAAGAAGAAAACAACAGATTCTAATACAAATAATAATCATATTAAAAGTAAATATATTAAACATATATTATGAGTTCAATTAAGAACATTATCATATCCCTTTATTACTGTTAGTATATTGTTGCTATACATAGGAATTTTGCTGGAGAGAAGAAGATGTAGCCCTGAAGAAGGTCTAATAAACCCCTTCAGTGGAGTGCTCCCCACTGGGCGAGTTTTTTATGGGGAGAGCTCCCTAAAAAACAACAACTCCTCACACTCTCCCTGGGTCTGGGCAGTGCCGCTGAACTGTGAATCAGAAGCCTGCCAGTCCCTGCTCCCCGCCGCCCCGTCCCTGCTCCCGGCAGCAGGCTTGTCATAAGCCGGTGCCGGACAGGACAATACAAAAGCCGGGGGGAGGAGGAGGCGCCGCAGAGGGGAGGGAGCCGGTCAGCGCCGAAGCTCTAAACCGAGGCAATCCCGAGAATTTTCCGGGCTTGCCAGACTGGGCACTGAGGCACAGCCCGGAAAATTCTCGGGATTTCCACTGAAGGGGTTAAGCTTACTGGAAACTTCTCTGTTACTACTGTGGCTATTTGAGTTAATGCTTCTAATATAAGGACTATACCGGTATGGATCATGTTTACCAGCGGCGCCCACCTACTCTGCAGAGCGGGGATGTTGGGCAGGAGGTCATTACCCATATGATATATTGCATACAGTATATGACAGTCTAAGGGCCCTAAAAGCAAGATATACAGTACTGTACAGATATACAGTACTGCTTTGGGTTTCTGACTCATAGACTGTGCTATATTAAGCAGAATTTCCTATCCAAAGGTCCACATAAAAAAAACCTAATGACTTCCCCTTCTGAAATCTGTCTCTTTAATATGTATAAATCAGAGGTGATGAATCCTATTAATTTAGAATTTCAAGGCAGATGAGCTTTGAATTTTACATTCATTTCAGTAGGATCCTTTTGAATATCACAGCAAAAGTTATTGGAGTGGTAAATTAAATAAGCTAGTTTTCCAAAAGCCTGGGAATGTTTTAAGGTTTTTTTAAAGTTTTTAATATAAACTATGTTTACCTTATGTCACCTTGGGGCCCATTCAGACCCCAAGTTCGTCCCCGTCCCCGATCTTCGGGTTTGCACATGTGAGCCGTTTGCTACGGGAAGCGTCCCCATAAAAATATTGGGGGTTCCCCTGAGAATGCAGGCGTGGCGATGCCTTTTCGGGGTGGGCAGCTGATGTCACAAACCTTTGATAGAGCAGAGAACCTGATGCTGCAAATACTCCTCCATCTATGGGGTGCTATCTGGTGGTGTAACAATTTCTTGGGGGGTTTTGGGCTCCACTTGGGGGGGGGGGAATGGGAATATTTGTGATTATGGTAATAAGTTGTTTGATGGAGGATTTGGGGTCTGTGGTCAGTCTCTTTGGGAGGGGGGTATTATGGGAAATGTGGAGGTTTGTGGTATGTCAAAGCAGTTTAAAGGTCTGGGGGCCACTAGACTGTCAACCATATTGTACCCGACGGCTTTCACACTGGTGTAGCGATGTATTAATCCTGCCTATTCTGGTGTTGGTTCCACCTACAGACAATTTGGTGCTACCACGTGAGGAAACTTCTTGAAATTTTTCCAGGGCCACTTATAGTTCCCAATCCGCCACTGGCAATCACAAGTGGTTTAGTTTTACAGAAATCACACATAGAAAACCAAAGCAGCTTTTGTGAGTTACAAATTCCCAGGATTATCTATCCTACCCATGGGGTGTGGTATAGGAGCCCGACAGTCGGGATCCCGCAAGTCATTAGTCTGACGTCAGGATCTCGACTGCCCAGACTCAGACAGCGGGGGAGCACAATGAAGCCCCTTATGGGCTCGCTGCACTCGCCATGCTGCGGGCACAGTGGCTCACTACGCTCGCCACCTATTCTATCCTCCCTCTATGGGGGTCGTGGACCCCCACCCAGGGAGAATAGCCGGTGGCCGTTGGGACCCCGAGTATCAAGGTTTTAACAGTCAGAAATTCCGACATCGGTGTAATGACTGAATCTCGACTGTCTGTCAGCCATCCGGCACCTTACCCGTGAGAGTGCCAGGTGAGGCAGGCAGCCATGCTGAGTACACTACATACTCTAGGTTGTACTGGGCAGAATAGGAAATTCCTGGATGAGATTAGAGGAAATCAGGGAGGTAAGTAATAATAAAACAAGCAAAATTAATTGCTGGAGAATTATCAGGTCCATGCATTGCACATTCTTCCCACGAGAGCACCATGAGCAGCAGTCATATGAGAGTCACTGATAGGTTACAGTGTGTAATATAAGCAATCCTTGGAGTAACACATATGGGGTAAAATGGAATTAAATGCATGTTCTGTAATGCATTAATATACTATCTGTGCTTACCAGCAGTGGCTCCTACATTATTGAAGGTGAGGGCAACCCCCCTACCGCCGCGGCTCCCAGTTCCTGCGGCCGGTCACATTTCCTGTAGTTTTCAACCAGGTTTGCACACACTGTAGCGGGTATTTTGGCCCGCTCTTCCATGCAGATCTTCTCTAGATCTGTCATTTTTTGGGACTGTTGCCGGGAAACACAGACTTTCACCTCCCTCCACAGATTTTCGATTGGGTTGAGTGTCTAGGCCACTCCAGGACCTTGAAATGCATCTTACGGAGCCACTCCTTAGTTGCCCAGGTGGAGTTCCATCTTCAATGCTCTTACTGAGGGAAGGAGGTTTTGTCCAAAATCTCACTATACATGGTCCCATTCGGGTGTGGTATAGGGTACCGACAGTCGGGATCCCGACAGTCATTAACCTGACGTCGGGATCCTGACTGCCCGGACTCAGACATCATGGTGAGCGCAACAAAGCCCATTGCGGGCTCGCTGCGCTCGCCACGCTGTGAGTGCAGTGGCTCGCTACGGTCACCACCTATTCTATTCTCCCTCTATGGGGGTCGTGGACCCCCACGAGGGAGAATAGCGTGTGGCTGTTGGGCACCCGTCTGTCGGAGTTTTGACAGTCGGGATCCCGACTTTGGGTAAATGACTGTCGGGATCCCGAAGCATGATGTTTTTTTTTTTTTTTGAGATGCCACTCATCATTCTTCTCCCTCCAAACACAGCTCTCATCTGACTACTTGACATTCTCCCAATCCTCTGGATCATCCAGATGAGGCCTGCACATGTGCTGGCTTAAGCAGGGGGACCTTTCAAGCCCCTGAGGATGTAGTGTGTTACTAATGGTAACCTTTGTGACTGTGATCCCAGCTCTCTTGAGGTCATTGACCAGGTCCCCCCCCCCCCCCCCCCCCTCCCACGTAGTTCTGTGCTGATTTCTCACCGTTATCAAGATCATTGATACCCCACGAGGTGAGATCTTGCATGTAGCCCCAGGTTGAGGGAGATTGTCAGTGATCTTGTATTTCTTCCATTTTTTAATAATTGCACCAACAGTTGCTCTCTTCTCACCAAGCTGCTGGCATATTGTCAAGTAGTAGTCCCTGGTGTCCTTAGACAGCTCTCTGGTCTTGGCCATGGTGGAGAGGTTGCAGTCAATGTTTGAGGGTGTGGACAGGTGACTAGGAGTGGCGGGACAGAATGAGGGTGAGAGGAGTGAGGCAGGGCTGATGCATGATGGGCGTGCGTGCCTCAGGCCTGTGCAGTAGTAAGAAGGGTCTCTCCGCCCACTGGGATGGAAAGGGATCCGGACTTGCTGCCTGTAAGTATTTAATGAGACTGTGCGGGGTGTTTTTTGCTGGAAGCAAAAGGGATTATTAGGCGCTTGTCAGGAGGGAGGATGGGGGATGAGGGTTGGAGGGATAGGGATAATCGAGAGAAGGAGAGCAGAAATGGAGAATAGAGGTGCAAATAAAATAAAAATAATAATAACAAAAAAAAAAATATGGGACCAAGAGAGGGACATCATGACAGCAAGGGAACACACTGCCACCCGCTCCAGCTACTGCTGCAAGCCACGAACAGAAGCCGGAGTATCGGGTGACGTCACCCCAAGCCGCCCGCAGCACACGGAAGACGCTGAACAGCAGAACGCTGCCATCTTCTCCTGTAAAACAGGTTAGCAAGCTAGGGCAAGCTAGAGTCACTACAAACTGGACTGTTGCTCCCTCCAACATTACAAAAGAGTGTAAACAATTTATGCACGTTTTTATTTTATTTTATTTTTTTATTTATTTTTTTTATTTTATTTTTATTTTATTTGTACCTCTATTCTCCATTTCTGCTCTCCTTCTCTCGATTATCCCTATCCCTCCAACCCTCATACCCCATCCTCCCTCCTGACTAGCGCCTAATAATCCCTTTTACTTCCAGCAAAAAACACCCCGTACTGTATAGATAATTCCTTTTGGGCTGCTCCACCACAAAGCGCAACATCGTTTGGGGAACCCCCGAAATTTGCACATTTAATGAGACTGGCTTTGCTTGCTGCCTGTGGTGATATATTTATATTCGGTAACATAATATTAAATATGTTAAAATGGGGGGGAGGGGGCGGTCAAAAATTATGTGCCTAGGGGCAGCCTGACCCCTAAATTTGCCCCTGCATTTGGCCACTACTGATGAAAACCAGAAATCAATATTGTGAGCTCTGAGGGGGTCAAAAATTACTGAAAATGACTGGAAAGAAATATTGTTGACATTAAAATATTGTAGGAACAAAAAAAGGGCCTAAATGATGTCATTTTAGCTTTTTTCAATCTTAATTGTTTAAAAAAAAAAATCCAAATCCAGCAAAACTGGTCCGGTTCACGTATATGAAATATGCATCTTCCATATTAATATCAGGGGTTTTAAAACACAGATGGAGCGGCCTCTTAGCCACCACCGGGGCTCGCCAGATTGCCCCCCACTGGCGAGATGGAGCTCCATCTGACACAGTGTGGCGGGGGACGCGAACCCTGACGTTCTCTGCTTCAGGGAGACGGGCAGGGTTAGGGGGGAGAGCGGGAAGGTAAGGGACCGTGTTGGGGACCGGCGGCTAGGCAGCGGGTACCCCTGGGGAGCTCCGTCAGAAAGGGATGCGCTCGCACCTTCTTGCGGGGGCTGGTGGTTTGCAATCCGACCACCAGCCCCTGGATAGAAGAGAGGCCCTCCATTTATATACAGTAATACAAATTGTTTACATTATTATTATTCCAATAAAGGCAAATGCTAATTCAGTTTCAAATCTCAAATCCTCGAATGAACGCGTCTCCCCAAAGTGTTATCTCTTCCCATTTTCCTACCGTAGAACAAAAGATTCCAGGCTTTCCACTTTCCTTATTATTTGCTGAAAATACAGCTCTACATAGCGCATGCATGGTGTTTACCGGTGACGCGGGTTCTGTGCCTGAGACAGCGTACGGGTGCACAGGCAGGGGCCAGCGGCAGCCAATCCGAGTGAATGCTTTGCTAATAAAATTTCCTCCTTGGACACATTTCACAGATGTCCATCAGGCAGCTGCCACATTGTGTTGACGGGAAGGAATTAAGCACAAAGCTATCAGATCCTCCACAATCTCCAAAGAAAGGCTAGATTATACCCTGACACGTGAGGATGCTCTGCAAGGCTGTGATTTTAGCTGCTGTCTTGTTAAGCCTGCAGACATCTGCGGCATTCAAAACTACAATATGTATTTTCCTCCTGAAATGATCCTGTTCTGTTTAAGTGGCTCATTTACCGTATTTTTCTCAGATCCCTGCAGCGTCTTAAAGCGGCTGTAGAAACATTTACCCAACTTGAATTAACAGCGGTCTATTCGCTAAATGTTCTGTTATGTTTCATTGTCCATTGCGGAGAAGTGTGAAATGCCCCTATTGTTTCTGTGCATTTGCTATGTATTATGTCATTCTGTAATACAGACCTGCAGGGTTTTGTCATTTACTTTTCGTTTGGTTTCTTTAAAACGGTGGAGCAAAATAGGAGAGGTACATGGAAATTACTGCTTGCCTACTTTTGAAAACTAGTTTCAGGGAGGTTATAGTTGGCAGTAGAATTTTGCACAACGCCCCTTTGAGGGGGCGTGTCATGCTCCTCCCAAAGGGTGTGTCTAGTTCCATATATGGAGAGATTTTGAGAAGAGATTGTGAACGTGGCACCTAGAAGCGTGGGTGTGCACTGCTACATCTGAGAGGAATCTTTTACAATGTAGATGATCCCCAAAGCAGTTAGTAAGAGATACTATACTTGGTAATGTGCTGGGAAATGGCACTGATGATTCAATGTAAATGTATCTGTCTCTCATTCCTTTTCCCAAAAAAAGGTAAAAGCTACATAATGTGGGCTCTGTGAAATTAGGGAGATTGCTAGACTAATGAGGGAGAGAGGGAGATTGCTGCTATGTCAGGGAGTCTCCAGCAGAATGCAGGATGGGAGGTAACTGTGATGTAACAATGTAATGTGGGCTAGGTGACATGAGGGAGATTGCTAGAGTAATGAGGGAGAGAGGGAGATTGCTGCTATGTCAAGGAGTCTCCTGCAGAATGCAGGAGGGTAGGCAGCTATGTACAGTATTACTTTAGTGGCTGCTTACCCTATGATTGGTCTGATATGCCAGTACTTCTCTATTAAATGACTTGCTCTCACTTTACAATTGGTCAGCCATACTAATCAGAAAATGTATGCTATTCAGCTGACTCGCACATACAGGGCGGTTTCACACGCCCCCGGCTGATGCCAGGCCGTAAAATCCTCGGGGGCCAAGAAGCCGTGCCGTACACAAAGTTTTACAATGGTCGGGATGGCCACAGCCCGACAGACGTTCTTTTCAGTGGTGACATCCGGCTGCAACCAGGCGACCAGGCCGTGACCATCCCGTGTGAATGGACACAATCCTGTCCATTAATAACTACTGGGTATGACACGGCTTTTTTGTCCGTGCAGTGTGTAGCCGCACAGCGTCAGCCGGAGCGTGTGAAACATCCCTTAAGGGGTTTATTTACTAAGTTGGGAGTTATATCGTAGATGGGATGTTGCTAAGGGCAACCAATGAGAGTCAATCTATTATCTACTAGAAGGTGCTAATGAGCATACTTGGCTTCTTTAGTTCTTGCCTCTGAGAGAAGCCCAGAGAGGAGACCAAATGCCACACGTTGGGGGCAAAGAGGCTGACATCACCAAGCCCTGCCCCCCATGCCACACAAGTGCGGGATAAAATTTGTGGGTCCATGGAAACGGTGCGGGCATAGGTGTGCGCACATTGAGTGTTAGGGGTGCACAGGCACCCCCAAATGCTGTGCCCACCCTTATGAACAACACCCTGCCGCTAGCAATACCAGCAATACCTTTTACCAAAGTCTTTTGCTTTTAGACCTGTATTCCACTAAAAAAAAGTGCCCATCAATCAATTGTGTGTTTGCATTGTTAATTGTACTCGACTGTTGTCATATCACTACATACCTGCATAATCCATATATTTTTTTTATTTTATATGCATGTACTGTTATACCGAGTAATAAGAATATTAAAACTGGGTACTTGTTTCCTATCTGGGCGCCCACGATCAAAATCGCGGTCATCGGGGGTAAAAATCGCGGTCATCGCGGGCATCGCGGGTAAATTGGGATGCCCGCGATGCCCGCGATGACCGCGATTTTCCCATAGGGAACAATGTTAAAAATCCTGATTGACCGCGATTTTACTGTTAAATGCCTCAATGGACCCGATTTGGGGCCAAATAGCCCCAATTAACCCTTAAATGTCCCCCCCAATTTTAGACGCCACCCCACGATCGACGCCAACCCGAAGCGTGGCGAGCGCAGCGAGCCCGCGAGGGGCGGCGGTACGCGTCCTCCGACCTTTTCATGCCCTACTATCCACTAGGGCGTGGTGTGAGAATATAATAGTGTGGCGAGCGCAGCGAGGGGACGCGGATAACAATTTTAACCCTCCGCTGCGCTCGCCACGCTTCGGGCTCGCTGCGCTCGCCACACTATTATATTCTCACACCACGCCCTAGTGGATAGTAGGGCATGAAAAGGTCGGAGGACGCGTACCGCCGCCCCTCGCGGGCTCGCTGCGCTCGCCACGCTTCGGGTTGGCGTCGATCGTGGGGTGGCGTAAAAAATTGGGGGGGACATTTAAAGGTTAATTGGGGCTATTTGGGCTCTGTGGCCCATTTAACATTGATTCCTATGGGCAAATCGGGTCCATTGAGGCATTTAACAGTAAAATCGTGGCCATCGGGCCTTTTAACATTGATTCCTATGGGAAATCGGGAGCATCGCGTCGCGGGCATCGCGGGTACATTTATGGCCGGCCGCGACGCGACCGACACGATTTCCATGTTTAACATGGGTTTCAATGGGAAATCGCGGGCATCGCGTCGGTCGCGTCGCGGCCAGACATTAATGTACCCGCGATGCCCGCGACGGGCGCCCAGATAGGAAACAAGTACCTAAAACTGAAATAGGCCGAAGATTATGTTCTGGCTGAGAGACATTTTATATTTTAGCCAGTACCAATAGATGATGGTAAACATGCATGATTGGCAGTGTTAGACACACCCAATGGGCAATGCTAGACATGCCCAATAGGTGGTGCTAGACACACCCTTTTGAAGGTGCACCCCCTAATAAAATGGGCTGCACTCGCCTATGGGTGCGGGGCTAAAATGACGTGAAATGCCACAATTTTAACCCTGCCTCCTATCCGCAGTCCCGCAAGTGATTTTCAGCAGCCTCCCAGCCATTTTGGGAGGGTAGGAAAGTACGCAAATAAGAAGTAGATTCTGATTAGTTACTATGGGCAACACCACCTCTTCAATAGAACTCCCTTAGTAAGTAAACCCTTTTCAGCCACGAGCTGATGTTTGAAGTGTAATGAAAGGTATTGTTTTTTTGTGGTTGAACTACAAGCCCCAGTAAGCCTCTTCCGTATTGCAGGGGCTTAGTGAACCACAAGGGCATTAGTGGGCTCGCTTGTAGTCCCACCACAGAACTAATACCCAAACACACACACAACAATATACGTTTATTACACACAACACTCGTACATACTCACCTTGACACATAGGTTCAGTGGCCTTCTCCAGTAGAAATCCACAATGGGCAGGGGCGGATCCAGGATAAAATGAAAGGGGGGCACCATGATAAAAAAGGGTTTGGGTGGGGGAGGGGCGGTGTTAGTGGTGCCAGTGTACATGCTAGGAGAGGGTGGGAATGGAATTAAAAATAGGCCCTGGCATTTAAAGTACGCAGGCCCACCATGGCGACAAAAGTGAAGGATGTAGTTGTGCGCGCGCCAAAGGCGCACTCCGGAAAAGGGTGTGTGGCCACTCAACAGGGGGGCGTGTCAACACCATATACAACTTCTACACATTATGCAACAAAATACTAGACCCCATTATACTTACACCTTACACATGATGCCAAATGGAAGGAGCCAAAATTGACATAATGCCACATGGATTGAGACAAAATTCAAATAATGCCACATGTATTGTGTCAAAATTCACATAATGCCACATGGATTGAGCCAAAATTTACATAATAACACACACGGGATAAGCCAAAATTCACATAATGCCAAATGGATTGTGTCAAAATTCACATAATGCCACACGGATTGAGCCAAATGCATAAAATGCCATACGGATTGAGCCAAAATTCACATAATGCCACATGGATTGAGCCAGAATTCACATAATGCCACACGGATTGAGCCAAAATTCACATAATGCCACATGGATTAGGAAAAAATTCACATAATGCCACACAGATTGAGCCAAAATTCCCATAATGCCACATGGATTGAGCCAAAATTCACATAATGCCACACAGATTAAGCCAAAAATTCACAATACACTTCATAAACAGGGACATTGTCCACCAAAGGCTCGCATTAAACATTTACACCATAATGTCCATTACACGTTAAGTTACACGCCATTATGTCCATTATGTGTTATGCCAAACACCATAATGCCTATTAAAAATTATGCTACATAAGTGCTGCTTCTCTACATGCTCATTGCCAAGGGTTCCATGCTCATTGCCAGAGGTTCCATGCTCGTTGCCATGTGGGATTACATGCTCATTGCCAAGGGGGAATACATGCTCGTAGTAAATGGGGGACAGCCGCCGCCAGGCAGAAGTGATAGCCACTGACAGTGGCAGAGCCTGGCTGTATTCAGAGCACTGCAGGTCCCGGCTATTTGAAATATCCCTTTCACACCAGAAAATGCATTCCCAGGTTGGCCTTTTTTACACCAGCCTAGTCCCTGCATTTTCTGGTGTGAGGGGGAGAGAAAACCACCCCCCCCCCCCTTTAACCAGTTATCTCATTTAACCGGCTATATCTTCGGAACCAACTGACCCATTTACATGAGACAAGTATTATATTGAAGAACTTTTGAGTGGGCTTTGAATGATTTTGGTCCAGTGAAACTGGAACGTTTGGTTCCAGAGTAATCTGTCCTCAAAGAACATAAACAGCCATGAAATTACATTTCAAAAATAAAAAAATCGGTTTACATGCAATATCTCTGGAACCGATTGACCGATTTGGACCAGCCTGGTATCATATTGAAGGCCCAGCGATTTGGAATTGAATTAAATTAACCACAAGCTTCTGTGATGCCAGGGCAGGAACTGGCAGCCGTCGGAATCGGGTGGGGGTCGGAATTGACGGGTCCCATTTTATCCTATGGAGAAAAAAACGTTACAGGTTTGCCAGGCGATATCTCCGGTTCCCGGGGGGCTAGAGACACGGGGCTGGGCTCGTTGGAAAGCCCTGGTACTCAGCTACAAAATAAATGACGGGGGCACGTGCCCGGGTGCCCCCCCCCGAATCCGCCACTGACAATGGGTACCTGTGAAAACAAATCATACGCCCAACCTCCGATGCTGACCCCAATTGACTCTTGTGGTCAGGCTGATTTTCCAGTTCCCACCATAAGGCTCTATGTTAAATTTTAACATAGAGTCCGTTGGTGGGAACCGGCCATAGATGCATTTGTTAATCTCATAACATGCATGTCTATGGAGCCACACACAGCCTATAAGGAGCGGTGCTCCCCTGGAGCTCGTTCCTGATAGGCTGAGGGAAGTCCCAATGAATGACATCACTGGGATTCCCCTCATTCTCGGAGAGGAGCCACCAGTGTAAACACACTTGCAGATTTTCGGTATGTTGGGTTTTGGGTTTGTGATTTTTAACCCTGTGGATGCTACATGGACAGGTCCCAGCCATAAGAATTTCTACCCATTCGATCTTAGTATATATCCCCCTGAGTATCATGTGCAGCCCTTTTGTAGGCTGGTGGATATTTTCTACACCATTCTACAACAGAGCACGACACTAATATACAACAGTATAACAAGTAAATCCTGAATATTCATGTGGAGTCTATAATAATTCCTTTCAACTATTAACCTGCAGAACAGCCTCATAAAGGTGTGAAATTAAAGTTCTCTGGTAATATCGAAGAAGAGTAAGTGATTTTTTTTTTTCCCGACAAGGCTTTTAAATGTTGTAAAAAAACAACTCTTGTGAGTAGAATAAAGACTAATATAATGGTTCTGATTTTGTAAAAAAGGTTAAGCGCATGCAGAGGCGTAAATACTTTTTTTGCGCCCCCCCCCCCCCGCCAGACATTTCGGGCGCCCCCCCCCCCCCCCCCCCCCCGAAATATTAACCCCCTCCTTACCCATCCCCATTGCCGCCGGCGCCGCTGCCTCTAACCCGACACGCAGATCTATGTCGGGTGACGGGCGGTCCCCGGCTCCAGCTGCAGTGCTAATATAATAACAGACACTCGGAAAATGGCTGCCCCCATACAGCATTATGGGGGCAGCCATTTTCCGAGTGTCTCTTATTATATTAGCACTGCAGCCAGAGCCGGGGACCGCCCGTCACCCGACACAGATCTGCGTGTCGGGTTAGAGGCAGCGGCGCCGGCGGCAATGGGGTAAGGAGGGGGAGGGCAGGAGTCGGGAGCCGGGACCAGGTGGTAACTATAGTCCCGCAGACCCCCCAGGCGCCCACACCTGCCTAGCGCATCCCCGCCACCGCGGGGGCTGCGGGACTATAGTTACGCCACTGAGCGCATGTTTATAGTTCTGATACAAACACTAGAACATTGGACCTTATTCTGGTTGACTCGCAAGGTTGAGAAATTCCCAGCCTTGCAAGTCCACCAGGTGCCGGCCGCCCTCCCCTAGCACGCTGCGATCCCCCGCATGGCTGCGAATGTATGATTTGCCTAATCATCCATTTGGAAGAGGGGACAAACCATCAAATGATTTCTCCAGCAGTTGTAGATCAGAGACACCTCTATGGTATCTCTGATCTGCAAGTGCCCTGTGTGGGAAGCAGGCGGGCAGCTGACAGCCGCTGACATTAGCTCCTCCCCCCCGCAACTGCATCACTGGGCGATTACCATGGGAACGCCCATGAAATGCTGAGCGTTCCCATGGGATGCGCCCTCCCCGCCACTGCCCCCCCCGCCTGCACTGCTAGGTGCGAGTGGGACAGCAAACATGTAGCTCACCTGACTGCTCGCACCCTACATCTGCACATGCGCAGCCGCAAAACATTGGTCACACGGGGGACCAAATGAACGAGAATAACCGCCATAATGTGGTAGTGCCGAGCACTAGAGGATACAGCTGTATTTCCTGCATGCTATTTCATCAGTTATTTGAGGCGTAGTCCAAGGGGCCGATTGACATCCAAATACAGGGCTGCAATTATCGAATGAGCGCGCGTGTGCACCCATGGAGATCAGCAGCAGCAGCCTCATGGGAGTGACACACACTGTAGGGACATCAGAAGCTCACCATTGATGGTTTTAATGACATTTAATTTTTAATAAAATATGTCTCAATTATATTCAACATGTGGGTGTCACAATGATTACGCATATCTCACTTTAGGCGGGATGTTTTAAAATACAACGCCATCCCTCACCGCGCCGCCGCAGCGATGCTAGCGCACATGTATAAACATATGCGGCTAGCATCACAGTGCAGTGATGGAGGCCCCCCGCAATACCTGTGATGTGGTGTGTGTGGGGTCTCCGTCACATCAGCGTGGCTCAGCGTGGCTGTCCCCGGTACCTCCTCCTTTTATTTTATAAAAGTGGTGGTGTACCAGTACTCACTGCAGTTCCTGTGATGCTGCTCCTATAAAGGTATATTTTACTGGTAAATACAAAGTTCTAAAATAGGTGAGAAAAAGAACAAGGAGGGTCACAGCAATCTGGGGGGGGGGGGGAGTTGGTGGGTCCAGAAGGCAGGATCCATACAGTTTTTGCTGTGACCCTCCTTGTTCTTTTTATCACTTCTTTTTTATTACTTCTTTCTTTTAGAACTTTGTATGTACCCCTAAAATTAATTTGTATCCACTACGGGAGTAATAGATACCTTTAAAGGAGCAGCAATACAATAAATTAATCTGATTGGTTGCTCATGGCAATAGAGCTCCCATCTTAGCAAATAAACCCCATAATGTCGATATATAACTGCGGTATTGGCTGAGGGTTATAGTGAAACCATTTCGGCATGATTTGCTGTTTCATAATGACATAGGGGTACCATTTCTAAGATGGGATGTTGCCAATAGCAACCAATCAGATTCTATCTATCATCTTCTAGAAGGTGCTAGATAAAGAAGAAGTAGAACCTGATTGGTTTCTATGGGCAACATCCGACTGTATCTTTAGTAGAACTCCCATCTTAGTAAATTTACCCCGTCACTTAGTAATGTATGGCTGATTTGCCTTTGCCCACGGTCACACGTGTCCTCATCCAGTTTTCCATAATGCATGTGACCTGTTGTATGCTAGTGAAGGCCGAAACAATAATCATTCCACCCATGCATTAAATCTCCCATTAAATCTGGTGTGTACTGCCAATTGCGCTCAAGAAAAATAGTCTCTTAAATCATCCCGATTGCCCGTCGCCCCGGCGTGTATCGGGTATAACTCAGATGGCCAACGTTCATGCAGATGATCCGATGCAGCATCTTCGGACGCAGCAGGGAACAAAAGCCAGCAGGAATGCCCCCAGCGCATTATCCTATCGAACCGCCCAAACACGCAGCTGCGGCGTGAACATGCTCCTCGCTGAAACAGGACGACCGTTTCATATTTGCTTGTCTTACAAATTCAACAATGAGAGGCTACAATAAGGTCATTAATTATATATCTGTGCATCTAAGCACCTGCCAGAACCGCCAACAACACGCTGGTACAAATTACGAAGCAACGAGTGACGATAATTCCTAAAACCGCCCCGCTGATGTTAACAGGAAGCTGAAACAATTTTCTTTTTTTTTTTTTTGTAGAACTTAATTAAATGCGCCCAGAGCTCTTTAGCTCTCTCGGAAAGGGAGGCCAAACTTGTACCGATATGATGAAAGAGATAAGGAGGTATTACCAACGTGAGCCTTAGAGCCTTTCTTGAGGTATATATTTATATTTCTTTCTATATTGGGAAAGCAAGATCAAGAGGAAAACACAAGGTTCTTGGAACCAGTGAGTATGATTAATTTACACGTACATCAATGTGCCACAGAAGGTCACAGTACATGCTTAGAAGTGTGGAATAATAAGCCCAAAGGGTCCCTACAGTACTGCACAGAAACTAGCAGAGTGCTTCAAATCAGTTAATAATTCATCGCTATCTCTTGCTAAAACCAATAAGATGAATTATTTAAGGCCTTCATATTATTAAAGTGTCAAACTGATTTGGTGCTGGGAGCCTAAAGTTGTCAGTATACAAGTGGCCATAAGCAGGCAGTATCAGGTCCCCCAGTTTGGGTTTTTCCAGATGAGCGGGCGCCTTGCCGGAGATCTTTTAGCCAGTGACACTTTGGAACTTATTCTGGTCCAGTGTGTACGCAAGGGGGACCGATGTTGCGCATGTGCAGACACACGGTGTGTGCGGCCATGGCAAAAAGGTTGTTCACCGGACCCACGCACCCAAGATGCCAGACCTCCCTGCACCGTGGACACAGGAGGACGATGCTGGATGAGAGAAGAACTGATACCAGGGGGGGAATCTAGTAGAGTGCAAGAACCAGGAAGTAAAGGACTTTGTGCAAGTTCTCACTTTTTTTTTAAAGCGGCAATCATTTACACAGCAAAACCAACCGTGTCTTGTTTGCTAAGGGTAACTTCACCGCTTCTACTTTTTAAGTTTATTTGTAACTCCACCAAATGTAATCATTATTTATTATTTTATTTACAGTTTCTTATATAGCGCAGCAGATTCCGTTGCGCTTTACAATAATGGACTCTGTCTATCATGGGACCGTTCTACCCTAACATAAGATTCCCATGAGTGGAACATACGTGCTGCAGTCTAGGACTACAGTGTCAGCTGTGTACATTCAGTATGATACATAATAAAACCCAGTAGGATTGCTGAAGTGTGACAGTTCTGGAATCCGTATGCCTCAATCCTAATAAAGCAGACTTATTCAGACAGCCAGAGGTTTTAAGAACCACAGTGTGCAAGCAATAAGCAACAAACTCCCAGCGGATTTATATTAATAGTCCCTTCTCATTTAATGCCTTGGTGCCTTAAGTTCTGAGCTGCAACATAAATAAAAATGCAGTTTCATAAGGGAGAATATCTGGGATTTTCCGTGTCATTTCCATGCGCGGTCCCCACGAGCTGAGCCGTGCTGTATTTTCCCCCCGCCAGGGAACAGAAGAACGGAGGGTTTGTGAGAAGTGGTAGGAACTTCTAAAATACCAAATGTTACCTTAACCTGAATAAGTAATTGGAATTTTTTTGTTTCCTTTTTGTTCATTTGAACGGTTTCATTTATTTCGAAAATTCAACATATGAAACTTTATTCAAAAAAAAAAAAAGTTACTTTCGATGTATTCAGAAGCACACCTGGGGCCAAATGTAACAGGGTGTGAGAATCAGAAAGTGAGAGATTTTGGGAGAGTTTTCTATTTTTTTTAAAAACGGCAATCAATTACATAGGGGAAAAAAAAAAGATTGATTTTGTCATGTAAATGATTGCCACTTTAAAAAAAAAAAGGAAAAATTCTCCCCAAATCTCTCGCTTTATGGTTCTTACACCCTATTACATTTGGATGTTTAGTATTAAAGTGATCGCTAATGAGATAACTGTACTTTCTGGTTCGAGGGCTGGCCAGGCTAATATCCTAATGCTAACCTTTGAAATGTTGGTTTTAATTCCCCAATGTAGTATTCAGTTCTCCGGTGAGAACACCGGCCGGTGATTAACTAGATTTTACCAGCATCTTAATCCAGGATCTTAATCGCCCGGCGATAGCAACGACAGGCGTGCTAAGGCTCCTATACGCGGAACGATGTCGGGGCATTTTCTAAGCAATCTATTGAGATCGCTTAGAACATGCCCCATTATTTATTATTTTTAAACTGTGACCGTGGACCTAACGATCCACACTCACTGGGGGAACAAATTATTAGTTGCCTTCCGTGAAGCCTCAAGTGCTAGCAGTAGCACTTGAGTGTCAACCCTTTACCTCCATCAACGCCACCTGGGTGTGGGGATTACATTAGAGGTTGTAGTTTTCATACACTTTACCTTCCCCTAACCAGCCACTTAAAAAGAGTTTGGGCGGGATGTACTAAAGGGAAAATGCGGTAAAACCCCCATTTTACCGCATTTTCCTATGTACTATTACCCGGCCGCACCGTTATCGCAGGGCAGGGTATCGCCACCTTTGGGTGGCGATACCCTATAGAAGCCTATGGGCTTCTTTTCGGCGGCCGCCGCAATCCCGCCGCCTCGCCGACCCCCCCTCTGCCCCTCCCTTGGGCTTACCTTCTTGCAGGTCCTCCTGGACCCCGGAAGGTAAGCCCTTCCTCCCCCTATCAACGCAGCCGGACTTCTTTCCGGCTGCAGGGGGGAGGAGGAGGCGCCGGGGACAGCCTGCTTAGCTGTCCCCGGTGTGTAGGCATCAGGAGCCGACTGGGAGGTGACGGAGACCCCCGCGGACCAGAGTACAGGTATCGCGGGGGGGGGGGGCTCCGTTACCGCACCGCGATGCCAGCCGCATATGTTAGTACATATGCGGCGGCATCGCGGCGGACAGCCGACGAAGGGCAGCGATGTATATTAATACATCCCGCCCCATATCCCAATAAAATAGCATGTTAGACCATTGCATTTTTATGTCTATTTACCCATCATTCTTTATGATGAACAAAACACCTTTACATGATATTGTTTAGAAACAAAAGTGATTTCATAAATTGTTATGGTAAAAAAAAAACATCTCTGTGAGAAATGTTGAAAATGTCCACTAAAAATGCCGGCGTCACTCACATTTGTTAAACAAATAAAAATAAAAATTGTTTAAAAATAGATTATATTTGATATATAAGATAACATTACAGGTCATTATGATGAATAAAAATGTTTGCTTGCAAATTTTCACACCTATTTTGACAAATTCACTTGGCGCTCAAAGGGTAAAACATTGTTATGCTGGAAAAACATTTACTTTGATATTTGTATTCTTAAAAAAAAGTGTTTATTTCATCATTTATACAGGACCATTATATTTGTAAGTTACATCTTAATAATGAAAAAACTATTTTTCATACAGAATATATATATTTTAAATTTAATTGACTACCTTTTACCATGTCAGTGTGGCCTCTTTCAGGTTTTTCTGTAAACATCAATCACCACTTACACCATGAGATTCAGTGATACCCCTTTTACACCACCGTAAAAACCCAGGTCATCTGCGGGTCAGACCCAGGTCAGCGGCGGTGTAAATGGGTCACGCCGTGTCCCTTTACACGCGACTTCTACCCAGGTCCTGACCTGGGTAGAACACGGCTAGGATCTGGGTAGAGGGTGACGTCATTATATGAATGGTTGACGTCCAACCTGCGGACCGCAGGGCGTGGTGGGAGAATAAAATAGTGTGCTAAGTGCAGCGAAGCACCGTGCCCGAAGCATGGCGAGCGCAGAGTGACATGTGAGGGGAGGCGGTGCACTTAAAACTGTGTCCATGTTGACAGTGTTGACATTTGGGTCAAAAAACACTGAAAAACCCCACGTCGACCTTTTGACTGTCGACCTAACCCATGTCGACCTAATGCTTGTGTCAATCTTTTCCCATGCCGACCTAGACACATGTCGACCGTGTCCCATGTTGACCTAGACACCTGTTGACCTTCTAGTATGTCGACCCAACGGTGGCAACCTAAATGACTGTCGACCATCTGGGTGTCAACCCAATGATCCCATTCCCATTCCCCAATAAACGTGCTACAAAAGGAAATGTGGCGTTGGTAAGAAATGTCGGAAGAAGAATAATATAGGAATTTGCTACAAGTGAAAAGGAAAGAGTATTCAATCGGCAAATTAGTGCTGTATGGTAGAGTTGTTGTTTTTTTTTAACAGATACTACAACATCCAATGTATGTGTTTTTGTTTTGGTGGACTACAGGAGCTAGCATGCCCTCAGAACCTGGCTTGCTAAATTTTGACTAATCCCTTTGAATGATGCAAGTGGAAGATTAACACGTGAAAGTGCTACAATAGGAAGTGTAACATTGTTGAGTTATGCATGGGGAAAAATAACAGGGAAGTACTAAAAAAGTAAGTGTGACAAATGATGCAGGAGGAATACTAACAGAGCAAAGTGCTACAACAGGAAGTGTGGTACTGGTAACTATGATTATCTGCCCGAGATCGGCCAACCACTATGCAATATTGATCGGTTAGGCATGCTGGATTGCCCAGCATATCCTTCCATCTCAATATTTGGTTTACTTGAATTGAACAATGTATTCCCTACTGTGTCCGATATGGGAAGAAATGGGGAAATGACTCCTCCCTGTGGGAGCGGAGCACCGATCTCCCAGTGTATTAGTAAATGGCTCCTCCCTGTGGGTGGAGCAACGATCTCCCAGTGTATGTCCCAGATATCTGCAGCGTCAGATATCATCCGGCCGAATGCATACTGTGCACAAAATGCAATTCCTTTGCAGTGATGGCTAACCTTGAGCATACTTGCCTACATTTGAAAACTAGTTTCAGGGAGATTATAGTTGGTAGAAGAAATGTGTACAGTGCCCCATCGAGGGGCGTGTCCTGCTCCACTTAAAGGGTGTGTCTAGTTCCATTTATGGAGAGATTGTGAAAAGAGATTGGGAATGTGGCACCTAGAAGCGTGGGTGTGTGCTGCTATATCTGAGAGGAATCTTTTAAAATGATTTATATCCAAATATAGATGAGCTCCAAAGCAGTTAGTAAGAGCTACTATACTTGGTAAAGTGCTGGGAAATGGTGCTGATGATTCAATGTAAATGTATCTGTCTCTCATTCCTTTTATCCCCAAAAATGTAACAGTGTGATGTGGGCTAGGTGACATGAGGGGAATTGCTAGACTAATGAGGGAGAGAGGGAGATTGCTGCTATGTCAGGGAGTCTCCTGCAGAATGCAGGATGGGAGGTAACTATGATGTAACAGTGTTATGTGGGCTAGGAGAAATTAGGGAGATTGCTAGACTAATGAGGGAGAGAGGGAGATTGCTGCTGTGTCAGGGAGTCTCCTGCAGAATGCAGGAGGGGAGGTAACTATGAGGTAACAGTGTAATGTGGGCTAGGTGACATGAGGGAGATTGCTAGACTAATGAGGGAGAGAGGGAGATTGCTGCTATGTCAGGGAGTCTCCTGCAGAATGCAGGAGAGTAGGCAACTATGACCTTGACACTCCAGCTGTTGTTGTACTACACATACCAGCATGCCCTGAAACAGTTTTAGCATGGCCAACTAGCAAAACTGTAGCAGAGCATGCTGGGATGTGTAGTTCAACAACATCTGGAGTGTCAAGGTTAGCCATCACTGCCTTATAGCATACCTCCAAACATACCTTGGAATAATTTAAGCCTAACACCATTTTTTGCAGAAGCTCCACTGACTTAAGTAAGAATTATTATTTTTTGAGGTGTATTAGTAGGAACTGCAATAGTATTAATGTCTCATTTGGCCACACGTATGTGGCCAAATCGGATACAATTTACCTATCTGTAACACATCCTGAGGGAAATTTACTAAGATGGGAGTCCTATGTCACATGGGATGCTGCTATGGGCAACCAATCAGAATCTACTTATTTATTTAGCACCTTTATAGAAGATAATAGCTAGTATCTGATTGGTTGCCCATAGCAACATCCCATCTTCATAGAACTCACATCTTAGTAAATTCCCCCCTCTGAGTAGTTTTGTACAGTAGGATCTGTGGTACTTGTGTAGTTTCATGGCGCCAGCATGGCGCCGTGCTTCTGAGTCCCCTTGCGGGACTCGCTTCGCTCACCCACGCTGCAGGCTCGGTGGCTCGCTACGCTCGCCACTCTATTTAAAATCAACTCCATGCTAACATGGATAGTGGAGGTATGAACTATCCATGTTGGCATGGAGTTAAGTTACTTTTTTTAACATAGTTTGTGGCGAGCGTAGAACCCGGAAGTAGCACGGCGCCATGCTGGCGCCGTGAAACTACACAAGTACCGGATTTGTTAGTGCAGGCGGAATGGTTGCATTGATATGACTGGGCATTGGACTCGTATTTTACCAATGCTGTGATACCTGGCTTATTCCGAAAAATTGCTGCTAATATGGCAGTCGGCGTAACTAACTAGCAGTGGCTATGACAGACTAAAGGGCAGCCAGGGATCTGTACAATAGTAATTAAAAGAAGGTGTGCTAGCGCTGGCTGTTCCAATAATATAATGAGACGGTTCTCAAAAGATATAACAATTTATTAACATATAAAACATGATAAAATGACTAATGGTTATGAAGCCACAAGGGGTGAATCATAGAACAAAATAATGGTGATAAAAAATAAATATATATATCACAGGGATATTGTATCCGTTTTTTTCATTGAGTTAATATGCTGACAAAGTGATCATATTACCATCCTGGTAGATGTTGTATCCAATTGAGACGACTCGAGAGTCCTTTGTGATTTGCCCTATGATTTCAAAGGCTCAAGCCTCCCACTAGGATGATTTTCTCCTTCACTGGATGTTGATTAGGAACAAAGCAGATATCCCATAGATGGTAAATCCAGGTGGGGTGACGTCGGTGGGAAGTGGACTGGTCGTTTAGCTGGATGGTGTGAACAAGATATGGGTAATAAAAAGCTCAACGCGTTTCCCTGGATGATAGAACTCCGACTTGCTCCTTAGGAAATCATAGGGCAAATCACAAAGGACTCTCGAGTCGTCTCAATTGGATACAACATCTACCAGGATGTTAATATGATCACGTTGTCAGCATATTAACTCAATGAAAAAAACGGATACAATATCCCTGTGATATATATATATTTATTTTTTATCACCATTATTGACTTTTTGTTCTAGGATTCACCCCTTGTGGCTTCATAACCATTAGTCATTTTATCATGTTTTATTTGTTAATAAATTGTTATATCTTTTGAGAACCGTCTCATTATATTATTGGAACAGCCAGCGCTAGCACACCTTCTTTTAATTACTATTGTACTCTTAGGGTTTGACAAACTCAGTGCCAGCCGCTGCTGATTAGCACACCCCACATTTCTTTTGTATTTTTTACCAGGGATCTGTAAAAATAAGGGTTGTCACACCCGCTCAGGGAGAGAGGACAGGCTCCTGCAGCAGCTGCCTCTCTCAGTGGCGTAACAATAGCTCCGCAGACCCCACAGTCGCGGAGCCTCCTCTAGCATCCTCAAAAACGGTCTGCTGTTAGGGGGCGGCCATTTTGTGAGGTCCATTTTCATTAACAAGCCTGACAGGAGGGGAGCTGGGACCGCAGACAAGAGACAAGTAGATCTGCGGTCCCGGCAGCGGCGGTGAACACAAGGTTGATTGCGGTCCCCGTGGCGGCGAACAAGGGGCAAGGTTGGTCCTGGGCTCCAGCAGCAGCAGTGCAGCGCATGATAGCACCGCAGAGCCCTGGCGCCCACACTTAATCAGCGCCCCCCCCGCGCGACCGCGGGGTCTGCAGGACTATTGTTACACCACTGGGTGGAGGTAGCAGCTGTAGTGTGTGGAAGGTAGCGGTGGTAATGTATGGAGTGAGTGGGGTGCACAGTAGTAGTGTGTGGGGAGGGGGTGGATGGTAGCGGCGATTGTGTAGTGTGTGTGGGGAGTGGGGAACAGGGAGATGGGTAGAGGGTAGCGGTGGTAGTGTAGTGTGTGCAGGGAGGAGGGGAAGGGTGGCACTGGTCCAGTAAAAGTATATATTTTATGAACGTATTTGGACAATATTCATTAAATATTATGACGTCAATAAGCTTGCCTAACCGAATATTGCCTGACACAGATTCAATGTTCCGTTCGCCAGGTGCTAGTTTCAGAAATGTCCCTCCCTGGATGCTGCAGCTGTCTGAGGGTAGAGCACTGTATGACATCCAAGCAAGTCGTTTGCATTATAAAGTAACAATCCCGGATCACCTTCAAAGCGGCACTTGGGGGAAAGAGAATAAGAGACGCCATATAGGCCATTTATGTGTTCTGCCTCCATCTGGGAAAATTATAACGGACGCCTGAGATTGTTATAAAAAATATATATTTTTTTTTTGTTAAATGGAATCTCATGCGAGCTGAAAGTGGCGAAACTATTATCTTTTTCTTTTCAAACAACAGAATTACTCAGAGGACAGGTTTAATAAGCGAGCGGCCAGCGGTCTTTGTCAATCAGATCTCTCAGAAACAGGCCAGTCCATTGGAAACATTTGGAATATGAAAACCCACATCAAGGCTTTCATCATTTGTTTGAAACGCTGCGTGATGTACACTACAGAGAGGAACAAAAGTCACCCACACCGCTGTTGTATTTGCATGAGATTCTATAGCAACTGTCACTGTAATGGCATTTAAGTATCTCCAAAATGAGCATTTATAAAGATGTAGAACGCAGAGGCCTTGTTTGACAGGAAGCAGTTCCCAGTATGTGTTACGCCCTTCTGCCTCACTTCGTGACACACACGGTGCACAGCCAGGTCATGGCCAAATCCTCCCTGTTACATTAGTTTGTGTCATATTATCTTTTAAAAATGCATTTCAGGGAGATTTTAGAAGGTAACGCCCATGCAGGTGCCACTGAAGAGGGTGTGGACCTCTCTGTGAGAGACTTACTTCCAGAAAGGAATTTAGGAGTCAGTCCGCCCCTCGGCACATTATCGCTTGCCCCCCCCCCCCCCAATCATGCCACTGCCACCTTCTGGCCTTGGAACTGTTAAGCAACAATAACCTCACCCCACTTCCACCACCACAGCTTACTGACCATTGCCCTCTCCTCCTCACCAGTACCAACTCCCCCAATCTGTCAGCAGGAGGCAGGGGATCAGAGACAGTTGGGGGCGGATTGCCTTCAGGATCCATTTTTTGGGAGCAGCCATCACTGCTGCTGCTGCTGTATGCACCTCCCACGTCTGCCGTGCCTGAAGTACTGCGATAGGGACCAGAAGGTGACATCCTGATGACCTGCAGAGGGGACACCATCCAGTGCAGTGGCCTGGATGCTGCAGCTGTGGTGCGTGGCTCCTTGTCACCCACTGAATTCATGCCATGCACTATCTCCCTGTCACCCTCTGCCTCTTCCATTGCTGCTTCATGATGCCTCTTCCCAGGTCACCCACTGTCTCTACCACCCACTATCTCCATGCCATCCACTGCCTCACCTGTCGCCCACTATCTGCCTGTCACCTTCTCCTGTCAGCAGCTGCCTCTCCTTGATGTCACCAATTTTCTTCCTAGGTAACCCATTCCCTGGCATCACCCTCTGTCTCCCCCAATTTTCCCCAGCACTCCAGTCACTATGTACCAGTCATTTTGTCTCTCCTGTAACCCTCTGCCTCTCCAAGGCATTATCCTCATTACCTTCTCTCTGTTCCCTCATTGCCTTTCCCAGTCACCAACTAACTTTCTATCTCCCAACTATCTCTCCCCATCAACTCTCCTGTCACCCTCTCTCCACCACCCACTGCCTCCACATTATCTACTATGTCTCCCACTACATCCCCATGTCTTCCCCCACTTCCTCCCTTTGTCACTCATTCCATTGGTGTCACAGACTGCCTCCCACAGTCACCCACTGCCTTTCCATCTCCCACTATCTCTCCCCATTACCCACTGCCTCTCCCCAGTGTCGCTATCTCCCCATCAGCCTTTTCTTCTCCCTGTCACCCTCTGTCTCTCTCCAAACCATCACCATCTAGCTGTCATACAGATTCAGGATTTCTTCTGAGGTCATGCCCCTTGTTGTGATGGTATGTTCCCTTTCCCAGGAGCACGTGTGACTTCAGCATGTACACTTTATTTATTTTGTCCAAAGACCAGCTGTAGGAATTAGAAGCCACCATATGGTGAGTCATTAGTGGTGCTGGGAAAATGACACTGCGCTAAATACAGTATAGTGGCAATAATGTAAAGCAAAGAATATATTTATTAAATCTAACCATCGATGTCTTCCGTTGATTCTAGTTGGGAGTCCACCTGTCACTCGCAGCTCATTGACCATGCCACCACAATGATGACAATGTGAGGTGTCATTAACACAAAACCACACCCCTTTGCCAAACTCCTTTTTGGGCACCGGAGCAAGTGTCCCAATTCATGCGACCAATATGGTATGAGATTATAAATGAATGAAACCACTTCTACTCTTGTATGGATTCTGTGTAAGTACCTATCATGGACCTTGAGAGAAGGATTAATGCAGATGTGTGGTTAAACCATTAAATCAGTTTGAGAGTGGGGGAAGTATTTTAATAACATGAAAGATTTGCACGGCAGAGAGCTTAGTGAAATCAGTACAATGATCTACAAAGCCATCATGATAATTACCCCCACACACACACACACACACACACACCCCTCCCATAAACAGTAGAGGATAACACAACCAGAAATGTGTTTGCAGAGCATTAAGGGCCTTATTCTGATCGGTGCGGCCCGATCAGAATATGCGGCCACGACCGTGCAGGCGAATCCCCGCCTTCCATATGGATCGCCACCTCCGTCCGTACGCGGATATGTGGCGATCCGCATGAAAATGGACGGGGATACGCCTCCTCCGTCTTGGGAGCAGCCCCTGCATTCGATGGTCGCTGAACATCGAATGCAGGGCCGCACGCTCCACTAGGTCCCGCCACCCAAGACCACACGGACACTTGTCCGTGTGAAATCATGTATGGGGGCGGGCAGCTGACATCCGGCGATGTCAGATGCCCGCCCCCTACACACGCCTCACGGCTTCATTACCATGCATACGCCCCGCGTTTACATGGGAACGCCCATGAAACGCGGGGCGTATGCATAGGGTAATGAGGCTTAGTAGTCCCTCACGCCCCTCTACGCCCCCTGTGCGGTGTGTAAAGAATACGTGCGGCGAAATCGCCTGCACATGCGCAGAGTGACCTCTGCACATGCGCAGACGATCACCATCGGCGGGACGTCCGCATGCGGAGAAATCCGCACCGATCAGAATAAGGCCCTAAGTAACAACACACAAAGGGGGTCATTCTACTTCACACACTCCGCCGCGCAGTCGCACATAACATCAGCCGCCCGCCCTGTCTTCGGTGGAATGGCCACTAATATAAGTCAGTCTCCACTGACTTATATTTGCGTGGCCTGAAGAAATAATTCGATGGTCAGTGACCATCGAATGGTTTCTCCGCCAGTGGGACATACAAGGGGATGTGTCTTCATGACACATCCCCTTGCATCGATGTGAGACAGGGGGCAGTGATTCGGCGGGCAGCAGGGCAGGCCCTTTGGGACTCAGTAAACTGCGAGCTTCGCAGCTTACCAAATCAACCAGAATCATCGCCAAAACACACACATAAAAGAACGGTGTTTCCCATAACCAGCCATTAATTGTGCAATGTACCATTTTTTTAAGGACATAAAGAAATAAAAGAGAAAATGCAGAGGAGTTAAACCGATTTATCGTTGCAAATAATTATCAAACACTTTAACATCTCCCAGCTGTCAGTGTGAGCTGGATACAGGAGAGAAGTTGTCACATCTTCCCTGATACATGCTTCCCTATAACACAAAGGTGACTATATATAAAGAGACACTTACATGTTCCTCAGGAAGATCTGGCAGCTATGATATATGTATGAATCACCAATGTCTTAAAAGCGGCACCTGAACACCGAAGATCGTTTTGATGCAAAGGAAGAAATATCCCGATGGGATTGTAAAGCTGTGTAATAAGGTCAGTTGTTATGGACTTGTTTATATGGATTCAGTATTGAATCCCGGCGGTCGGGATGCCGGCGTTTAGAATCCCGACGCCGGAATCCCGACAGCCGAAATGCCGACAAGGGGGGGACGTGGATCGCCCCCCCTTGCGGGCTCGCTGTGCTCGCCACGCAGCGGGCCCGGTGCCTCGCTACGCTCGGCACACTAATTTATTCTCCCTCCAGGGGTGTCGTGGTGTCGGGGAGAATGTGTCGGCATTTCGGCGGTCGGGATTCCGGCGTCGGGATTCTGAACGCCGGGATCCCGACCGCCGGGATTGTAACTGCATCCCGTTTATATTGTTCTCTATCCTTCTGTACAGAGCCGGAATTAGACTTTACGGGGTCCTAGGCAAGTTCCCGGTTTGGGGTCCCCCTCCCTCAAACAATCCATTGCACAAGATTTTTTTTCTTGTTTCGAGGCCCTCACAATTGTAATTTTTTTTATAGAAATGCCCATTACACATAATGCCAGATACAGAAATGCCCTTTACACATAATGCCACACACCGTTATGCCCCTTACACATAACGCCACACACTGTTATGCCCCTTACACATAATGCCACACACTGTCATGCCCCTTACACATAATGCCACACACCGTTATGCTCCTTACACATAACGCCACACACTGTTATGCCCCTTACACATAATGCCACACACTGTAATGCCCATGACTCATCAGTATTATCTATGTACCAGAAATGTAATGTGTTCGGAACCCTGGGATTTGGGATGGGATGGTATAAATCTATGCAGTATAGGGGAGGTTATGGCTAGGCTGCAGGGGGGTGGGGATTAGGGTTAGACTGTGGGTGGGGAGGGTTAGAGTTAGGCTGCAGGAAGAGAGGTTTAGGTGGAAGGGTTAGAATACTTACCACCTGGGGTATCCAGATTCTGAGCAACTGGATGCTGCTGCTAGTCTTATGACCACTGGTGTCCCATGCGCCCGGATACCAACACCATCTCCCAGAAAAAGATATAGGGGGATATATTTGTCGATCCTGGGAGAGAGATACAGTGGAGAAGTTGCTCATCAGCTTCTGTCATTTTTCTTGCATGTACTATAAAATGGCAGTTAGAAGCTTATTGTTTGGTATTAGGGTTGGCCATCTAGTCTGCCCCTTTTTTTTAGCTATATTGTTACCTCAAACCTTATTTGATGTTTCTTTCTTTGTAAGGATGGTCCTGATGTCTTTCCCATGCAAGTTTAACTTATTCTACCGTCTTAGCCTCTACCACCAGTGATGAGAGGATATTCCACTTGTCCACTGCCCTTTCTGTGAAGTCCTTTTACCCTGAACCTCCCTCCTCCCAGTGTCAGTGCACGTCCTCTTGCTCTAATACTTCTCTTCATTTGTAGGATGTTTCCCTCCTGGACCTTGGTATATGTGAAAGTTTCTATTATGACCAGGATCACAAAGACTCAGTTGACGACTTATCTCAACAGCAGGTTACAGCGGATCCGATACGTAATGCCGGCGGTCGGAATCCCGACACTGGAATCCCGACTCCCGAAATCCCGACATGGGGGGGACGTGGATCGCCCCCCCTTGCGGGCTCGCTGCGCTCGTCACGCAGCGGGCCCGGTGCCTCGCTACGCTCGGCACGCTATTTTATTCTCCCTCTATGGGTGTCGTGGACACCCATGGAGGGAGAAAGTTTCGGGATTTCGGCGGTCGGGATTCCAGTGTCAGGATTCTGAACGCCGTTCCCGTTACAGCATAGCAGGTTCATATGCAGTTGGTATACAGTCCGTAGCATACAGACATTCTCATCATAGCAGACTCTTGAAAGGCTCCAATGGCCCCTATACTATAACAACCCTGGCCTATTACTCAGGTAGATATTCCACCATCGAGAGCAAGGTGACTCTGCCCTGGAAACCCTTATATACCTTAATCCCAGGTGCTGCTGATTACACCTGTGATACTGCTACCAAAACCAGGTCTGGATCCTCCACATTACTTTCATGTGGGGGGAATGCTGGCTCTGCCACACTCCTCCCGCCTTAGCTTCAACCACCCTGGTGAAGCTACACAATTTTCCAGGTGAGCTCTTTGCCTCGCCCACCTCTACTTGTGACATCTGCCTGAGTACACTGGGTACTTGTGGACAATCACGGCTCCCACGATGAGCATCGTATAGCAAAAAATCGCATGCGATCGCATCACATGCGATTTGATCGCATGCGTTTTTTAACAGAAAAGCATCCAAATGCATTGAAATTAGTGTCAAACATGTTCAATGGCCCCCAAATGTCATTTTTGAGGCTGTACGCGTCCTACGACTTTTTTATACCCCCACTATCCACGTCGGTGTGGAGTTGAGAATAGAAAGTGTGGCGAGCGCAGCGAGCCACCAAGCCAGAAGCGTGGCGAGCGCAGTGAGCCCCGCGAGAAGACACGGATACCTTCACAGGTATCCGCGTCCCCTCGCGGGCTTCACAGGTGTCCGCGTCCGCTCGCCACGCTGCGCTCTCGCCACGCTTCGGGCTCGGTGGCTCGCTGCGCTCGCCACACTTTCTATTCTCAACTCCACACCAACGTAGATAGTGGGGGTATGAAAAGGTCGTAGGACGCGTACTGCCGCCGCTCGCCACGCATCGGGTTCGCGTTGATAGTGTGGGAGGTACAGCCTCAAAAATGACATTTAGGGGCCATTGAACATGTTTGATACTAATTTCAATGCATTTGGATGCTTTTCTGTTAAAAACCGCATGCGATCGCATGCGATCAAATCGCATGCGATCAAATCGCATGCAATGCGATCGCATGCGATTTTATAAAAAAAATTGGTTAAAAACGGCAAAAATCGCATCCAATCGCATGCCATCGTGTGCCACTATATATGGCATGCGATGGCATGCGATGGGAGCCGTGATACTCCACAAGTACCGTACACTGCCCTCCACCACTTTCCAGAGGTTGCTCACCTTGTCTTTTTCCTCCTCCCCTAACTTCACCATAGGGTTGCTTGGAGGAACAGGAGCTACAAACTCCCCGGTAAGGGCATCAGCATTGAGCTGCAGTTTCCCCGGACGATGCCTCACCTTAAACTGAAATGGCTGCAAGGCCAAAAACCAACTGGGTCACACAAGCATTCACCTCTTTATTTGTATGCATCCACCATAAGGGTTTTTTGTGTGACCAACAAAAACTGTCTCCTCAATAAATAATATCTGAATGACTCAACTGCCTACGTAATGGCCAATCACTCATGCTCTACAGTTGAGTACTTGCGCTACCTGGGCAATCATTTATCGCTAAGGTAGAGGATGGGCTTCTCCTCTCCATCTAACTTTTGGAAGAGGACTGCTCCTAATCCTGTCAGAGGCATTTGTCTGTAACACAAATTGTTGCAAGTCAGGAGCTTGCAAGACCGGCTCGGTACACAAAGCTTGTCTTAAATCCTGCCAAGCAGTTTCCTCTGGTCTAGACCATATTAACTTGTCTGGGGACTTTTTAAATTTTTTTGCAAATAAATTTTATTGGAAAATTTTCAAATCCCCCCCAAAAATAATGTCATATTTGTGATACAGACACAACTGAGTACAGTAGTACTGTTTCAGTAGGTAGGTCTTGTACATCTAAGTCATATCGTAATATACTGGAATAAGCCCTCTGGGGCAGAGAAGGCTGTTTTTGCCTTAGAAGCTTCTGTTAACGGAATCTGCCAATAACCTGAGATGCTCACTATTGGCTATATTTTCTACCAATTCATCAACCCGGGGCATAGGGTAAGAATCAAACCAGGACACTTTATTTTGTTTACGGAACCTTAAAGCACCTGAAGGCTTAGGTACTAAGACAATTGGATTATTCCACCACTATGCGTAACATCTCTTCCACCTCTTGCTTTACTGTTCCCCACTTTGCTTCTGGTGATCAATATGGCCTTTTTTTAATGACTACCCCGGGTGGAGTCACAACATCATGTTGGATGATCTGTGTCTTTCCTAGGATGGCAGAAAACACATCTTGGTAGCGCTTCACCAGGTTCATCACTTCCCGTTTCTGTTTAGGAGTAAGGGTGACTTCAGTGGGCACCTGGCATTCTGGAACCTTTTTAGCTACCAAAGAGGGCTGACTGGCAGTTTCCTTCCAGGGTTTTATCAGACATGGTAGAATAGTACCTCGCTCCTTCTACCCTCCTGTTGGACACTGTAATTGACTGGTCCCACCTCTATGATCTCTTAAGGCCCCGCTATTGTGCATGCATCTTGCTTTCTAAGATGGGAGTTCTATTTCACATGGGATGTTGCCATGGACAACCAATCAGATCCTATTATCTTCTGGAGGGTGCTAAATAAATTAGAGATAGATTTTGATTGGTTGCCCATTACAACATCCCTTGTGAAATAGAACTCCCATCTTAGTAAATTTCCCCCTTTGTCTCCCAGGTTAAAGGATCAGTTGACTGAGGTACTGTGACATCATACCTTTGCTTCTGAAGTGGTTGGGCCCTTTCCATGTGTTTGTTCAGGAGTGGCGCAATCTGCCTTAGACGGCCGAATAACTGGGCCAGAAATTGAAAGGCGTTAGGGTCCTGGCAAAGTTTGTATTCCAACCCTTCTGTTAATAGATCTAGAATTCCTCTGGGCTGTCTCCCATAGGACTAAACCCTGGAGAGGGGCTAAACCCTGTAGAGGATTGGGGTACCTCTCTGACATCGCAAACATCAAGAAAGGTAGGAGCAGATCCCAATCTCGTTTTACTTGAGACACCGCCCTCTTTATCATTTGCTTAAGGGTTTTGTTAAATCTTTCTACCAGGCCATCTGTTTGCGGGTGGTACACTGAGGTGAGAATCCTGTCTACTTTTAGCAACCGGTATAAATCCTTCATGAGTCTAGACACAAAAGGTGTACCTTGGTCTGTTAAGATGCACAGAAACAGTGGGTGCGCCAAGGACAACAACAATAAGAAAGATAGATTGTTATTCGCACAAAGTGTTTTTTCAATTGTCAGTATTTAAAAATATTTTTTATATAAATTTTTTTTTTTTACAATATATGTATTATCTCTTTTATATAGCTGAACTTAAAGAACAAGTCTGGGTATTATATGCGCATATATCTTCAGAATGGCACGACGAAGCGGTAAGTCAGCTCTTTCCTCATCGCACAACAATAATTTCTTCCAAAATGCAAGGATGAAAATGGTCTCTCAGCTATTTCTAAGCAATTCTAAGATAGTGGGGGAAATGTAATAGGATGACAGAATCAAGTGCGAGATTTGGTAAGAAATCTCCCGTTTTTTTTAAAGCGGCAATCATTTACACTGCAAAACCAGTTAGATTTTTTTTTTAGTGTAAATGATTGCCGCTTTAACAGAAAGTGAAACCAAACGATCTGTTTCAATCAGAGCTGTGAACACAGAGATTGGAGGTAGGAACAGATAGGGACTAAGTCGTCATTTTGACGGGCTTTTAACCAATCATTATATAATCATATACATACAAAGAAGCAATGTTGGCGATGGCTAGGTAATTAACAGACACTTTTTAGACATATTGATAAAACATACTTGCCTACTTTAATTGTCTCCTCTCTGGGAGAGGCCTGGAGAGGAGACTGTCTGCAGCTTTTCGGGGAGGGGGGTATTAAATGACACAAGTTGCGTCATTTTAGCCCATCCCCCTTTCCAAAGAGCCACGAATGCCGGTATTTGACTGGCAGAGGGTAGGGCTGCGGGGGGCTGATGCAAGGGCCCCGTTACATGTGGAGGCTTGCCCATAGTTGCCGACCCTCCCGCATTTCGCGGGAGTATCCCGCTTTTTGATTCTTTCTCCCGGTCTCCCGGGAATCTACTGGATCCTCCCGGTTTTTAGGCAAAAAAATCAGTGACTGCCATACGCAAGTCACAAAGCGCAGCTCCGCTGGTAACCTCTGTGCGCCGCGGCTGTCCTATTAAATGACAGCCGGGGGCCGGATGTGGTCACCATTATAGCGACAAGCCGGCAGCAGCAGCACAGCATGGGGCAGCCGCGGGATCATCACCAGCGCACCAGCGCACCAGCGAGCAGCAGAGGAGAGGAGGCTACAGGACTCAGGAGCAGCAGAGGGCAGGCCGGCAGCACCGCAGATGACAGTAAGATAGCGGCTGGCTGCTTCGGCACTTCCCTCCTGCTTCTCTCCCACTGCTCCCCGCTGCGCTGTTTACAGAATTAGGCTGTATCCCAAACCCCCGCCCCCCTCAATACAGACACCAACGCTGCCGCTGCTTCATAAAAATTGTTCCCCTCCCCACTGCCTTATAACATTTTTATGAAGCAGTAATGAGGGTGCAGGAGGAGAGGAACAATTATTTTTATAAAGCAGCAGCAGCAGCAGCGTGGAGGGAGGGAGGGAGGAAACGAAGGATTCCAAGTTGGAAAAATGTAAATAGCGTACCATGATCTGAAATGTACTTTGGATAGCTCCGCCCATGGCCCCGCCCCATTTACATGCCGTAAATGGGGTGGGGCCATGGGCGGAGCTATCCAAATTACAATTGAGTGCTCCCACGCCCCGACTCTCCCGCAAAGACCAGCTAAGAAGTCGGCAAGTATGGGCTTGCCCAACCTTCGAGGGGGGGGGAGGGGGCCACGGTTTTTGGGACCCTCATGGCCATTCTGGGAAGGTAGTGGTAAGCATGGGATAAAATGGCTCCAAAAAGTCTTTTTAAAAAAAATCAAGGGAAAAATACTACATTTTCTTTTAAATCTGGTAGGATTTAGCCACAATTCCATCTCTGGAGAACACTGCATAATACATTATTTGCTTGTTATTTATTTTAAAACCAAAATGTATCACTGGTTACATGGTAAATCTATAAATGTGTCACGAAAATGGCCTAGCCTTTTCCCTTAAAGGAATTGGGAACCATAGGTCTGACCTATCGCCATAACGAAGTTAGGAAGCGCTGCTCTAACCTTTTTCCTTAAAGCTGTGAAGAAATCTGTAAATGAAGATTCCTTGAGAGAAAAAAAAACATTTATTCTTTAGACTGCAAATAACTCTGTCTGCCAGCAGGGGGCACTAGATTCCTCCCTATCCTTTAAATGGCATTCAGCACTCCTGTAACAGGATGTAAATGCACAGTCTAGTCTGCTTAAATATCTGAGTAAGAAAAAAATATAATTTCTTCATTAGCGCTGAAGATTTCCTTTATCAACAAGTTCTATAATTCCAGACACAGTTTCACTCTGTGGCTTTCCTTTGTCTGCTGTATTCAGTCAGAGCTAAGATAGCTGCCATGCCTGCACCAATTATTGAATGTTTAGTCTAATGCGGCATAGCATAGTTAAATGACTCTTGACGTTAAATAAAGAACATGAAGTTCAACTTTTAAAACATTTTAAAGGGCTGATGCGGAGGACGGTATAAAAACGCTACTAGTTAGCCGAAAAGGTGGGGATAGGAAGGATTCATTGATCATTAACCCATACTTGCCGACTTTTAAAATTCCGGAGAGGACAGCCGGATAGGGATGGCCATCGACCATTGATGATTCAAAATCATTGAGGGTTTATGGCCGATGTCAAATACTTTTGCCATCGATGGGGGAGAACCAGATGAGTTGATGGCATAGTAGAAACGATGTTTCTTTTTTTTTCTTTAAGGTGTCGGGACACGGAGCATAGCTCCGCCCCTGACACCCGTAAGCCCCGCCCCTCCGGCCATTCAGTCAAAGGTGATGGATAACCATCGATAGCTAAAACTATTGGTGGTTATCCATCACATAGTTTCCGCTGGCTGGGTGCAGAATCACCATTGATGGCAACCATCGATGGCGACTGCACTGATGGCCATCCCTACAGCCGGATGTCCTGGTCGTGGGGCGGGGACAAGGCCGTTGACTCACAGTGGGGAGGGAGGCAGAATGGGGGTAGACATGGGAATGCCCAGCGTTTCATGGGTGTATTATACTACTACACACATCCCTGTTTCCTATAGACACCTTGGGTATGGTTTAACTCACACAGTGTAACCTTCATAGCGCACCCAATATGGCTGCCTCACCTGGTATGCTTGTGATGAAAAATACATGGACCAGATAGATATATTGGAACGCTATTTTTAGATGTTCGGATGCTTCCATTTTGTGTCAACTCTACTCGGTGTGACATTTTACCTTGACCAAGAGACACACATTTTCCTACGCGTTTTGTCTGCAAGAGACTTCTTCAGGGGATCATCTCTAAAATACAATCAGAATACTTAAACAGCATACACCATTTGGTTTCAATGGACCAGATGAAAAAATATTTACATTGGTATAGAACCTTAATACATGCCTTCCTTTGTACGGCGCTGCGAAACACTTGTGGCGCCTTATAAATAAAATTATAATAATAATAATAATAATAAACAACAACAGATATATCAGAATGTTACCGATTGAGGCAGGATAAGGTGATCCCCGACCATATAAATTCAGTGGAAAACAATAATTTACACAGAATTATTTTTTTTTTACCTGCGCTCTTTTATATAGGTGAAAAAAATTAGCTTTTATAGCCTTGATTTGATTAATGTCAAAAGGGGATTTCCTCATCCATAAAACAAAACCGTTGCATTCTCATTTTGCTCACTAGGGGCGCTGCACCACTGAAATGCATGGCTCCCATTGATTTCCTTTGAACTAAAGGTTTTTTCACTCATATTGGTAACCACAGATACGCAGAGAATACTCTCCTCCGTGCTAATTAACTCCCCCTGATCGTGTTTGCTGAAGAATACTGCAGGTGCTCATATGAAAGTAGGGATTTTAGGTTTGCTATTTACTCAATTTGAAAGCACGTACCCTATTTTCATACAGCTTTTGATATAGCGGTGCTATTAATCTGAGGAGTACTTAGGAATATCACTTGCCAACCAATTACCCACCTCAAAGGAGTCATTTCCACTTAGGAACATGTATCTTGTGATTAGGACTAGAAGCCTGGCAGACAGGGAAATGGGCTGAATGAACGGAGGACAATAGAAGCGTTGCCTGTTCTGCATGCACAGCGCGGCGCCTCATGTAAATGTGATATTGCTGCATCCGTGGCCAGCCTGGGAAGGTCACGAGCGCAGAAAGTTTAAGCACATTTTTATTAGTGTGTGAAAATTGATTATTGATTTAAGCTGTCAGCTTGGAGCTAAAAGAACCTTTGTAATTCATTCCCCCCCTCGTTGTATTGCTTTCTATTAAATGTACTGTAGCCTGTTGCGGCTGCTCCAATTAAGTAAAAGAATTCAAATATTAGCGCTATATCTCTTTGGAGACCACGCCCCTATTTAATGAGATTTAAGGGGACTGATCCACTGTTAGCGATCCCCCCCCCAGGAAGAAATTTCTGTTGCCGCCCACAGTGGAGACAGATGAACACAATGGGGAGATGCACTAAAGCCAAAATGCAATAAAATATCTATTTTTACGACATTTCCCCATGCACTAAAATCGGTACTCTATACCTAGCACGGCGCCCACGATGTCCATCGCGGTCATCGGGGGTAAAAAATCGCGGGCATCGTGGGCATCGCATGCACTAAAAAAACGGGTGCGACGCGATGCCCGCGATTTCCCATTGGGATCAATGTTAAAAGTGTGATTGGACGCGATTTTACTGTTCAGTGCCTCAATGCCCGCGATTTTTCCATAGGAAACAATGTTAAATGGGCCACAGAGCCCTAATAGTCCCCCTGAAGTCTGAAATGGCCCCCACATTTGTTAACGCCACCCCACGATCAACGTGAACCCGAAGCGTGGCGGTACGCATCCTCCGACCTTTTCATACCCCCACTATCCACGTCGGCGTGGAGTTGAGAATAGAATAGTGTGGCGAGCACAGCGAGCCACCGAGCCCGAAGCGTGGCGAGCGGACGCGGATACCTGTGAAGCCTGCGAAGGGACGTGTTTACCTGTGAAGGTATCCGCGTCCCCTCGCGGGGCTCGCTGCGCTCGCCACGCTTTGGGCTCGGTGGCTCGCTGCGCTCGCCACACTATTCTATTCTAAACTCCACGCCGACGTGGATAGTGGGGGTATGAAAAGGTCGGAGGACGCGTACCGCCGCCCCTCTATTTGGGCTCTGTGGCCCATTTAACATTGTTTTCTATGGAAAAATCGCGGGCATTGAACAGTAAAATCGCGTCCAATCAGACTTTTAACATTGATCCCTATGGGAAATCGCGGGCATTGCGTCGCACCCGTTTTTTAGTGCATTTGATGGCCGCGATGCCCGCGATGGGCGCCGTGCTAGGTAAAGAGTACCCTAAAATCCTATTGTCGGATTTTCGCGATGTAATGTAATGCCAGTAAAAGCTGGCGTTACCCTATAGAAGCCTATGGGATTGGGGGCTCCGATCCGGTGTGTTATATAGTATGTAATGGGCATTACGGTGTGTTACATAGTATGTAATGGCTATCACGCGCATATACCATTGCGCATTACAATTGATTGTTTATGTTTCAATGGGGCTGATTTATCGCCATCTGTATCTGGGGATGCGGATGTGTTGTGAAAATATCAGCGCAATCCGCAATGCGATAATTTATTACATTGCACGGATGTGTCAGTTATACACTAACTTTCTGAATGAACCAAAGCAAATCCTACCAATCAGTTCTCCAAAACACATGTAAAGAAAAAATTTAATCACCACCAGGTGATTAAAGGCCCTGGGGAGATTGTAAGGCGGCTCACACGTAGGGGGGGTTCAGTCCCTTGAGAGTGGGTACAAGAAGAAGACAAAAGTAGTTTCGAGCGCCAAAGGAATTAATTTCCCTGAACTTGAATTAGTCTAAATAAAAATTGATCAATTGGGTATCACAAAGTAAAAATACATTTAATTATCATATCAATTAAAACATATTCAATGTAAATGCACATGAATTTATAATTAAAATATGGTTATTGCACTTATAAGAGATATGGCATACAGTAAACCACTTGTCAAAGAATAAAGTTTGTGTTGGATACTTAAGTGAGTCCCGCTTGTTCCAGGTACTGCTACCTTCTTGTTGGCATTTGATGGTCCCCAAGGTGGAAAGGGGACAGGGAGGGGCAGGGCGGTTGGGGATCCGGATTGGCTTGTACTGGTTTTGAGAAAGTTGCCAGAGCGCAACGAAAGGCGTCAGTTAACCCTTGTCTGTACCCTGTGAATACCACTTTGGATACCTACCAACTACCCCTTGAACCAGCTACCAAATTTCGTTCCCACAAAATTGCCAATATTCTCAACTTGGATGTACAAATTGGGACTCAACACCTGCTAACTTCTGGAGCCTCTTATCCGAGCAGTGAGGTATACACATCTTGCCCACCAGTGGAAATTGAGACCAAGGCTTCCAGCAGGATCAACTGACCCCCACCAGTACAAGCCAATCCAGATCCCCAACCGCCCTGCCCCTCCCTGTCCCCTTTCCACCTTGGGGACCATCAAATGCCAACAAGAAGGTAGCAGTACCTGGAACAAGCGGGACTCACTTAAGTATCCAACACAAACTTTATTCTTTGACAAGTGGTTTACTGTATGCCATATCTCTTATAAGTGCAATAACCAATTTTTAATTATAAATTCATGTGCATTTACATTGAATATGTTTTAATTGATATGATAATTAAATGTATTTTTACTTTGTGATACCCAATTGATCAATTTTTATTTAGACTTATTCAAGTTCAGGGAAATTAATTCCTTTGGCGCTCGAAACTACTTTTGTCTTCTCCAAAACACATGTACCCACTAGGAGGGGGTTGCTACAGACCTTTTGACTGTCGACCTTCCCAGTGTTGACCTAATGCATGTGTCGACCTTATGACCATCTTTACCTTTTGTCTGTGTCATACTTTTTGTACTAGATCTCATCTCATCGCAAAACCAAGATGCGATGAGATGCGATATTGTATACAATATTGTATACAATAATTGTAACGTGTATGGGCACCTTAAGACATAGCCAGATCCCTGTAATATATACATAGGGATATGCTGCTGTCTAATTTTTCATTTACTTAATATTGATTTGACCAAAAGCGCGATTTAAACTGAAATCCAGCACAATGATTTATTCAGTGAAATCACAATATAACAATCCCATATACTGTAATGATGTATAGACGCTGAGGTCACACGGTGACATTTCTAATTAAGTGCAGGTAGACGCCAATGCGGATAATTAACCCCTTGCTGTCAGGATCACAGCTCAGAGCACGCATGTGAAACTGCCAGGGTTACTCTTATATGTCAGTGGTTCTGTGGCTGGGAAATAGGGGAGAACCAGCAGCAATCTCTGACTACAGTCCTGGACACTAGAGGAGGAACATTACATTTAGATTTAGGGCCTGATGCAGTAAGGCTCGTTAAGGAGCAGTCGTTCGCTGCCTAGTGAGCCCCTTAACGCCGTCCGAGCGCTGAATCCTCTCTGTACCATGCGAGGGGATGTGTACGGGAACACATGTCCTTGCATGCAGTCGTAGGGGAGAGAAATCATTCACTGACTTTTATTTCCATTGGTGTCCGCCGAAGAGGGGGCAGGCACTGACATCACATGACGTCAGCTGCCTGCCCCCGTTATGCGTTGACCCGCCCGCATGCCTAAGGCGTTCCCCTGCTCCAGCGCCGTTTCAGCCACCAGCCCTCCCTCCCCGCAACGAACGGCCCAGGAAGTGTGTAACTCACCAAAGTCGTTCGGTGCCGGGGTTTGTGCATGTGCAGAGATGGCCCAAGAGCTTGCAATCTAATTACAGGGTTGATTCAGATGAAATTAAGAAATATTTGCCCCCATTATCATGTGGATATGCTTTTATTAGATTGTATTTTAATTGTGTAATAAATTGTTGTTATTTTTTACCACCTAGTGTCCCTCACTGTCAAGCGCTGCTAAAAATCTTGTTGTCTCTTTGATTCAGATGAATTTGCAGTGGCCAGCATTCAGTGAAGCCGCTAGAGTGAAATCCCACCTTGAGGGAACATTAATTTTCATGCGCGGAGCGACAGTGGAGGCCGTGGGGCATGTTGGGAAGGATCCGTGATAGATCCCTCAAACAGCGCAGAGAAGAGAAGCCCAAAGGCTTCTATAGGGTAACACCATCTTTTTCTGGTGAAACCCCCACAGCGGTTCCCCAACATTTGGGCTTTAGTGCATATAAAAATGCGGTAAAACCCCCGATAAGAGTTTTTACCGCATTTTCGTGTTCGTGCATCACCCATCTGTTCCCTACCCCCAGTACCAGTGTCATGGTGTGTACACACCAGCGGCGTAACTATAGCACCGCAGCCCCTGCCACCGCGGGGGGGTGCTATGCATGTGGGGGTGCCGGGGGCTGCAGTGCTATAGTTACACCCCCCCCCCTCCCCAAACACCCGCAGACTTACCTATCTCGCTGGTCCCGGCGGCTCCGTTCTTCTGCTGAGGACCACCACAAAATGGCCGCCCCCATATAGCACACAGTTCTCTGAAACTGTCTGCTGTATGGGGGCGGCCATTTTGTGGTGGTCCTCAGCAGAAGAAGAACGGAGCCGCCGGGACCAGCAGATAGGTAAGGCTGCAGGGGATTGGGGGGGGGGGGGAGGTTTGCATGGGCGGCGGGGCGGCGGCGGGGGGGCGCCCAAAACTTCGTTACGCCACTGGTAGACACTTGTACAATCACCCTGCTATTCTGACTATATAGATAGAATCCCATTGGTATCGCACGCAGATCACATGCAGATCGCAAGGGTTTTAACCCTTGCGATCCCGATGCGATCCCGATGCGCGCTCCCATATCGCACAGCAGAAAGTCTTGGCTGCCTTGACTATATAGTGCAGATCTGCATGCATGCCGTACGATCCGATGCGATCTGATCGCATCAGGGATCGCATCGCACGGCACATCGCAGGTGTGTACACACCATCACTGTTTTCCTATGATTTCCCCCCCTTTCAGTACACCCTCTCGTCACCGCCGATTGCAGCGGGACCCCTTTCAGCGCTGGCAGCAGGCAAGGTCCTCTCTTCTGGTGCTGCTGTTTCCCAGGTAACAGCAGCACCAGAGAGAGATTGGATCAGCTGAACCGCATCTCCCTGCTAATATTGCCCCCCCATTGTTGCACCACTGGTAACACATGGAAATGTTACCGGGAAAACCTTGACCACTGTGCCAGTGACAACATAATATTGCCAGTTTATAAAAGACATACAATATTGATGTGCACTCACTATTTCTCCGGACGAGACTCCGACCTCAGGTCTGTAACAAACTGTGCCCATAATTCAAAGCACTCAGTGCTATAATGCAGATAAAAGGTCATTACCAGCGCCGCAGATAGAACGCACGCTGTCATCACTTTGTTATAATGCCACATATACACAAATGATTCATGCATAGCTATTCCACTAGTGGTACTGTACCTGAAAAGAACGTTTTATTGTGATCGGATCCTCTTTCCACATCTATATTTTATTGTGACGCCCGTTAGTGTCGCCAGATGGTAAAATCTATCAGACACATCTCACTGGTCAGGTAAAAATTACCATGAGCCTATAAAATGAGAGAGAACTTAAGCTCCACACACACGGAACAATATATTGCTCAGTGTCCCCTTTTCAACCGTGACCAGAGATGTTCGATGACAAAAACAAGACTCTCTGCAGGGGAAAGTCGCTGTCTGCAGGAGCATGCTCCTCCGACCAGCGACCACCCCAGGGCTGGTCACGGGAGTGCGCTCCCAGCGACAGTCGCCTCATACGCATACACACGGGGATATGGTCCTTTAGCTGTATGGACCCCACACAGGTCATATTTTCCATGTCACCTGGCATGTGCACTGTGTACCATCAACCGTCTTCAGGGCCCAGGCGATGGGGGGTGGGGTGCCCCGGTGCCTACGGGGGGGGGGTACCTGCGGTGCTGTGTGATCTGGTGGCGGGGTCCCTGCAGTGATGCCGCTGCGCGCTATCCGGCAGCCAGGCGGCGGTGCGGGAAGCGCTGATGGGTTTGAAAACTCGCCGCACGCTGATTGGCTGAATCTCATGCGGAATGTTTTCAAACCCAGCAGCGCTTCCCGCGCCGCCTGGCTGCCGGATAGCCCGCCGCCAGATCACACAGCGCCGCAGGTACCCGGCACGGACACCCCTGCAGCCTCCAGGCAAGGGGCGAAGTGTTGCCCTCCAGTGGCTGGCGCCCTAGGCAAATGCCTAGATTTGCCTAGTGGTGGCGCCGGCCCTGACCGTCTTATGTTAAAACCCCTCCAGGTGACCTGGAAATCATGAACTGTGCGGGGTCCCGAGAACCGAGTTTAAGAACCTGTGATGTATGCAGTAAACAGGCCCCACCTCTTTACAGCAGGCTCCACCCACTGGGAATCTACCAGTCAGTTGATAACTGTGTTTCCACAGAATATTGAAGAACGAAGACAGCTCCCTGCTGGAATGGTTACAAGATGAGTTCCGGGGGTGAACTTGTTGCAAGGCTGATAGATTCGGAGCAAAGACAAGCCATACATATAATTAGATTGTAAGCTCTACTGAGCAGGGCCCTCTCGCCGTCTGTTCCGTTGAAATGCTTTATGCTGCAGTGATGTCATTTACATTTTAAAGCATTAGGAAGATACGCATTCATATTCTTATCCTGTGATTGCAGCACCGCAGTATTTTCTGCTTTTCTGGGCTGTAAAATAACAAAACAAATGAATGGATAAAAATGATGACGTAGGTTATTAAAACTATTTGAATTAAAACTAGTTTGGCCCTGTACGCCATTTACCTATTAACGCCTTAGCACTCAGCTTCACATTCCATTATTCAGATTCACATATGTGTACAGCTATCTCTCCTAAACCCCCCCCCCCCACCCCACCCCCCTCTTGCCTTTTAGCAAATGACATTTACAGCTAACCCACTTTAAGGGCTTTCTCTAATGATGCCCACCTTACGCGGCTCATCATCCATCTATATGCAAATAAAGGCAAATTAGAAAATGTACAGGGGGAGAAAAAAACGACACGCAATCTGCAAGGACCGCAAGTGGTTTTCCATTATCCCATTACAGTCTGTTTAGTGAGCGGTGTTTAATATATTGAGATTAAATATAATAAGCATGGCGTCAGCGTCTGGTTCAGAGTCTGAGTCAGAAGACACAAGTGCAAATGCGCAGGCGGCATAGAAAGGCATCACAGACTGCGCCGCGCATGTGCACGCAGACATAGGGGCGAATTTACTAAAGTGTGAATTTTTAGAGCAGTGGTCTCCAACCTTTTTTTGGGGTGTGAGTTACTCAGGACAAAATAAACCACCTGAAGAGCTACTAAAATAAAAAATAAAAAGAAATCTGCATAATAATTGAGAAATGCCCTTTACACATTATGCCACACACTGTAATGCCCCTGACCCATTATGCCACATACCGCCATCGGTGCATGCCAAAAAATGGGTGTAGCCACGTGGGGTGCGGCCAATGAAATGGGGACGTGATACACATATGCCCCCAATAGTGCAGTGCCAGATATACATATGCCCCAATAGTGCCAGATACACATATGTCCCCAATAGTGCCAGATACACTCACATATGCTCCCACAGTGGCAGGTATATCCCCACTGTGCTAGGTATGCCCCCACTGTGCCAGAAACACATATGCCCCAATTTTCCAGCAGCAGCACAACTGCCTGCGGCAGCGGGCAATGTAGGGAGGGAGGGAGGGACGGGCGGGCAATCCACCCGGATCTCTACCGCGAGCTACCAGTAGCTGGCGAGCGACGGGTTGGCAAACACTGATTTAGAGAATTTACCCATAGAAAGAAACCAATAAGATTCTACTTAGCATTTACAGCAGGCATGTCCAACGTTGGCCCTCCAGATGTTTTGAAACTACACATCCCAGCATGCTTTGCAATAGTTTTAGCATTCTCTAATAGCAAAACTGTGGCAAAGCATGCTGGGATGTGTAGTTTGACAACATCTGGAGGGCCAACGTTGGACATGCCTGGTTTACAGTATCTCGCACCTTCTAGAGGATAATAGCTAGACTCTTCTATAGGCAACATCTCTCATGGATTGATTTGTCAGTCCATGGAATCTTTTCTTTAAATGGGTGTTTCAGGGTGACGTCAACCGTACGATCTCAGAGGGCTGGTCCATCTTGTGGGAGTGTCACGCCAGTGTTGGGGACATGTAGGATGACTCTCGGGCTCGTTTGCAGCATGCGGAGATGGGACACCTGTTTCAGATGGTTCTTTTGCACAGAGCAATGGATCACCACCATTCAGCCAGCATAGCTATTGCAGAGCTGCCCAGGGCCTTGGAAGCTTCAACATGCACCCTGCAGCTTGCACAGCAACTCAAAGCATCCTGAGTACACTACGAGTAGTGCTGTACTTAACCGGAATTTGTGATGCACTTAGGGGGCACACGGCACACACTGCCATACTGTGACGGCACTGCCTGAAAGTACGTCACCTCTATCCTTTATTACCATATTTCATATTTAATTGGAAAGGTCTTCTATTTTATGCTATACATTGCTGGAAACAATTGTTTAGCTACAGTAACATTTATAAGTACATCTACTGCTGTCTATTGGTAACTAGCGCAAAACTATGTTCAGCAGACATTATGGGGGGTTATTCAATTTTAATTTTTTCCAACTTTATTTTAACCTTTTGCAGTCCAAATTTTTTTTTTGCAATTCAAACGTCTGGTTTAAATGTTTAAATGAATTGCAATTTTTTATTGATTCAAAAATGGTCCACATTGAATGTTAACAAAGTGTTGTTCTTATTTTGAAGTGGCTCACCATTGATCTACTAGCGCTAGAGCTGTTGAGCCTGACTAGACGTTGCACTTGAAAGGGTTGAAATCAGTTGTAATCCTTGTAAATTGATGAAAAACTTTTTGGGGGAAATTTACTAAGCTTGGCCATGATGGCTGAGCTCAAATTCGAATAGCTTCGGCCACGAATGGCCCTTTTTTGGCCTAAGAACTCGGCAAATTGACATAGCTGCCGGGTTCACAGGAGGTACTTGTGGATTATCACGGCTCCCATCGCATGCCATCGCATGCCATATATAGTGGCATGCGATGGCATGCGATGCGATTTTTACAGATTTTTGACGTTTTTGACAAAATCGTATGCAATCGCATCGCATACGATTTTGCACTGAAAAGCATCCAAATGCATTGGAATTAGTATTAAACATGTTCAATGGCCCCCAAATGGCATTTTTGAGGCTGTACCACCCCCACTATCAACGCGAACCCGAAGCGTGGCGAGCGCAGCGAGCCCGCGAGGGGCGCGGTACGCGTCCTACGACCTTTTCATACCCCCACTATCCACGTCGCCGTGGAGTTGAGAATAGAAAGTGTGGCGAGCCCGAAGCATGGCGAGGGGATGCGGACACCTGTGAAGCCCGTGAGGGGACGCGGATACCTATGAAGGTATCCGCGTCCCCTCGCGGGGCTCGCTGCGCTCGCCACACTTTCTATTCTCAACTCCACGCCGACGTGGATAGTGGGGGTATGAAAAGGTCGTAGGACGCGTACCGCCGCCCCTCGCGGGCTCGCTGCGCTCGCCACGCTTCGGGTTCGCGTTGATAGTGGGGGTGGTACAGCCTCAAAAATGTAATTTGGGGGCCATTGAACATGTTTAATACTAATTCCAATGCATTTGGATGCTTTTCAGTGCAAAATCGTATGCGATCTCATGCGATTAAATCGCATGCGATGCGTTTTTTTAGCATACGATGCCCATCGTGGGAGCCGTGATAATCCACAAGTACCTCACAGGATTTGTATTTTCCGATGGTGAAGTCATTCGTATTTGGCTGCCAAGTTTTACCGCCAGCCAAATACATCCAATTTGAAGCATTGCACGAATCAGTCAGATCTGTGTGATGCTCCAGCCCCGGCCTCTTTGAGCTGGTCATGGTTTAAGAAATACAGGGAAAAAATAGAGTGAGGTTACCCCCTATTTCACAAACCAGCACCGAGCTCTTGGACCAGTCCTGGATTCAAAAATATGGGGCACAAAAGTAGTAGCGGGCCACCATAATTTTGAAACCAGCACCCTGCTCCAACAGTCATCAGGTTAATGCCACAGCGGGGGACACTTTTTATGTGTAATTAACCCTGTGACTGCTCAGCCCATTTATCTGTTCTCTAGGCTGTGAACATACGCAGCCTAGCGAGCAGGGTCTGAATCAGGCCTTTAATCTGGACACCCTGCAAGAGTTTGCCAGCTGTTTCCGATGTTTCCTGAATCCGATGATTCTGCATTTTTGGTGATTTTCCTCTGTCTCGAGTGTTAATTGGCTTTTTATCACCTTAATAGGGAATCGGACATCTTTAATTGAGAGGTTAATTCATTTGTTAGCACTATATAATTATGCTGAATATTGGAAACTCCCACTGCAATGCCATGCAGGCACACAGCATCTGTAAGCTGCCCATATCAGCCATCATCAATGTGATCCAAATGAATGAGCTACGTAAATAAAGATATATCCAAATATATGTTTAAGTGAAAAATCAAATAAAAAAACCTGTTGCCCACAGCAACATCAGATCTGAAATAGAACTCCCATCTTAGTAAATTTCCCCCTAAGCAGGGCCGGATTAAAGCAGGGGCAAAAGGGGTCAGTACCACTAGGCCTCCCTCTAACTAGGGGTCCCCTGTGGTTGGCATGTATTTAAAATATATATATATATTTAGCTTAAGGGTAGTGCTGCAACTTCACCTATTTATTTAACAACAGTTTCTTATATAGCGCATACATATTCCACAGCGCTTTACTGCCAATGTGACAATGATTAATAGTGCTGAGCATCGGGAGCCAAGACACATTGACTGCACAAGTGTGCAGTGCATTACTAGGAGTTGACTAAGTCCCATGACACTTTGCATAAGAGAGCAGAGGCTGAGAGGTTTGTGCTGAGCTCTGATTGGTGGAGCTCATTACATGCTTCTCAGGCCCATGGAGGACAGCAGCAGCAGCCTAGTCATGGGAGGGTTTTTAATCAGAGGCAGCACTGGGAATGTACAGCGTAAGGTGCAGAGGGATAAACACAGGCTTTTCATGTGGTATGTATATATATATATATATATATATATATATATATATATATATATATCCCCTGCAGTTACCCATTAACCAAGTTTATACCGCCTTTACTCTATGTTTTGACAGCGTAATATTCTTCCATGCAGTTTATGGCCAGTAATGACAAGTGCAAGGGGGCCCCCCTGTCTAAAGTGCCCCGGGCCCCCCGAAGGCTTAATCTGCCACTGCCCCTAAGTGTCTATTATAACAAATCCACATGCATTCACACCCATTATAGAAACCATTAGCATTCCGACATAAGATGTTCAGTGGCAGGAAATAGGGTTAATGTTATATGATATATGATTTCTCATTTTTATCTCTATTGAACACATTCACAGGCAAATACATACGATTAACTGCCCCATTGAGTTACTGATTCAAGCACCGATTCAACAAATCTGAATTTTTTTTTAAAAGAAAACAATCTTGACCTATTTTCTGGAAATTTCCGTCATGTATGATATAGAATTCGTTGTTCTACTCATGGACATATCTTTATAAAAAGGGCCTCATACGTAAAGTTGTAGCTTTCCAAGATACTACAGAGAGTCTGAACCACATTGAATCGGGCATGGATCATTGGATCGACAGCAACTAGGTTGACAAGCATCAGGTCGGCACCACTAGGTCGGCATGACTGAAAGTCAACATGCAGGTAGGTCGACGTGACTGAAGGTCGAAATGGGTTAGGTCGACAGGTCATTAGGCTGACCCAAGCATTAGGTTGACTGGGTAAGGTCGACAGTCAACAGGTCGACAAGGGGTTTTTCTCTTTTTTTTTTGTCCCGAATTTCGACACCGTCGACAAGGACACTGAAACGTAGCACATTATTTTATTCTCCCACCACGCCCTAGTGGAGGATCGTAGGGCATGAAATACCGCCTGTCGGCATATGTTGGCTAAAAAAAGAACGAAAAACCCCATGTGTCAACCTTCCCCATGTCGACCTAATGCTTGTGTCGACCGTATGACCTGTCAACCTAACCCATGTCGACCTTCCTGCATTTTTAACTTCAGTCATGTCGACATTAATGCATGTCGACCGAGCGGTGTCGACCCAATACATGTCGACCTAATGGTTGTAGACCTAGTGACCGTATCCTGAGACATTACTAGCCATTAACACAGTGTAATGGAAATCATTACACGCGGACTCTCTCCCACAGAGCGCCAGTCCGTCCTACACAGAGGCGTAGCTACCGTAAGGCAGCCACCGCGGCTGCTTGGGGGAGCAAGCGCCAGCGGGGCGCCCCCGGTGCCCGGGCACTCTGGTCAGACCCCCCCTTACCCCTCCGCATGCCGCCGCCACCGCATTCAGTCCGGCACCGCAGATAGCCTCCGGGCTCCGTCTCCTGCAGTAATGAAAAATGACACGACAAAATGGCTGCCCCCTAATAGCAGACAGTTTTTACGGATGCTAGAGGAGGCCGCCGCCTCCTCTAACATCCCTAAAAAAACTGTCTGCTGTACGGGGGCAGCCATTTTGTCGTGTCATTTTTCATTACTGCAGGAGACGGAGCCCGGAGGCTATCTGCGGTGCCGGACTGAATGCGGGGCCGGCGGAGGGGTAAGGTAATTTTTTGGCGGGGGGCGCCACAATATTAGTTACGCCTCTGGTCCTACAGCGCTGGATATTAAGTTGCTCTACAGCAAATCTGACTTGTTACCCGCCATGCAAGTAATGTGGGTTAATACACTTAATGAACACTGTCAAATCTACTTATGGTATAAAGATTATGATTTATAAAACATATTCTGCTCATCCAGTCAGATGAATAGGTAACGCTTGTGGATTGCCTTATTAATTGCTGCAGGCATTGATCCTTAGAGCCGTTATGGATGGTAAATACATGGTTTTCTCATCTGTTAGGGGGGATTACGCCTCCGCAAATCAGTCATGTTAATTCCCACTATAGAGATTAACTCTAAACCACTTGACCTTTTCCTGGCTGAGATTACAATATATATATACTGTATGTATCATGCTGGAGATTTGTTTTGTAAAATAGTTTTTGTTTAAATTACCCATTTAAGACACGTGTCATGGATATTTATGAAAGGGTATGTAGTCACGATGTCCACATTCAGGGGTAAATTTACTAAGATGGGAGTTCTATTGAAGTTTGGATGTTGCCAATAGCAACCAATCAGATTCTACTTCATTTAATTTATTTAGTACCGCTACCTTCTAGCCCATGGGTGGCCAAACCTGTCCTCATGATCTACCACCAGTTCTTGTATATCGGGCCACCTGTGGATCTATAGTAGGAATGAACGCAGCATGTTTGATAATGTGACAGTAAGTAATGACTGTGGGGCAAATAGGACCAAGCACCCTGTACACCCAAACCACACATTCTGTAGGCAGCAACACTTTTCCAGAAGGCCATGCATTAAAAGGGGTATGGATTCAAGGGATGCCAATGTGATAGTGCCTCCTTACAAGGCATTGGTGAGACCACACTTGGAATACTGTGTTCAGTTCTGGGCACCGCACCTTAAAAAGGACATAAATGAATTGGAACAGGTACCGAGAAGGGCGACTAAGCTAGTAAAAGGCCTTGAATCACTAGAATACAAAGATAGGTTAACCAGGCTGAATATGTTTTCACTGGAGAAACGGAGGTTGAGAGGTGATATGATTAGTATGTTCACATACAGGATTGGGAATCATATGGAACTGGGAGATGATTGGTCACTAACAGGCCTATACTTAGGACACGGGGGATGTACTGAGGCTCGAGGAAAATAAATTCCGTACTGAATTAAGAAGAGGATTCTTCACCAATAGAGCAGTGACATTCTGGAACTTATTGCCGGTGCGGGTGATTACAGCAACTACTGTTAGTTAATTTAAATCAAAACTGGATGCATTTTTGGCCACTAAGGAAATCCTATAGATATGACTTACTCACGTCAGTAGTTACAACTTAGATAGGTTGAACTCGATGGACTAACGTCTTTTTTCAACCTTAATTACTATGTTACTATGGTGCTCAAAACCTAAGCATATGAGGCATTGGATAGCAAATGTGGGTCTTTGGGCAGGTAGGCTAATGATATCTATTGGAGCAAACCCTGCTGTTCCCTACTTTCCTTCAAATGTTTATTCTTAGTGTCTAAGTTAACGGGCTCCAAGCCTGCTGGTCTCCTAGGCCCTATGATATATCTTCTACTTTAAAAATGATTTATTATTATTATATATTATTACTGTATTATTTTGATTATTGTAAAGGTCAAACACTCTCTGTATGACCTTGGCTGCGACGGCTGTGTGTTTGAGAATGCAATGATGCATCCGCAACACTCCCATACCACACCCATGAGTTTCGTTGACTGCAAAATGCCTCAAAGTTACTGCCCAGGAACGTCCATCGCCTGGAAGGCACAGCTGGAAGGGGATTATTACTTAGCACTGCCACTTGGGTGAATGATGATTCCTGAGCCAGCAAATTATAATGCTCTGGTTAATGTTTGTCAGAAGCGTAACTCTGGGAGACAATGGAGTCATCTGCCTCCGGGCTCCTGCTCCCAAGGGGGCACCTCTCCTCCCCTGCAAGCCTAAATCAGATCATTGAAAGCCATTGATATCGCTTCTCTGGCTGACTCCGCCTCCTAGCAGGACCATAGACATCACACTCTCTTTATTATAAACATACTATACATAATATACATACACACCCATGCATACAGTACATATATTTATGTAAGGTGGTGTGCTGGAGGACACACACCAATATTTATCTTGCCTCCGGGCAACTGGGTCGAACTTACGCCAATGATGTTTTGTCATACAATATATTCTGGACATTTCCACTGGTATATTCTATTCTGTTGGACATTATCAGTGGTGTATTACATCTCATGGGCTGTTATACTCAAGGCTTTGGGAAACAATTTGCACTGCTCAATACACACGGGAAGTTCTGACAAGTGTAAAAACGCAGACCGGACGCACATGACAAAATGTTATTCACACTGCGCAAAAAATTGTAATTGCCTTCACAAAGCTGTCGTCGCACCATCGCTGCTGTAACATTTATAATATTTAAAAACATATCAAATAATTTGCTTCTGTATTTAACAGTAACTATTAAACTGACAGGTAGTGTTACAGTATGCCCGCCTGTTACAATGTCTGATTGAAGATGGTCCTGGATTTTAACTGTAATGGGGTTTACAACATAATATTTTCAGGTACAGGATACCTGCACAGGCTGTGTAACCATTGTCAGCATTGAGAATGTCCGCAGTAGAATATTCAGTACTTATTTCCTAGCACGGCGCCCGCGATTTTGATTGTATTGATCGGGTCGGAAAAATCGCGTTGATCGCATCGCATGCCAACCAAATCGTAATTATAATGGGCCGCGATGGACTCGATCAACGCGATTTTCTCTTTCACCGGCAAATTAGCAGGTGATTGACAGAAAATCGGGTCCATCGCGTTGATTGTATGCCTTAAGTACCATACAATCAATGAGATGGGCGCCGTGCTATGAAATAAGTACCGAATATTCCCACGGTCTGAATGACGACAGTACATATTAGAGTTAGGTTTAGGGCATACCGTACTTACCTACTATCCAGGAAGTTGTGGGAGACTCCCTATCTGTGGAGTAGTCTCCCACATCCCCTGAAGAGTGGATCGCCTGCATTCCGACTACTTCCTAGTGAAGTAGGCGCCATATGGAGGTGGCATGGCTAAATTATGCAATTCACGCCATTTTAGCCATAGGTTAGGCAGCAGCCAGACTAAGGTTAAGGCTGACATTTTGTAAAAATGCTGTGTCAGCATGCACAAGTGGACATAGGATCAATGTTGACATTCTGAATGTTGACATGAGGTACCACACCCATTATACCAACTATTAAAGGGTTACAAAAAACCCTGCTAGAGAATAGGGGTCTGCAGGAGGTCTACTTAAGAAAGGGCTTGGTGGTACATGTAAAGTGGTTGGTGAAAGAGAGGGTGGGCTGGCTGGCTGGCTGATTAGAGAGAAGGTGGGGTCGGGCTGGCTGATAGGATAAAGAGGAAGTCTGGCTGGATGATGAGACAGTAGGGGGGCTGCCTGATGAGACAGAAGGTGCTGGCTGGATAATGAGACAGAAGGGGGTCTGGCTGGTGAGACAGTGGGGGGGGGGGGGGGTGGCTGATGAGACAGAAGGGGGTCTGGCTGGCTGGTGAGACAGTTGGGGGGCTGCCTGATGAGACAGAAGGTGCTGGCTGGATAATGAGACAGGAGGGGGGCTGGCTGGTCAGACAGTAAGGGGGGGTGGCTGATGAGACAGAAGGGGGGCTGCCTGATGAGACAGAAGGTGCTGGCTGGATAATGAGACAGAAGGGGGTCTAGCTGGTGAGACAGTGGGGGGGGGGGGTGGCTGATGAGACAGAAGGGGGTCTGGCTGGCTGGTGAGACAGTAGGGGGGCTGCCTGATGAGACAGAAGGTGCTGGCTGGATAATGAGACAGGAGGGGGACTGGCTGGCTGGTCAGACAGTAAGGGGGGGGGGTGGCTGATGAGACAGAAGGGGGTCTGGCTGGCTGGTGAGACAGTAGGGGGGGTGGCTGATGAGACAGGAGGGGGTCTGGCTGGCTGGTCAGACAGTAAGGGGGGGGGGTGGCTGATGAGACAGAAGGGGGTCTGGCTGGCTGGTGAGACAGTAGGGGGGGGTGGCTGATGAGACAGAAGGGAGTTTGGCTGGCTGGTGAGACAGTAGGGGGGCTGCCTGATGAGACAGAAGGTGCTGGCTGGATAATGAGACAGAAGGGGGTCTGGCTGCCTGGTCAGACAGTAAGGGGGGGGGTGGCTGATGAGACAGAAGGGGTCTGGCTGGCTGGTTAGACAGTAGGGGGGGGGGCTAATGAGACAGAAGGTGCTGGTTAGACAAGGAGACAGCAGGAGATCTGGCTGGCTGGTGAGACAGTATAAGGAGGGGGGCTGCTGATGAGACAGAAGGTGCTGGTTGGACAATGAGACAGAAGGGGGTCTGGCTGGCTGGTAAGACAGTATGATGGGGGGGCGGCTGATAAGACAGAAGGTGCTGGTTGGACAATGAGACAGAAGGGGGTCTGGCTAGCTGGTGAGACAGTATGAGGGGATGGCGGCTGATGAGACAGAAGGTGCTGGTTGGACAATGAGACAGAAGGTGCTGGCTGGATAATGAGACAGAAGGGGGTCTGGCTGGCTGGTGAGACAGTATGAGGGGATGGCGGCTGATGAGACAGAAGGTGCTGGTTGGACAATGAGACAGAAGGTGCTGGCTGGATAATGAGACAGAAGGGGGTCTGGCTGGCTGGTGAGACAGTAGAGGGGTGGCTAATTACTGTAGATAACAGCCAGCCAGTTTTAAGGAGTAAGTGAAGGGTGCTTTATGAGGATTGCTGTGAGTGATGGGTGTAGCTGGCTGCTGCTGTGATCTGTGCTGCTGGGTGATTATTTCTTGTGATGGGAGTAGGGCACTTGGCAGGGCACCTGGTGAATAAAGGTGGTGGAATTCCTTACTGGTGTGCACCAACAAAAGTCCTGCATGCGGGATTAAGTTGATTCGGGCTCTGAAGTTCCTCCATACATACGGTATATACTTGAGTTACATAATACTTGCTCCTTGACTTCCAGCAAAATGATTGTGATACACTAAAAGTATTCAGCGTGAACCGCAAGGGTTCAGTAAGTAGAAGTTGTCCAAACTGTCACTGTCTATTACACATTGCACAGGAAAGACGGCAGTCTATCAACTCTAGGTTTTATTAGGTGACAACTGAAACAACTGTAAAAGCTTATAGTGTAATCCATGCATGAATTATGGTAATTACATACAGAGGTCAATGGGAAAAATATATAAAACAAAATGCAAGATTAGAGTCCGTATTAAAGAAGACAGTGTTGATGCCTTTAAGAACCTAGGCGGTGATCCAGGTTCACTCGCGAAGCTAATAGACAAAACCATTTGCACTGCAGGTGGGGCAGATGTTACTTGTGCAGAGAGAGTTAGATTTGGGTGGGGGTTTACTTCAAACTGAGATCTATATTTCATTGTAAAAATAAACCAGTCAGTATTTACCCTGCACAGAAACAAAATAACTCACCCAAATCTAATTCTCTCTGCACATTTTACATCAGCCCCATCCACAGTGCAGCATGGTTTTGTCCTTTAGCAAACCAGGGCCCTCATTCTGGTTTACTTGCCCCGTTGCAAATTTGCAATGTTGACAGCCTGCCCATGGTATAATCACTTATGCCCATGTGCAGGTCTTTACTGGGGCACCCTCGGAGACATGCAGGAGGCAGGCAGGGGGTGTTCGCAATCAAACACCCTGCATTTCCTGGGTGTACCCACGAAAAACGCTGGGCGTCCCCATGTGAACGGGGGCAGCCACCTTCCTTCCGGGGGCGGGCGGCTGACATCACCGGAAGTCAGCTACCCCCCTGTTCTAGAAGCAGGGCACCACTAATCTAAGTCACCAGAGAATGACTTAGATTAGCGAGAACTAGAAAAATCTTTAATTAGTAAGCGACCATCAAGGCCGGACTGGTCATCTGGCACTTCTGGCAAATGCAAGAGGGGCCGATGGCCAGGTGGGCCGATTTCTTCTTGCAAGGTGGAGGCTCCGCCTCCTGATCGGCGCACAGAGAGAGCTGCTGGACTCGGGGCAGGTCTGGTGGCTCTTTCTGTGCGCCGCTGCCAGCCGGGAGAGGCAGCACACGTATGCGCGGTGCATGTGTGCATGCGCATGCACAAATGCCAGGGACGATTCGACGGCCCAGTCCATCGCTGGCGACCATCGAATGATTTCAGCCACCCACGCAAGGCTGCGGATGGATGTTTATGCAAACTTCCATTCACAGTGCTCAGGGGAAAATCGCCGGGTAGTGGGGGGGGGGGGGGGGGGGCGGGCGTTCAGCCTTACAAGCTAATGCTGTTTTTCGAGCCAACCAGAATGATGGCCTAATTGAGCTTTGCAAGTGAACCTGAATAAGGCCCTAATACCAGGTAATAGCTTCTGATCAATAAGCTCTCCCTATACATTCTTACCAGTATATTATAACAGTAGCATTTACGTCGCCGTTTCTGCACTCCTAATTGGTTGCACATCCTTCATGTAATGAGCGGGAGGAGGATGAGACATAAGAAGTGAGGGTGTAATGACACTTTGTGTTCAGTAGAAACCATGACTTGAGTGAGTTAATTGATTGTAGCTACAGGACCGGCATTTCTAAAATGAACGTAATTTCCCAGGATGCCTGTAAAAATGAATCAATATATCCCAAGTGATTTCTTCCTGGCTAAATTGCTTCTAAGAAATTAGACCAACCATTGTGTACAAATGTGACTTGTTTCTGCAATTTTTCTCTGAAGATTTTGCATTTTATAATTATCTGTCTTAAGCAACTATAATTGGTGCATGTGAGTAGATATTGGAATGGCTGGTTTTATGGAAATGCTAATTTAATTAGCTTTTGATAAACATGTAATACATAAAGAGTTGCACAAAGATCACGGATCTCCCAGGAATAACAGAACACTTTACACACAGTGCAGGGGAACCGAAGGGGGGAGGGTCAAAATATCTGTATCCAGTCTGGCTGGGACCTGCCAAAGAGGTTGCCATGCCCCCAATATGGGCCCTTATTCTGGTTCACTCGCAAAAGGCAAATTCCTTCTCAAATGGACAAACCATCTGCACTGCAGGTGGGGCAGATTTAAACGAGCAGAGAGTTAGATTTGGGTGGGGTTTTACCTCAAAGTGAGATCTATATTGCAGCGTTAAAATATAGCAGTCAGTATTTTCCCTGCACAGAAACAAAATAGCTCACCCAAATGTAACTCTCTCTGCACATGTTACCTCAGCCCCACCA